>NC_138766.1:93475807-93868307 GCF_965113315.1 Podarcis vaucheri
CTGAAAGCTTACATAGCCACTCTCCTCTAGTGGGTAACTGATTCCCTTTCCAGTACTTAGCCACCAGAATTCTTGCTGCAGACATCGCGTATAAGAAAAATTTAGTTTTGTCTTTTAGAATATCATCATTTAAAATTCTTAAAAGGAATGCCTCTGGCCTTTTACTATATGATATTTTTAGTATTTTCTTTATTTCTTTGTGGATCATGGAGTCCGTGAGGTTCAGTGAGAGCTGCCAGTCCAAGTTAGGAGGGACTCTGCTCCAATTTTTGTGGTTCTGTTGGGGGCAGAGAAGCGTTCTCCACATCTGAATTGTAGTTGAGATTTCTGCATTGCAGGGGCTTGGACTAGGGTCCTGTCCAACTCTGCAGTTCTATGCTTCTATGAATTCAGCATGCAACCCTCTAGCCCAAGGGTAGGATAAGTAGCCGGATGGCATCATGGTCCATAGGACAGCTCTTGTCTCCTGGAGGAGGAAGAGTCTCCCTTGTCTTTAGGAAGAATCATAGAATGGTGCCTTTGGAAGGGACCACAAGGGTCACCCAGTCCAACCCCCTGCAATGAAGGAATTGCAACTGAAACATTTATGACAGTTGGCCATCCAACTTCTGCTTTAAAACCTCCAAGAAAGGAGAGTCCACCAGCTCCAGAGGGAATCCATTCCTCTGTCGAAGAGCTCTTGCCATCAGAAAGGTCTTTGTAATGTTCAGTTGGAATCTCCTTTTGTGTCATTTGAATCCGTTCGTGGTCCCTTTCCCTGCTGCCTGCCTGCCGTTGATCTCTCTTGTGTGCAGTAAAGCCACTTTTCGTATTTATGGGACCGCCTTTCCTGGTATGCCCTGCAGAGGACCTTAAGGTCCATGAATAACCATAGTTTAAACGTCCCGGGCCCTAAGGAAGTCAGACTATCCTCCACCAGGGCCAGGGCCTTCTCAGTGATGGCTCCGACCTGGTGGAATGCTCTGTCCCATGAGACCAGGGCCTTGTAGGATTTTACTTCCTTCCGCAGGGCCTGTAAGACAGAGCTATTCCACCTGGCTTTCAATTTGAACCTGGCCTGATCTTTTATTCCCCTTCCTTTCTTCCTTCCCTCCCTCTCCTCTTTTTATGAGGATTACCCACTCTGGGATCCCACAGCTAATTCTCCCCTGGTCTCCTCGCCGGCCCAAATAGGACTAATTTAGCTAGCTAGCCCTGGTGATCCTCTAATGTTTATTGGATGGATTTCCCCCCCTAAATTGATTTTTGAATTCTGAATTTATTGTTATTCATGTTTTATACTGTATTTTATGCTTTTTTGTTGCATCAATTAAGTGTTTTGAATTTGTTGTTAGCCGCCCTGAGCCCGGTTTTCTGAACCGGGAAGGGCGGGGTATAAATAAATAAATAAATAAAAATAATTATTATTATTTTCACACCTAGGGCGGTGAAGTGGGTGATGCAGAGATGTTGGCTGCCTTGGAAGGGAGCGGCGAGGAGCAGCCTGATTCAGGCGACGGCCGTCCTCGGGTCTGTTACAAGCACGAGCGAGCTATCCCCATTCAGCAAACTGTGGAGGCCCTGGACTTCCGAGAGGAAGGTGAGGAGGCCAGACTGGTGGTTAACTTCCAGCTCCCAAAGGAGGAGGAGGACAGGGCCAGCCCCCGCCCCACAACTGCTGAGCCACCCCTTGCCCTGTGTCTTTGCTGGTGGCTGCCCAGCTTCCTTCTCCTGCTGGTCACGAACCTTTTGCACACTCATGCACAAAGATGTTCTTAGCCAAGTGGGGACCTTGAACCATGGTCCTTGTCATTTAATCCCCACAACAGCAACCACCCTGGGAGGGAGGTTAGGGTGAGACGCAGTGACTGGCCCAAGGCCACCACCCAGTCATGGTCTCTCCCAGGTGCTCTAACCACTGCACAACACTGCCTTTCTTCAGGCCACACAGGGGTTAATTGGGGCTTGGAAGGAGTGGGATGGAGTCCCTGGGTGCCTGCCTTTTTCCTTGGGCCCCCAGGGGCCCCCTTGCCCTGGACCCAGGTGGAGCTCCTCTCAAAGTTGGCCCACAATCCCTCTGCCTCATCGTAAAATGGGGCGGGGGGGAGATGTGCCGTGGCGCTCTCTGCTGGACTGTGTTTTTTATGTCAAACTTAAATGAACACTGGCTCTGATTCCTTTGCAAACCGATGGCATAAAAATGGGGTTTTGTTTGGAGTGAAATAGCTCAGTCAGCAAAGCATGATACCCTTAATCTTGGGGTCGTGGCTTCAAGTCTGATTTTGGGCCAAACATTCCCTGAGTATTTCAGGGGGTTGGACCAGATGACGCTTGGAATTATTTCTATGATTCCATGAAAGGCTTTCCACCAGAGATGGATGCGCAGCAGCAGCAGCAGCAGATGCCCCCTCCAGCTTGAGAGTTTTCTTCTTTCTCCGTTCAGGTATAGAGACGCTTCTGTGCTACCTGGAATTGCACCCCCGCCAGTGGGTGGAGCTCCTGCACCCCACTTTCTCTTCCTGCCGGGTGGTCTGCTACGGTGGCCCCCAGCAGCTGCGGACAGTGGCTCAAAGGTACGGAGGGGAAGCTGGCTTCTGGTTGGGGACAGAGGGTGGCGCTTGGGGGGGGGGAACTGTCATCACGCCACTCCCTGGTGTGTGGAGTGCCACAGGGTGCGATACTCTCCCCGATGCTTTTCAACATCTTTATGCGCCCCCTCGCCCAGCTTGTCCAGAGTTTTCAGTTGGGCTGCCATCAGCATGCTGATGACACCCAGCTCTATCTGTTGATGGATGGCCATCCTGACTCAGCCCCAGACACACTGACCAGATATCTGGAAGCTGTGGCTGGATGGTTACGTGGGAGCCGGTTGAAGTTAAATCCTTCGAAGACAGAGGTCCTTTGGCTGGGTTGGGACGATATGGGATTGGGGGGGGCAACTCCCATCTCTTGCGGGGGTGCAGTTAGTGCCAGCACCGCCCGTTAAGAGTTTGGGTGTAATCTTTGACACCTCCCTTTCCATGGAGGTGCAGATTGCAGCTATAACAAAGGCGGCATTTTTTCATCTCCGCCAAGCTAAGCAGTTGGCTCCTTACCTCTTTCGCCCTGACCTAGCCACTGTGATCCATGCGAAGGTCACCTCCAGACTGAATTATTGTAACTCGCTCTACATGGGGCTGCCCGTGAGACTGACCCAGAAACTCCAGCAGGTGCAGAATGCTGCGGCAAGACTCCTTACGGGGTCCTCGCTGCGGGGTCACATTCACCCAGTGCTCTACCAGCTGCACTGGCTCCCGGTGGAGTACAGGATCAGGTTTAAGGTGCTGGTTTTAACCTTTAAAGCCCTATATGGCCTAGGACCCTCGTACCTACAGGACCGCCTCTCCTGATATGTCCCACGGAGGACCTTATGGTCTTCAAACAAAAACACCTTAGAGGTCCCAGGCTACAGGGAGGTTAGGCTGCCCTCAACCAGAGCCAGGGCTTTTTCGGCCGTGGCCCCGATCTGGTGGAATGCTCTTGTCACAAGAGACTAGGGCCCTGCAGGACTTGACATCTTTCCGCAGGGCCTGCAAGACGGAGCTGTTCCACCAGGCCTTTGGCCGAGGCACTGTCTGACCCCCTCCTTTGGTAATTCTTCACAGAACTCTAGCCCAATGGTTGCCATCAATTTGATTTGAACTGATTTTATAATGAATTGATTTTAGAATGCTGTATTATTTTACTGTTGTTAGCCGCTCTGAGCCCGGCTTCAGCTGGGGGGTGGGGTGGGATATAAATAAAATGTTGTTGTTGTTGTTGTTGCTCTGAGCTGAGACCTGGGGGAAACTGAGCATTGGGAAATGATGGCATGTGGATAAGCTTCTAAGGGACCCAGAAAGAACCCAAGGGAAGAGTCTGGATTATTGGGGGGGGGGGTACCTGTTGTGACCAGGGTCGCATGACACCCTCAGCCTTAAAGCAAACCTCAGGATTTTGTTGCCTGGTTGAAGGAGTCAAGTAAAGCCCATTTTCATGAAGCTGATTCATTCTCACTCTTGTAACAATACAATAAATTGTAGGTTTTGTCATTGTGCGCCCACACATATGGTTTTGCTGTTCTGAGCACTTCTTGCTGTATAGCTGTTTTGGCACAGGCTGTTTAGAGTATCGTTCCTGATGGGAAAACAGGATGCAAATCGAAATAATAATAGTTATAACAATTGCGTCCGCCCCCTGCTAGGCCAGACAAGGGAGCATAAAGAGCTTTGCAGCCCCCTGGCAGTTTGGCACAGCTGTCCTCCACCCCATTTCTGAGGTGTCCCCAGATGTGACACAGGTTGCTGCAGTGACAGCTCAGCTGGAAAACATGAGGGCTAGAAGCCTCCTTTTGAAAAATGCTGCGTTCTGTGCCAGATGCCAGTTTTCATGCTTTCAGCTTGGCATGATCAGGGAGAGTACACACAGAGCATTAATTGTATCTGGGGAGCTGGGTATTCCTTGCATTCTTAATCAACTTCGCTGGATGAACTGAGGCTGTCCCCTTGATGATTATGATAATTTATTAGGGGTGGATTTGAACTCTGCACTCTTCCAATCGTTCCATCTGTGTTTGAATCCAAGCTTGCCAGATGAAAGTGGTGCATGCTCACTTCCGGGTTGGCACCTCTGGCAATGGCGGATTTCCTCTGTTCGGGAGGAACTTGCTCCGTGAAAAACAGGGTCTGAACCGCCACGGCGAGGCGGAGACCCATTAAAAACCACAGGCGGGAGAAGCCTGTGGACATGGGATTCGGCTGGCACCTTTGCGCCTCCCCTACTCACGGGGAAACCCTGTTTTGGGGATCTGGAGCGACGTGGGGTGAGTGGCGCGGTGCTTTGAATTGACTGCTTCTTTCACGGAGTAAAGCCGCATTGCTGTTGCCGGAGAGCACTGACTTTTTCCTGTGGACAATTGGACTCTAAACAACTACCCGTGAGTAGAACGGAAAATTGGATTCTTAAATACTTCAATTTGGCACTGAAACGGGAAGGTTATAAACAGGAAGTCCGCCTCCTGTTTTTGTAAATAGACTGAAGCAAAGACGTTACAAGTTACAGCCTTTGAAAGCTTTTGGCAAAGGATCAAATTTCCACCGGTTTAAAAATACAAAACCCCCCTTGGAAGCAGGAGAAGAGGGGGAAATTTTGGATTTAGTGAGCCTGCAGGAGAGAGTGAAAAAATCAAATTACCACTGCTCTGAACCTGGGAACGGGCTGCCAGATGACGTTTGGAGAGAGTGCTTTTGACAGAACGGATTGACAGTTAGCTAAACAAGAGTAAGATACTGTTTCCATTGTCCCTTTCTGTGTTTAAAAAAAAAAAGAGGAAAAGTAACTGAAATTTTATCTTTAATGTTTGAAGTTGTGCTTGAAAGAACTGATACAAGTGGAGACTGTTTCCCTCTAGAGGGAGCTTTTGAAACTGTAACAGGACTGTAACTGGGGGATTTCCAGCTGCAGATAAGGAGTTTGAAAACCAGAGAGCGACCTTGGACTATTTAAAAATGTTGACAGGAGAGGCCATTGTGACTGTTTTATGTAAGATAAGCTGTTCGCTGGGACAGCTTCACAAGAAGATGGATGATATGACTCTCAAAGTTGATAATTTGGAACAGAAAGTGACCAACTTGAGTCAAAAAGCGAACACTAACACAGAAATAATTCAGGACTTGGTACAGGAACCCATTTTGGCAGGACAAATGGTGGAGGAGAAGGAGGAGAAGGAGAATGCATCTGTTGTTGAACATAAAATAATACAAGTGAGATCTGTGGTTTTACAGAAGCAAATTGGAGACTAAGTTGAGGCCTTCTATGATTGAATCTAGGAAAAGCCAGACTCCGAGGAACGGATCCCGGTTTGGATTAAAGAAGGAAAGTTGGAAAGAGCCCTCTATGCAGGGATTAACTGACTTTTGGGACATGGACTTGGGCCTGGAGGAGATTGAAGTTTTGGGGGCCTTTGGAATTGGAGGAATTTTGAAATATACCCGGAAATACTTTATGGACTGTAGCTTTAACTATGGAAATTTAGCTGATCTGTTCATAAGGAAGAAAAGGATTGACAGGTTGGAGTTTCCCCGAGAATGGCTCTTTAGCATTAAAGAAAATGAAGAAGACCTGCAGAAGGGACTTGGAAAAGAGTTAAGAGCCTCGGACATAAGATCACCAGGTTGATGGACTTTATGGAATTGACGGAAAGGACTGGCAGAACCCGAAACCTGGGAGAGGAGATGGTGGAAGAAGATTGGAAAATTTAAAGTTTATATATAGACTTATGGTAAAACTAATGAGTGATAGAAAAATGGTGGAATGATTTTTTTTTTTAATGGGCTTAACAGAAATGTTATAAGGAGTTAAGCACATATAAGTATTTTAGTTTTAATGGAAAATAAGGTTAAACTAATACGTTATTTACAATATCACAGAAAATGGAGAAAGATGGAAAGGATTTGCTGAAACAATTAATAGAACTGGAACACAAAAAGGGAGGTGTGAGGAGGTCGAGGAAACAAGGGAACGAAAGATAGAGTATGGAAAAGAGATGATGTATGTTTTTAAATTGTTTTTGTTTTGGGAGTGGGGTTTGTTTAGTTTAGCTTAATGTGTTTAGTTTTGAGTTTAGGATGTGTTTTGTATTGTTTATATATTGTATTGTATTGTGTGTTTTTTTCTCTTTGTTTTTCTTCTTTGTTTTTTCTTCTGTTTTTTCTCTTTTGCTTTTTTCTTTCTTTTTGTAATCTATAAAAGTAATAAATATTATTTTTTAAAAAAGAAAGAAAGTGGCGCATGCTCTAGTTATCTCCCGCTTGGACTACTGCAATGTGCTCTACATGGGGCTACCTTTGAAGGTGACTCGGAAACTGCAATTAATCCAGAATGCGGCAGCTAGACTGGTGACTGGGAGTGGCTGCCAAGACCATATAACACCAGTCCGGAAAGATCTTCATTGGCTCCCAGTACGTTTCCGAGCACAATTCAAAGTGTTGGTGCTGACCTTTAAAGCCCTAACCAGCCTCGGTCCTGTATACCTGAAGGAGCGTCTCCACCCCTATCATCCAGCTGAGGTCCAGCGCCGAGGGCCTTCTGGCGGTTCCCTCCCTGCGAGAAGTGAGGTTACAGGGAACCAGGCAGAGGGCCTTCTCGGTAGTGGCGCCTGCCCTGTGGAACGCTCTCCCAGCAGATGTCAAGGCAATAAACAACTATTTTACTTTTAAAAGACAACTGAAGGCGGCCCTGTTTAGGGAAGTTTTTAATGTCTGACGCTGTATTGTTTTTGATATTTGGTTGGAAGCCACCCAGAATGGCTGGGGAGACCCAGTCAGATATGCGGGGTATAATATACACTGTCAGACACACTGACCAGATGTTTGGAAGCTGTGGCTGGATGGTTACGTGGGAGCCGGTTGAAGCTAAATCCTTCGAAGACAGAGGTCCTGTGGCTGGGACGGGGCGATATGGGATTGGGGGGGCAACTCCCATCTCTTGCGGGGGCGCAATTAGTGCCAGCACCGTCCGTTAAGAGTTTGGGTGTAATCTTCGACACCTCCCTTTCCATGGAGGCGCAGATTGCAGCTATAACAAAGGCGGCATTTTTCCATCTCCGCCAAGCTAAGCAGCTGGCTCCTTACCTCTCTCGCCCTGACCTAGCCACTGTGATCCACGCGACGGTCACCTCCAGACTGGATTATTGTAACTCGCTCTACGTGGGGCTGCCCTTGAGACTGACCCAGAAACTCCAGCGGGTGCAGAATGCTGCAGCGAGACTCCTTACGAGGTCTTCGCTGCGAGATCACATTCACCTGGTGCTATACCAGCTGCACTGGCTCCCGGTGGAGTACAGGATCAGGTTTAAGGTGCTGGTTTTAACATTTAAAGCCCTATATGGCCTAGGACCCTCGTACCTACGGGACCGCCTCTCCTGGTATGCCCCACAGAGAAACCTACGGTCTTCAAATAAAAACATCTTGAAGGTCCCAGGCCACAGAGAAGTTAGGCTGGCCTCAACTAGAGCCAGGGCTTTTTCGGCTGTGGCTCCGATCTGGTGGAACACTCTGTCACAAGAGACCAGGGCCCTGCGGGACTTGACATCCTTCCGCAGGGCCTGCAAGACAGAGCTGTTCCACCAGGCCTTTGGCCAGGGCACAGCCTGACTCCCTCCCTCGGCAATCTTCGCAGAGCTCTGGCCCAAAGGTTGCTAGTGGCTTGAATTAATTAATTTTTATAATGAATGATTTTAGAATGTTGTTTATGTTGTACTTTTGTACTGTTTTATTGTTGTTAGCTGCCCTGAGCCCGGCTTCGGCTGGGGAGGGCGGGATATAAATAAAATTTATTATTATTATTATTATTATTATTATTATTATTATTATTATTATTATTTAAGTAGACCCTCTTCTGCTCCCCTACGGACATCTCACTTGCTGACTTCTCTTCCTCCCCTTTCCCCCAGGTGCCCTCCTCTTGCAGTCTGTCTGGCCCAGCAGCGCCTGAAAGGGGTGGACCTTGCTCATGCCAGCTCTGTAGAGTTTGACGTCATTGAGCTGGCCGACTCCATGGGATGGGAGGTCTTGCCAGTGAAACGAGCTCTCCGTCAGCTGCAGTGGACCACTCAGAATGGTAACCAGTCAGTGGGAAGCCTGTCTAAGGTGGGCTGGGCTGGGAACAGCTGTCCCAGAGAGCAGGCCTTCTGCCTAAGCCCCCAGCCAGTCTTGGTTCAGGAAGGAAGCAGAGAAGCCACATCTTGTTGGCCGCTCATCCCTTGTTTAATCTCGGCTGGAAGGTTGGGTGTGTGTGTGTGTGTGTGTGTGTGTACTGTTCTTTAGATGGAAAGGCCTTCTGAGTAACAAGGATGGAGGAACTTGTGATTCCAAGGCAATCCCCACCCTCTTAATATCTGACCCAGCAGGGCCACAGTGGGAGAAAACTCCCTTTGGGGGCTTAAGGTGGAGGATTGCACCAAATTCCCAGTTAGTCAGACTATTCCACAATGCCTTGCCAGACATAGTCCAAAAGAATGGGAGAGCGTATCCATTAACACACACCCTAGAGAGGAAATGTGTGTCATTTTGGCTTTTTATTTCCTAGCCAACCACCTGCCACCCCTGTTGCTCCACCATCTCTTCACCTAACCTTGATCCTTGAAAACGCTTCCACAACCCAATTATTTTTACTATACATGCAGAGCCATTAAAGGTAAAAGGACCCCTGACCATTAGGTCCAGTCGTGGCTGACTCTGGGGTTGCTGCACTCATCTCGCTTTATTGGCCGAGGGAACCGGCGTACAGCTTCCGGGTCATGTGGCCAGCAGGACTAAGCCGCTTCTGGCGAACCAGAGCAGCGCACGGAAACGCCGTTTACCTTCCCACTGGAGCGGTACCTATTTATCTACTTGCACTTTGACGTGCTTTCGAACTGCTAGGTTGGCAGGAGCAGGGACCGAGCAACGGGAGCTCACCCCGTCATGGGGATTCGAACCGCCGACCTTCTGATTGGCAAGCCCTAGGCTCTGTGGTTTAACCCACAGCGCCACCCGTGTCTCTATTCAGCCATTCAGTTCCTCCTAAACTGGTTCCTGCCGATTTTGTGGCCAGACTACCCTCTGGCGTACATGGCACCAGCCTCCCTGATAGTGGGCATTGCATGATTTCTACGTAACCTTCCAGTGAAATTGAACATTGGAAGATTCAGAACTCGGACACAAGAAATGGCTTCTTCACCCAGTGCATAACTGTGGGCTCCTACAAATGTTAGCGTTGTCCACCAATTTCAATGGTTTTAAAAGAGGGTAGACAGGTTCAAGGCTACTAGCCGCAACAGCTGTGTTCTAGTTTTAGTGTTGTAAGTAGTAGCCTCTGGGTGCTGGGAATTGCAAGTGGGGAGAGGAGAAGAAGAAGAAGAAGAGTTTGGATTTGATATCCCACTTTATCACTACCCAAAGGAGTCTCAAAGTGGCTAACATTTTCCTTTCCCTTCCTCCCCCACAACAAACACTCTGTGAGGTGAGTGGGGCTGAGAGACTTCAGAGAAGTGTGACTGGCCCAAGTTCACCCAGCAGCTGCATGTGGAGGAGCAGAGACGCGAACCCGGTTCCCAGATTACAAGTCTTCCGCTCTTAACCACTACACTGGCTCTCTGAGTGCTGTTGCTGTGCTCATGCCTTCTTGTGGCCTCCCCCAAGGGGCACAACACTGGTCACTGTAAGACCTGGATGCTGGACCAAGTGGCCTGATTCCGCTGCAGGCCTCTTCTTAATTCTTCCCTTCCCTTGTGGCACAGGTTCCCATGTGTCTAGGAAGAGCGGGATCCTCGTGGAATTTGGTCAGTTTGCTTTCCACCTGCGCTCCTACGGCGATCTCACCGACGAGGAGCTGGACTCGGTCTGTGACTTCCTGCACCAGCGAGTGACGGGCCGCGAAAAAGCTGCCCTTTCCCAGCTGCAGGCCTGCTTCCAGGCCTTTCAGAGGTGGGTAGGCACAAACTGGCATCACTTTAAAAGGTGGGCTCTGCTGCATGTGAGAAGCTGGGCAAAAGAACAATGTGTTCAGTCTGGGGGCGGGAGAGAGGAGAAAGAGCTCCTGTTCTAACAGGGAGGTAGAACCACCTTGCGTTTATTTTTTTAATTATTATTATTTTTAAAGTTTTTATTAATTTTCAATACAATATACATATAATACCATATCAAAGATTTATCACAAATTATATATTATGGAGTTCCTTCAGCTTATCTGCCAATCATCCGTAATTAAATTTTAGTTACGCATTTCCTAAATTTAATACTGCCTTTTTATATGCCTTCCTAATCTTATTTTCTTTTTTACAATACTCCTCAACCTTTCACAGAGCTTCTTGAAATCCCACGAACGTTGTTTGTTCATCACATATATTTTTCAGATATTCTACAAATTTTCCCCAGTCCTCGATGAACTTATGGTCTCGTTGATATCTAATCTTCCCAGTTAATTTGTCCAGTTCTGCATAGTCCATCATTTTCATTCTCCATTCTTCTGTTTCCATCTTTGGGCCATTAATATTCTCGCCGCTGTAACTGCATATTGGAAAAGTTTACAGTCCTTTCTATTTATTTCATTTCCTACTATTCCTAACAGAAGAGCTTCTGGTTTCTTTACACATGTATATTTCAACATCTTTTTCAGTTCATTATATATCATCTCCCAGAAACCCTTCACCTTCTTACATTCCCACCACATATGGTAAAATGTCCCTTCTTTTTCTTCATTAAACCACCTTGCGTTTAATGGACACAACAGGTGCTTGTCACGGACTGGCTGGAAGCTGAGAAGGGGTGGGAGGCACCAGTTGGGAAGCCTCCTTCCAAAGGGATAATAAAGTGTTAACTCGTACAAATAATAATAATTTATTATATATACCCTCCCATCTGGCTGGGCTTCCCCAGCCACTCTGGGCAGCTTCCAAAAAAATATTAAAATACCGTAATACATCAAACATTAAATCTTCCCTAAACAGGGCTGCCTTCAGCTGTCTTCTAAAAGTCTGGTAGTTGTTCTTCTCTTTGACATCTGGTGGGAGGGCGTTCCACAGGGCGGGCGCCACCACCAAGAAGGCCCTCTGCCTGGTTCCCTGTAACTTGGCTTCTCGCAGGGAGGGAACCGCCAGAAGGCCCTTGGAGCAGGACCTCAGTGTCCGGGCTGAACGATGGGGGTGGAGACGCTTCTTCAGATTCCCTTTACAGCTAAGAAAGATTTGCAAAAAGAAAAGTATTCTCTCTCCCTCGTCTTTTTGAGCAGTGTGGCTTTCCGTGTCTGTGCCTCGTGCTGTGACCACGGGGGCGAGGAGAAGAGCGCCCAGCTGAAGTCTCTGCTGCTAGATTATTTTGAGAAGGATACAGATGAAGCGGATCCTGCAGTCCCAAGTGAAGAGCAGGACACTGAGGATCTCCAAGACATTAAAGTGAGAGAAGCTGCTTTTTGCTCCTCCTCTTAATGGCACCGAAGCATAGAATGACACAGGCATCTCTTTTGGGCTTCTCCAGATTGTGGCCACAGTCAGGCACCGTGTGTGACAATGTGCCACTGTCTCCTGCACCCTAATCCTGCAATGCTCCTGGGACTTCATGGTCCTCATCTGTTTCATAATACTATTTATGGGTCTGAGGAGGCTTTCTAAAGATCTCCTGAGATAACGATGGGTGGGTAGGTGAACCTCTGGCAGATTTGTTCATATTAACTGTACTCTCCACTGATTTGTGGTTAGGGACTTGCTCTGCAGATGGGCAGATGGCTACTCCTCTTATTTTTCAAAGGAGAGGGTCGTAACTCATTGGCAGATTACCTCCTATGCAGGCAGAAATCTCCCGTTTTAAAAAGGACTCAGGCCACAAGGGACTGGAAAGACCTTGAGTTGCTGCCAGAAGGAAGTTCTGGGCTAGATAATCAGTAGATTTACCCTGCCCACTTTTCTACCTGTGCAAAGAAGTGAGTTCTCTTCTCCCTTTTAAACCAGAGGTGGGAAAGAGTCCTTTCTGGAGACACTTCCAACTGTCAAGTACACAACGCTGAGCAAAGATGAGTCCAGTGTTTTGACTTGGTACAAAGCAGCTCAACATGTCCAAATCGGTAACTAGTACGCTTTGCTTCCCAATTTCAGCTTCGGGACTGGGAAGAGCAAATACGAGCTGACGTCCGCAACTTCCTGTCTCTCCGCCAAGACGAGAAGTTCACTGGCAGGGCTGTGGCTAGGATCTTCCACGGCATAGGTGAGGATGTAATTCTCCAGCTGTTCCGTGGCCTGCTCTGCTTCTTGCATCATCAGCACAGAGCCTGGCACCGCACAGGCGATAGGCTGAAATCCACCAAAACCTCCAGAGGGCACTTCTGCTCAGTCACAATCTGATCTCCTAAGGGCAAAGGCAATTGAGCATCACATTTGCCACAGTGCTGTAGAACAGCCTCTTCCAACCTGGTGCTTGCAGATGTTTTGGACTACAACTCCCTGGACGTGGCTGATGTTTGTTGTAGTCTTAAAAACACCTGGAGGCTACTACTTTGGCAAAGGCTGCTGCAAAGTGAACAAAACTGGTAATTGTTGTAAACAGAATCTCTGCCCTTTTCCCCTTATGGGGTATCCAAGAGCCCATATAGAGTCCTTACGTAGGTTCCCTATTGGTACGAGAAAACAACAGAGGCCAACCAGAGAATATTAAGAGGCAAAGCAGCTAGTAAGCTTGATCTTTATTGATCTGTTGCAACAGGGTGCTCCCCTCACACGCAGGAAAGGAGGAGGAAACCAGAACAATGGCGCGCAAGGCCTTATATAAACATTTTGAAATTGCCATGCTGTAGATCAAGACCACCCCCAGAAACATCATACATACATCACAGAAGGGGTGTAGCTCAAGACCACCACCCCAGATACATCATACCTACATCACAGAAAAGGCGGTCTAAAACATAAATTTGAATGTTGTTTTTCTTCCTATTTACTTGATTGGATACCCTGCTTATTTGATTGGATACCCTGGGGAGCCTGGCCAGTCTTTTGTAATGATAAATACTTAGTAATGGTAAATACTTACAGATAGGTAGCCGTGTTGGTCTGCCATAGTAAAAAAATAAAAAAAATCCCTTCCAGTAGCACCTTAAAGACCAACTAAGTTAGTTCTTGGTATGAGCTTTCGTGTGCATGCACACTTCTTCAGATACACCAGTGTGGTGTAGTGGTTAAGAGCGGTAGTCACGTAATCTGGGTAACCGGGTTCGCGTCTCCGCTCCTCCACATGCAGCTGCTGGGTGACCTTGGGCCAGTCACACTTCTGTGAAGTCTCTCAGCCCCACTCACCTCACAGAGTGTTTGTTGTGGGGGAGGAAGGGAAAGGAGATTGTTAGCCGCTTTGAGACTCCTGAAGGGGAGTGAAAGGCGGGATATCAAATCCAAACTCTTCTTCTTCTTCTTCTAGTTCCTGAGTCAGGTCACAGGCTCACCCTATTCAAACGCAGACATACCTTTAAGACAGGATTTGTGAAGGAAAAGACAATGGGGAGGCTTTCCCATTTTCCATCCAGAGAAAACATTTGGTCAGGTTGGGAATAAAAAATGGTTCCAGGTCGGTCTTCCTGTGCTGATCTATGTACGTGCTTGGCTGGTACACTTATGAATATTGAACATATATCTAAGACCTCAAAATTCCTATCACATAATCCTTAGCTCTATGTCAACAATGTAGGCCTAGCAGGAGGCTCTGTTGGGCCCTCTAATGGCTGGCATTGCTCTGTTTTTTTTTTGTTTTTTTTTTGAGAAATGAACAAGCACTTCCAATTCTTTTGGTGGCTGATTGAGTTTTCTCCGTTTGGACAGGAAGCCCACGCTACCCAGCCCAAGTTTATGGCAGAGACCGGCGTTTCTGGAGGAAGTACATACATTTTGATTTCAACAAGATTATACGCATGGCCACGGAAGAAATCATCCGTTGGAACTGAATTGAGCCTGCACTGCCATCTCCAGGGATGAAACCCCAGAGCACAGCTCCACGGTTCCCTCAAGCCTGTGTGCAGGTTGTTCTAATTGCAAGATGCAACTGACCAGCCAGCATCCCAGGAGCCAAAACAGCACCTCCTGCTCCCCTTGCGGTTTTGCAGAACTTCTCTGCAAGGCAGGTGGAAAGCTGGGCACCTGAATGGACTTCTCTGTTGCCCTGAAATAAGCAAAGGTTTTGGGGGAAATGGCTTGTTTTCATCTCCAAGCCTTTCCTATTTTTGTATGTAAAGCTTCCTTTTTATTTTTTGATTTTTTACAAAATTGTCCTGATTTTTAAATATTTTTTTAATGTAAGGGAGAGTGTTAAGCCTTCTTCTAACCTCTAGGAATTTTTATTATTTTTATTTATTATCTGGACTTCTACATACTTTGCAAATCTCGAAGTGTGTTAATGGATGCCTTCCCTCCTTCCTCCAGGGTGCCAGCATTGGAGGGAGGGAGGTTGATTTAATAAATAATGATAATAAAATATGTATAAAAGGAGGACCCATGATTAAGGGTAGAATGCACATACAATTGGGAGACATACAGGAGGGACTGGCGTCAGCAAGCATAATCTTGAAAAACTAATGGGCAGATCCTCTTCCATAAAAGAAGTGTGAGGATTTGCTTTTATATGGCATTTAGAAATATAATGCTTTAAATGTTTGGCTGCCGCCCACCTCTTCACCTGCAATAAACCTATTTCATTGTATGCAGGGGCCTTTAACATATTTTTAAATAAGTGAGGAATGCTTGCATTGTTATAAAATAGATGGTGAACGGACAGTCTTAATTTAGCACTGATTTTTCTCTCAATTCCCCCACATCCTTTTTGTACATTTGCCTTAATAAATATACAAAGAAGTTTATATGCAGCCTTCCCATCTATTTGAGCAGGAACTAAACAGGTGAGGAATTTAATAGTAGTAGGTTTGATCTTCGTGCAGTCCATGGGACTCTCAAGAGTCTCCTCCAGCACCAGAATTCAAAAGCATCCATTCTTTGGCGATCAGCCTTCTTTATGGTCCAGCTTTCACTTCCATACATCACTACTGGGAAAACCATGGCTTTAACTATACGGACCTTTGTTGGCAAGGTGATGTCTCTACTTTTTAAGGTGCTGTCTAGGTTTGTCACTGCTTTTCTTCCAAGGAGCAGGCGTCTTTTAATTTTGTGACTGCTGTCACCATCTGCAGTGATCATGGAGCCGAAGAAAGTAAAATCTCTCACTGCCTCCATTTCTTCCCATTCTATTTGCCAGGAGGTGATGGGACCAGTGGCCATGATCTTAGTCTTTTTGATGTTGAGCTTCAGACCATATTTTGCGCTCTCCTCTTTCACCCTCAATAAAAGGTTCTTTAATTCCTCCTCACTTTCTGCCATCAAGGTTGTGTCATCTGCATATCTGAGAGCCAGTGTGGTGTAGTGGTTAAGAGCGGTAGTCACGTAATCTGGGTAACCGGGTTCGCGTCTCCGCTCCTCCACATGCAGCTGCTGGGTGACCTTGGGCCAGTCACACTTCTGTGAAGTCTCTCAGCCCCACTCACCTCACAGAGTGTTTGTTGTGGGGGAGGAAGGGAAAGGAGAATGTTAGCCGCTTTGAGACTCCTGAAGGGGAGTGAAAGGCGGGATATCAAATCCAAACTCTTCTTCTTCTTCTTCTGAGGTTGTTGATATTTTTTACAGCAATCTTAATTCCGGCTAGGGATTCATCCAGCCCTGCCTTTCGCATGATGAATTCTGCATATAAATTAAATAACCAGGGGGACAATATACAGCCTTGTCGTACTCCTTTCCCAATGTTGAACCAATCCGTTGTTCCATATCCAGTTCTAACTGTAGCTTCTTGTCCCACATAGAGATTTCTCAGGAGACAGATGAGGTGATCAGGCACTCCCATTTCTTTAAGAACTTGCCATAGTTTGCTGTGGTCGACACAGTCAAAGGCTTTTGCATAGTCAATGAAGCAGAAGTAGATGTCTTTCTGGAACTCTCTAGCTTTCTCCATAATCCAGCGCATGTTTGCAATTGGCTGCTCTATAGTGTCCTTTATTGGCAGCGCTTGTCAAGTACTGAAACGAGATGATGACCTCTTGGTGTTTTCTACTTCTATGGTCCCCTGACCCAAAGGGGACACAGTTTCAACGAAGACCTTATGAACACTACCGGTACTCGGTCGAACTCTGCCTCTTCAAAGCAAAGTGAGCTTGCGCCGTTGTTGGCATCCGTCTGTCTCGAGAGACAACGGAGGGGTGCGCCTTTGGGGGTTGAATCCTGCACCTCTGGAGAGGTAAAAAGTATAGAGCGGCGCCACTCTACGCTTCTGCCCAAGCCCGCTTTCGATCGACAACCGGAAGTCTCGGCCTTTGCAGTGAGACTGTGCCCTTTAGGGTGAAATAGCGTCGCGGCGCCTGCCGAGCGAAGTCAACCGAGAGGCGCCGCCTAGAAGGGCCGCGAAGCCTCACCGACGGAGCGCCGTTTCCGGTCCGAAAGCGACGCTTGCCCTTTTCCTCTCTCCTTCACCGGAAGTGTACCTGCGCTCATGGTCTGGGCCTGGTTCCGTTTCTCTGAGGGAGGCGGCGGCGTTTCCGCTCTCGCCGTTGGCCGTGGAAGCGCGGAAGCGGAGCGGCTGGACTTTTATGTGGGTCCCGCGAGCGGCGGGGAAGGAGAGGGAGGGGGCGGAAAGGGGGCGGCTCAGCGGCGCCCTCTAGCGGCTGAAGCGCGGAAGGGCCGGTGGGGAGGGGGTTGCCATGGCAACGGAGGGGAAGCTGGACCACTCGCCTCGGGGATGCTGCTGATGCTGCCAGGGAGGCTGGCAACCCAGTGATGCCGAGTCCTGCTGGTGCCACAGGGGTTCCTGTGGGGGCTGGGGAAGCTTCGTTTTTGGGAGTAGGGGGTGTACGTTTGGCAGGCAGGAGAGCCCCCAAACCCAAACTCCCTTAGCATTTATGCAGTTATTCCGAATTCATACCCTGCATGATTGGCAAAACAACAACGCCTCAAAGTGGTTTACAAAAAAAAGGTTAAAATAATAATATTTTTATTTATACCCCGCCCTCCCCAGCCAAGGCTAACAAGCGATAATAAAAACAAGTAGAATGAATACAACTTAAATACAAGATTAAAATACAACATTAAAATATTGAAACATTAAAATGCAGCCTCATCGCAGGAGGAGAAGGAAAGGAAAAAAGAAAGAGAGGGAGGGAATCTAATTGGCTCCAAGCCAAAGGCCAGGCGCAACAACTCAGTCTTACAGGCCCTGCAGAAAGAAATCAGATAACAAAACAATAACAAAACCACAACGACGGCATAAAAGATACAAAAAGTCAAAATAAGAAAATTATTTATATTTGTTGTTTATTAAATTTGCATACCACAAAGATCACAGGGCAGTTCACAACGTAAAAATACAAAATGAGAACACATAATAGATTTTTAAAAATGAGACGTAAGAAATAAATATGAATAAATAAGTACACTGGCACTGGACCCCTACACAAAGAAAAGATGACAGATTGATGGTGACAGATAGTTAAGGGAATCCTTTCGCATGGACTGAAAGGATGTTTAAAAGGAATCGAAGCACAGGGAGCCAGCAGGATGCACTTCTGATGATGACAGACTACAGCATGGCAGGGGTTGTTATGAGTAGGGAGCCACCATCATTTGGGGGGCATAATGCTGGCTACCCTTGATGGCCCCCCTCAAAAAAGAGGGGGGTTAAAAAACATACCAGCATTTCTAAGTGTCTTGGTAAGCTTGCTTAAACAAGAATGTTTTTAGCAGGCACAGTTCCTAAATACGGCAACCCCAGTTTAAAAAAAAGGGTCCTAAGCATCCACTGCCAGTTAGAAAGGACATTATATATGTGTGTGTGTATGTATGTATTTAAAAAATATATATATTATACACCACTTGATTGTAAAACAATCAAACCTCAAAGTGGTTTACAAAAAAGGTTAAACTTTCACAGAGCTAAAATGACAGCAGACCAAAAACAAATTAAAACTTGCATCTACTTTCTAAACATCTAGGTAGTCTTGTCTAAACAATAATGTTTTAAGCAGGCACCGAAAAGAGTACAGTGAAGGAGCCTGCCTGATGTCAATAGGCAGGGAGTTCCAATGTGTAGGTGCCGCCACGCTAAAAGACCAAGTTCTTACAAATGTGGAATGGGTGTTTTGTGGGACCTGCAACAGTGCCGGTTCCACTGGGCTGGTCGAACAAATATTCTGATCTGCTAGAAAGGAGCTTCCTAGGTTACAGACATAAGAAGATCTAATGTCTCCAGTATCCTGTTCTCACAGTGGACAACCAGGCGCCCAATATGGGAAGCCTGCAAGCAAGACCTGAGTTCAAGAGCATGCTCTGCTCCTGAGGTTTCCAGCAGCTGTTATTCAGAGGCACACGGCCTTTAACAGCAGAAGCAGAGCATAGCCCTAGTGGCTAGCTGCCGCTGGTAGCTGTTTTCTCCATGAATTTGTCTAATTCTCTTTTATAGCCATCCAAGTTGGTGGTCATCGCTATCTTTTGTGGGAACAAATTCCGTAGTTTAGCTGTGCGCTGTATGAATAAATGCTTTCTTTTGTCTGTCCCAAATCTTTCAGCATTAAATTTTATTGGAGGTCCACAATTTCTAGTATTTTGAGAAAGGGAGAAAAACACTACCCATTTTCTCCATATCATGCATGAATTTATATACCTCCATCCTGTTGTAAAACTCTGATCAGATTCTATTAGCGTACTCTAAGGATTAAATAGGGACGCGGGTGGCGCTGTGGGTAAAACCTCAGTGCCTAGGACTTGCCGATCGTATGGTCGGCGGTTTGAATCACCGCGGCGGGGTGAGCTCCTGTCTTTCGGTCCCAGCTCCTGCCCACCTAGCAGTTCAAAAGCACCCTTAAGTGCAAGTAGATAAATAGGTACCGCTTTATAGCGGGAAGGTAAACGCCGTTTCCGTGTGCTGCGCTGGTGCTGGCTCGCCAGCTGCAGCTTCGTCACGCTGGCCACATGACCCGGAAGTGTCTCCGGACAGCGCTGGCCCCCGGCCTCTTAAGTGAGATGGGCGCAGAACCCTTGAGTCGGACACGACTGGGCCGTACGGGCAGGGGTACCTTTACCTTTAAGGATTAAATGCTAACTGCTGATAAAATTATATACATTAAGGACCGAGCACATGTAAAAACTCAATGGAAAAGTGGGTGTTTTGAATACATTGTTGTGTCCAACAGAGAAGGTAGGCAGGCAATGATTAATGGCTTTTATTGAAGATTGGTTACGTTGGTTAACTACTAGCAACGTGAAAACCATCAGGTCTATTATGTCCTTCCTGCTTACAGCCCATGGTAAAATAAAATGATTCCAGTACCATATTGTGTCATTTTAAAGCTAAACAAGAATATGTAAAATAAAGACCTCAAATCTTATTTTATTCATTTAACAAAATTTATATACCAGTTGAGTGCGTAACAAGCAATATTAAAATGCAGTGTTATCTCAATTTTCAGCTGTACCATGTTAAAGGGTATGAAATCAATTATATCAGAAGTAAAACAATAATAATAAGACTGAATTACCCTTTGTAATTTATTTTCCACCAATGACAGGAGAGCAGGGTGGGGTAGGGTGTTGGCTTCTGCAGCCAATCAAAAAGCTAAGATACAAGAAGATATCTTACGGGTTTTCTCAAATATTTGTATAAAGTTGTTGTGACTTCATTATGTTTCAGTAAGTTTCATTAGCAACCTGGAGGTTACTAGCCAAAGGCAACTTTCAGGTATTTTAAAATAAAAACACTAAACATTTTCAAGTCCTGTCTTTCATCTACCGGGGCAATTCCATTCTGTGAAGCCATGCCACCGTACCCAGACTCTCCCCTGTTCTGCTTTCTAGAATATTAGGTTGACCAGGTATCTACATGGGAAATCATTGTGTCTCTCTAACAGCGCCCATAAGTTGCAAAATATTACGCTGGGCAGAGAAAGCTAAATCCATGCCGTCTCATTTTCATTATTTGTGTATAACATGTCTAGCCTCTGAGTTCTTTCCACAACTACCAATGGGCAGACTCCCTTTCCCTCTGGTCCTTGAATACAGTGGTGCCCCGCAAGATGAATGCCTCACAAGACGGAAAACCCGTTAGACGAAAGGGTTTTCCGTTTTTGAGCTGCTTCGCAAGACGATTTTCCCTACGGGCTTGCTTTGCAAGACAAAAACGTCTTGCAAGTGTTCCGATTTTTTTCCGCTCCCCCCCCCTTTTCTAAGCCACTAATAGCCTTTTAGCCGCTAATCCGCTAATCCTTTAATAGCCGCTAAGCCTTTAATAGCCGCTAAGCCGCTAATAGCGCTAATCCGCTAATAGGGTTGCTTCGCAAGACAAAAAAACCGCTAGACGAAGAGACTCGCGGAACGGATTAATTTCGTCTTGTGAGGCACCACTGTACCTACACTTCTCCTGGATGCACGTGAAGGTACAGATCCCTCCTTTCTCAGCCTGTTGAGCTCTGCCCATCTTTGCTTGTTCTCCCTGCAGGTAGATGGCAGTTCCTGAAGGATGAACGCCAAGTATGCTGTCCTCGCAATGCTGTATTTTGTCCAAGGCATCCCGTATGGGCTCCAATCTGGGCTGCTGCCTATCTACTTCCGCACGCTGGGCCTCTCCTTTACCCAGATCGGCCTGTCTAAGGTGCTTTATTTGCCCTGGATTCTCAAGATGCTCTGGGCACCCCTGGTGGACCATTACTTCACCAAGAGGACGTGGCTGCTGCTCACTCTGTATGGCTTCGTGCTGGCCTGCCTGGCCTGCTCCCTCATGGCCCCCGAGGCAAACTTCTTCCCGGTGGCCATCGCCCTCCTGCTCATGAACTTCTGCGCCTCCATCCAAGACATTGCCGTGGACTCGATTGCCATCCAGCTGCTGACGCAACGTGAGATTGGGTACGGCAACACCATCCAGGTCGTGGCCTACAAGCTGGGCTCCGTCTTGGCAGGAGGGGGCCTGCTCACTGTCCTCCATCACCTGGGCTGGCAGACCCTCTTTGTGGGCCTGGCCCTTCTTTATGTTGTGGCCATTGGAGTCACCTGGAATGCTAACCTAAAAGTGAAAGTGAGGTTCAATCCTCAATACGATTGGGTCAGGTTCAGAACCTTAAACCCCTGCCTCATGCTCCAAGAGCTTCTCAAGGTGCCGGACACTCTTTGGACTGTTGGTTTGGTGCTCCTCTATAAGTTGGGTGAGTCCTCCTAAAGACTAGCAGCTGCAGATTATGCTGGTGAGCCAAATGGTTGATCTGTTAGGACATGCACAGTGTGTCTTTGGGAAAGGGGTCCAGGCTAATGGGGAGAGAGTAAACGTGGGGATATTGTGTGCAGCTCAGCAAAGTTACATGATGTAGACCAGTGTTTCCCAACCGGTGTTCCGCGGCACACGAGTGTGCCGTGAGACGTTGCCTCGTGTGCCGCGAGATGCCTGGAGGGAGGCGGGCGAGTCGGGCGGCGAGAGGCGGGGCGGCGGCGGCGAGGAGAGGCCGAGCCTCCTGCTGCTGCCTGGCGCTCCTCCTCGCAGCCGGCAGCGCTGCCTGGGCGCCTCCGCGCGACTCTGCCTCGCTGGGTTTGGTCTCCCAGCAGAGACGGGTCACACGCGCACCTCCCTCCCTCCCTCAGCCTGCGCGGAGGGAGAGCCAGAGAGAGGCATCGCTCCTGCGCGGCGGGAGAGGGAGCAGCCGGAGCGATGCCCCAAACGAAGGCATGGGACCGGAGGGGAAATCCTCTCCGAGGAGGATTGAGTGCAGCTGAGAGAAGCCTTTCGAGGAGCTGCCGTGTCCCCTGGAAACCCCCTTCCCAGCTCTGCCTGCCTGCCTGCCCAAAGCTTGGAGGTTCCCCGGCAAGGGGGAGGGAAAAAACTTTCACTTTTGTGCGTCCCTCCCGGCGTGACGCTGCGCGCTGACGTCACGGGGCGGGGCTTTAATGGTGGTGTGCCGCGAGATTTTTTTTCAGTAAACAGGTGTGCCGTTGCCCAAAAACGTTTGGGAAACACTGATGTAGACCTTCCAAGTTGATGCCGTTTCAGGTGTGAGAGTTGAGGGTGAGGACACTATAGTTTTGAATGCACCTCCTCTTAAGCACCTTCAGCTTCTTAGCTCTTCCAGTTTCTCCAGCCTAGTGACTTCCAGATGTTTCGGACTGCAACCCCCATCAGCCATGGGGAGGCTGTCTTACGTCATGTGCTTTTTTCAAGTAACTGAGTTAGCCTGCATCTTGTGACCCACCACCAGAGTTACAACAGAGATAGTTTCTGGCAGCCTGTGTGTCTGACTCCCTTGTTACACCAGCTCTGCTGGCTACTGGCCTGTTTCCAGGCCCAATTCAAAGTGCTGGTTGTGACCTGTAAAGTCGCAGAGCTTTCAAAATGCTGTGTCGCAACATGTTAGCATGTCGGCTGCAGTGTGTAGGTGTGTCGTGCGAATGCTTCCCATGCTCCTCCTGGGGTTGGAAAAGGGTTTAACCTCTGGTTTGCTAGTAAAACTGAATTACTGTGTCGCAAAATGATGCATGTCTAAAAAGTGTGTCAGCAACATGAAAAGTTTGGAAAGCTCTGCCCTATCTTAGTGTATTTTTGATGTTTGTTGGAAGCCGCCCAGAGTGGTTGGGGAAACCCCAGCCAGATGGGCAGGGTGCAAATAATAAATTATTATAATTATTACTATATGGTTCTAGCCCAAGCTATCTGAAAGGCTATACTCACCCATACAGGCAGCAACCATTTTGCATGCGTCCGATTGACGTGTGAACACCAATACATGGGTTGTTTTGGACCTGGCAGAGGGCAGAATAAGGGGCAGAACAGGGTGGGGCATAACAAAGTGGGCAGGCTTATGCTCGCCCCACTGACACACACAGGGGCCAGGAATAGAGTCCCTGCGCAAAGTGGTTGCTGCCTGTAATAGTAACTGTAATTCCTATTCCTATTATTTGCAGCAGCTGAGTTCCCCAGCCCAGGGCAGGTTTGCTGGAAACTGAACCTTGATTCTCCTTGCAGGTGAACAAGGGGCTATATCCATGTTTCCCCTCTTCCTACTGGACCATTCCTTTTCCCCACAGGAGCTTGGCTTCTGGAATGGGATTGTGGCCATGATCTTCTCCATTATAGGCTCCTCACTTGGAGGCTATCTGATGTCAAAACAGGGGTAAGCACCATCACCCTTCAAATGGGGTTTCATGCTATGGATTCTCCATGTGGTTTTTCATCTTACTCTGCCCAGTTTTTCACTTCCAGCAGGCACTTTCTTTGTGCCGTGCTTTGTCCCATTTATGCAGAATTATGAGGCTGCCGTACACTGAGAAGCGGGGAGAAAAGGGAATCGGGATTGGCTCTCAGGAATCCGTATATTTTGCCGCATCAAGGACCAGAAGCATTTTACAAAAAACAAAAAAAACTATGGATCCTTGGAGGGTTGAATGGCCATTTGCAAATGCTTTTGAAAACACGCCCACCTGCCACCTATTATCCTTTGACTTCCTCTGCACTCAGTTAGAAATAGCTAACATTTCCACAGCACATCTTTTGCTCTGCTTGCAACATCTACTCCAGAATGCTGAAGGCTGGATCTTTTCTCCAGGGCAGCCTGATTTGATTCATAGCCTTTTCACGTCAGTCTCTGCCCTTGCCGCCCTGCAATGAACCTCTTCTTGTGCTGTCCCTGAGTGCTTCTGCCATCCCTGATGACTTTCCTTTGTGGCTTGTTCTCCCCAGGAACCCCTTTTCTATGCTGAAGACCTTGATGACATTCCGCTTGTTCAGCCTGGTCTTCCAAACACTCCTGCTGGTTGCCTATGAGGACAAAAAACCAGTCTTTGAAGGTGAGCTGAAAGCAGCCCAACACAGCAGCTGTTTCTTCTGCTTCAGTCTCGGTTCAGATCTCATCCAAGAGTCCTCAAGTCACAAATGTGTTTACTGTGGTTTATTCTCCCCACCCTGAATCTGAGTGTTTGCAGAATTTGAGGGACTTCAATGAGGACGACCTTTTATACTGGCAGTGCAGAGGGAACGCTCTTCGATGCAGCCTCTCTCCCCATCCTTCCACACAAATATTCCTAGTGCATGAGGATAAGAAATGGTGCATTATTGGATTGTGGCTGAAGGCCACACAGAATGGGTTACAGCTCAAAAGCTTCCCTCTGCTAAGGATTTATGGGACCGCCTCTCCTGGTCTGCTCTGCAGAGGACCTTAAGGTCCATGAATAACCAGAGTTTAGAGGTCCCGGGCCTAAGGAACCCAGACTGCCCTCCACCAGGGCCATGTCAGGTTCTCAGCCGCAGTCAGAGGTAACTGGCCTCACTCCAGGCATTCGGCTTGAGATCCTTGTTGACCTCCCCATCTGCGTCTCCCGGCAGGATACAGGCAAGGTCACAAATCGGCAATCCCACTCAGCGTGAGAGGGACACACCTCTCCCCCTCCTCCCTGGTTCCCTCAGGGAGGGGTAAAGAGACAGACAGAAATCTATTTACATGTCTTTATTCCTGTCATTCCAGCAGTACTGAGAAACGTGTCTGCACTCTCCAGACTCCAACAGTAGTGTCAGAATCTCCACCCCTGTACTTCCAGTACAGGTCAGATGACACTCTAACATCCGGTGCTCAGTACAGAGAATAGACTGCCCCTTTGTCCCAATAGTACAATCCCAGACATCAACATCCTGTTTTGCATTCCAGACACCTGCAGCTGGCTTTTGCATTGCTGCTTTTTCCTGACAGGCCAGGGCCTTTTCAGCGATGGCTCCGACCTGGTGGGATGCTCTGTCCCATGAGACCAGGGCCCTGCAGGATTTAACCTCCTTCTGTCAGGCCTGTAAGACAGAGTTATTCTGCCTGGCTTTCAACTTGAACTTAGCCTGATCTTTTATTCTCCTTCCTTCCCTCCCCCTCCCTTATTTATGAAGATTACCCGCTCTGAGACCCCACAGCTAATTCTCCCCTGGCCTCCTCGCTGGCCCAAGTAGGACTAATTCAGCCAGCTAGCCCTGGGGATTATCTAATGCTTATTAAATGGATTTCCCCTAAATTGATTTCTGAACTTTGAATTTTATTGTTATTCATGTTTTTATACTGTATTTTATGCTGCTTTTACAATTAAGTGTTTTAAACCGGGAAGGGCGGGGCATAAATAAAAATTCATATATATATATTGTCAGGGCTGCTACCCAGTCCCAGCTCACATAGGACCACGTTAGCCAGCGTTCACGTTAAAAGAGTCTTTATTGGGTTACAGGTTCCATTTCCAAACTGCAATGTGCAGCCCCACGTCTTCTATGTCAGACCGGCGAAGACCCGTCTGAGTCTCCGCCTCTAGCACACCAGCTTAATACCCTAGCCTTGCTCCACCTCCTGCGCCTTTCCTTCCGTCTCTGGGTCCTTCTGCCCCCCGTGGTCTCTTCTTTCCTACTCTCTTCTGACGCGGACCCCCCTGACCCTTCCGCCTCCTTGCGGCGGGCTTTGGGACCTGGCTCACTCTCCGGGCTGCTTACTGCGCCAGCTTCCGCTGCATTTGAACTTGGCGCTCGCGCCCAACTCTCTACCTTCCTCTTGATCGTTTTGTCGCTCCCCGAGGTGGGCGTGACTACTCCTGACTCATGCCCTCCCTCCTGCTGAAAGCCTCCGGAACCCGATGTCTGGTCCCCTTTCTCCCCGCTGCTCCCGGCTGGGCACGTGGGTCCCGATCTCCAACTGCTGCTCTCTGATCCCTCTCTGGACCCTTCTTCCTGGGGTGTCCCCCTGCTTTCCCCCCTTGCTCTGACCGCTGGCGCTCCCTTCTGGGAATCCTCGGACTCACTGGACAGGCTCGGTGATCTCGGGTCGTCATCCCCACTCATCCTTCCATCGTATTCCTCCCCCTCGCTCTCTGTCTCCTCCCTTCTCTGCGTCTCTGCTCCTGAACCCCTGACATCCATCCCCCCCTCGAAGCCCCCCCTTCCCCCCTCCCCGCTTTCAGGTGTGGGTGCTGGGTGCTCCATCATCACGGGAGTGAATGCCGGATACAGTTCGCTCCCCGTCGCTGGCCGCCAACTGAAGACCTTCGAGTCTTCCTCCTCGCGTTCGTCAACGTTGATCTGCTCCGCCTCCATTTCAGTGCCGCCGTGCTCGAACCCAAGATCCTCCCCGAACACGTCCATGTCAGTCTCTGCGTCGGTCGCTCGACCTGGCATCTCCAGCCACCTCCGGCGCCACTGCTCCTCTGGTCGATCGTCCCACCAATACGAGGTGTCTGACGCCGAACCCTCCGGTGACCCCTCTGGGGAACGGGTGCCCGGTGCGGAGTCCCCGTCCGAGTCGAATCCACGGAACGTGCTGGAGGAAAGTGTGGGCGTGAACAACCAGTCGTCGAAGAAGCCTGCTGGCATGGGTCTGGGTGGGAAAAGGGCATGAAACTCGTCCTTGAGCAGGTGTTCCTTCAAAGCGTAGTCTGGCACCCAGCTATTAGCACTGGCCCGGGTGCCCTCTCTGGCTAGGAGGTATTCTACTCCCTCTTCCCCCCATCTGGAGTCCAAAATCTCCGTGACTTCGTTGATGGGGTCCTGCTGTGGCAATCTCCCCGCCTCCGTCCGCTCCTGAGACGGACTCGGTGCTGTTCCTGGTTCCTGGAATCTGTGAGGTGCCTTGTAGGGAGTGAGCACCGACCTGTGGAACACCGGATGCATCCTGGAACCCTCCGGCAGCACCAGCCGGAAAGCTACTGGGTTGATCTGTGCTTCGACTTGGTATGGACCGAGTTGCTTGTGCCCCAACTTCTTCTTGGCTAACGATCTGGTCGGCACTGCGTGGGCTGCCAACCAGACCCAGTCTCCCACTCGGATCTCTTCGCCAACCCGCCTGTGCTTGTCAGCTTGCACCTTGTATGCGTGCTTCGCTAGCTCCAGCTGCCGTCGGAGTTGATCGTGGACCTCCTGCAACTCAGACGCGAAAGCGTCCGCCGTCTGCGGTTCCCCTTCCCCCACTCTCTCCAGTCCCGGGAAGGTTCTGGGATTCCTCCCATTGTTGGCGAAGAACGGCGTCACCCCTGTGGACACGTGCTTCGTGTTGTTGTAGGCGAACTCGGCGAGCGGCAGGTAATCCACCCACGTCGCAGGCTGTTGATTGGCATAGCATCTCAGGTACTGCTGCATGATGGCATTGACCCTCTCCGCTTGCCCGTTGGTCTGCGGGTGTCTCGCTGATGTCAGGTTGATCTTGACGTTCAGGAAGCCCATCAGCTTCTGCCAGAAATTCGAGATGAACTGGCGTCCGCGGTCGGACAGTATAGACCGCGGCAGACCGTGCACTTTGAACACGTGATCTATGAACAGTTTGGCTGTTTGTTCCGCCGTGGCCACCTTCGCACACGGTATGAAATGTGCCATCTTGGTGAACAAGTCCACCACCACTAGTACAGCTGTCTTGCCTCTCGAGCTGGGTAGATCCGTGACAAAGTCCAGGGCCACCCTCTCCCACGGTTCAAACGGCGTTTGCAGCGGTTCCAGCAGTCCCGCCGGTGGTTTGTGCACCGGCTTGGCCCTCTGGCAGGTGTCGCACCTCGCGACGTAGTCCGCGACCTCCCCTCTCAGTCTGGGCCACCAAAAGTCCCTTGCGACCAATTCCACTGTTTTTTCTGTGCCAAAGTGTCCGGCCGTGGGTGCGTCGTGCAACTGTTGCAGTACCTTGGCGCGAAGTTCGTCTCCCGGCACGTAGATGGCCCCTTTACGTAAGAGCAAGCCGTCTCGTATCTGGAACTCGTCGCTCTTCGCCGTGCCCTTGTGCACCTCGGCCATCTTCGCCTGCGCGAATGAGTCGTCCTGCAACGCCCGCCGCACCGCATCCAGGTCTACTGTGGCTGAAGCGCAGGCCCACGCTGTTGGCGCGAAGATGTGCATGGCTGCCGCTGGCGTCGCCTCTTCGAGGTATTGCGGTTTTCGGGACAGTGCATCCGCCATGATGTTGGTGTCGCCTGGGACGTACTCTATTCGGAAATCGAAATCAGCAAAGAACTCTGCCCAACGTATCTGCCTCTGGTTCAGGAACTGCGCCGTGCGCCAGTGCTCCAGATTCTTGTGGTCCGTGCAGACTTGCACTGTGTGCTTGGCTCCGATCAGGAAATGCCTCCACGCTTTGAACGCTGCATGAATGGCCAGCAACTCCCTGTCCCAGATGGTGTAGTTCTGCTCCGACTTGCTGAGCTTTCTGGAGTAGAACGCTCCCGGCCTCCAGACCCCCTGCGGGTCTCTCTGCAGCAGGACAGCTCCCACGGCTCTATCGGACGCGTCTGTCTCTACTCGCATCGGTCTGCTGGGGTCGATATGCAGCAGTTGCTCTTCCGACGCGAAGAGACGCTTGAGTGCTTGAAAGGACTGCTCCGCCTGCTCCATCCAGATGAATTTCTTTTTCTTGGAGCTTAGCGTGTCCGTAATAGCCGCCGTCTGCATCGCGAACCCCTTGATAAACTTGCGATAGAAGTTGGCGAAGCCCACAAACCGCTGGACCTCCTTCCGGTTGCGCGGGCTCTTCCAATCCAACACCGCGCGAACCTTGGCGCTGTCCATGGCTAGCCCCTTGTCCGACAACTTGTAGCCCAAGAAATCCACCTCCGTCGTGTCGAACTGGCACTTCTCCAGTTTGGCGTACAGTCTATGCTGCTGCAGCCTCTTCAGCACCTCCCGAACGTCTTGGTCATGTGCTTGCTGCGATTCGGAGAATATCAGGATGTCATCCAGGAAGCAGACGCACTTCTTGTAGAGGAGTCCCGCCAACACATGATGCATGAAAGCTTGAAAACAGTGAGAACCGTTTTGCAATCCAAACGGCATCACTCTGTATTCGTAGGTACCCAGAGGCGTGAACATGGCTGTCTTCCACTCATCGCCTTCCCTCATGCGGATGAGATTGTACGCCCCTCGCAGGTCCAACTTGGTGAACACGCGTCCCTTGCGCACCGTCACTAGGAGGTCGTCAATCCTGGGCATGGGGAAATCAGAGGGCTTGGTCATCTTGTTCAAGAGGCGAAAATCAACTACAAGTCTTTTTTGGGGCGTGTCTTTCTTCTTCACGAAGAAAACAGGACTGCCCCCCACTGCCTTGGACTCCCGGATGAAACCGCGCTGCAAATTGTGATCTATGAACTGTTTGAGTTCCTATAGTTCGTCCTCAGACATGGAATACAGCTTCCCTTTCGGCAGCGTCGCCCCTGGTAGGAGGTCAATCTTGCAGTCATACTGCCTGTGAGGGGGTAGCTTGTCTGCCTCCTTCTCGCAGAAGACCTCCAGAAAGTCTGCGTATTTGTGGGGGACTGCTTGCAACGTTCCCAACTGCAGCTGTGATTCCTCCTCCTCTCCCTCCTGTCTGGGCAGGATGCAATGCTCGGCACAATAAGAAGAGCCGAAGATCAGCTGTCGCTGGTACCAAGCCAGTGTCGGACTGTGCCTGTCCAGCCAACTCATGCCCAACACAATGGGCGTGTCCGACAGTTGGGTGACATTAAAACTGATGACTTCCCTGTGGTTACCAAGTCGCATCACCATTGGCGGCGTCTGCTTCACCACCTGCCCCCCCAGCAACTCTCTGCCATCCACTGTGACGACTTGCAGGGGCAGAGTGGCAGGCAGTAGCTGTATAGCGTGCTGCTCCACAAAATCCTGCGCTATAAAGTCTGCATTGCTTCCAGAGTCCACAGAAAGTGGCACGTCTATAGTGATGCCATTGGGTAGCTGGAGAGATGCGGTGAGCTGCACTACTGGTTTGGGTGGGAGGGGGTCTGTGGGTTGCAAGATCGCTGGGGACTGCTTCACTGATTCGTCTGACTGGGCCCCAGTGCCTCTGCCTCCAGCCAGACATCGTCGTTTCCCTGCTGGGGTTCGCTGTGCTGCGTGGCTGCTATCACCGTTGCGGAGGCTGCAGTGTGCTTGGAGTTCCTCTGGGGACACTCTCTCGCCAAGTGTTGAGGGCTGTCGCAGATGTAACACTTCCGGTTCCCTCTAGGAGGCTTAGTCTTGACTGCTCTCGGTGCTGGGGCTCTGGTAGCTGACTGAGCCCTGGCGCCTCCCACCTCCATAGGTTCCACTCCCCCTCCTGGCGGAGGTGTGGATTGCGCACGCGCTGCTTCCCTGGGAACGAAAGAGAAACTTCTCGCTGCTTCGCGCCCTCCACGTCCTTCGTCTCTGCACCATGGACGTTCTTCCAGCCTCACCCCCACAGTCAGCGCCCTTTGGACCACCTCCTGCGTGCTCCGGTGCCTCTCCCCCCTCGCAATTTCGTCTTTAACAGCACTGCTCAGACCCTCCCAGAACAGGTCTCTGACTGGAGGTGAATCCCGGTCCCATTCCAAGGCACTGACCAGCGCAAAAAAGCGGGCGTGATACTGCCGTACGCTCGCCCTCCCTTGTCTCAGTCCATGTATCTCCCGTCGAGCAAGATCCACGTCAATGGTAGATAAAAAGCACGCATCCATCGCTTTGATAAAGGCATCTGCACTCTGAAGCGCCGGATCTTTATCCCTCCACAAATTGCGCAGCCACGCTTTAGCATCCCCATGCAAATGGGATAGTATAAACCCCACTTTCTCTTCCTCATCTCTAAAGTCTTTTGCCAGCAGTTGCAGTGCGCACATTACGTCTGCTCGAAAATTGGGGTACTGTTGCAAATTCCCATCGAAGTGAGCCACCAGCCCTCCTGCTCTCCGTGCCAACCCAACCCCCTCCGGTCTGGGTCCCGGTTGCCCTTGCTTAACCAACGCTTCAAACCTGGCGTGGAGATCTCTGTAGGCGGCCGCAGCATCCTGCTCCCTTTTCTTGGATGCCAGTACCTCTGCGTTCAATTGGGTCACTGCCTGTTGCAGCGCTGAAATTTTTTCTGCTTCCGTCATCTCAGCCAACCTTTGTGAGCTTGCTCCCAAACACCAATTTCCTCCTCTTGCTGCTTCTGCCTCCGCTGCGAGGTTTCAGGTGTCCGAAGCTATGATGAGACGGGTCTTACTGTCAGGGCTGCTACCCAGTCCCAGCTCACATAGGACCACATTAGCCAGCGTTCACGTTAAAAGAGTCTTTATTGGGTTACAGGTTCCATTTCCAAACTGCAATGTGCAGCCCCACGTCTTCTATGTCAGACCGGCGAAGACCCGTCTGAGTCTCCGCCTCTAGCACACCAGCTTAATACCCTAGCCTTGCTCCACCTCCTGCGCCTTTCCTTCCGTCTCTGGGTCCTTCTGCCCCCCGTGGTCTCTTCTTTCCTACTCTCTTCTGACGCGGACCCCCCTGACCCTTCCGCCTCCTTGCGGCGGGCTTTGGGACCTGGCTCACTCTCCGGGCTGCTTACTGCGCCAGCTTCCGCTGCATTTGAACTTGGCGCTCGCGCCCAACTCTCTACCTTCCTCTTGATCGTTTCGTCGCTCCCCGAGGTGGGCGTGACTACTCCTGACTCATGCCCTCCCTCCTGCTGAAAGCCTCCGGAACCCGATGTCTGGTCCCCTTTCTCCCCGCTGCTCCCGGCTGGGCACGTGGGTCCCGATCTCCAACTGCTGCTCTCTGATCCCTCTCTGGACCCTTCTTCCTGGGGTGTCCCCCTGCTTTCCCCCCTTGCTCTGACCGCTGGCGCTCCCTTCTGGGAATCCTCGGACTCACTGGACAGGCTCGGTGATCTCGGGTCGTCATCCCCACTCATCCTTCCTTCGTATTCCTCCCCCTCGCTCTCTGTCTCCTCCCTTCTCTGCGTCTCTGCTCCTGAACCCCTGACATATATATATATATATATATATATATATATATATATATATATATATATATATGCTTTCGTAGATTTTCACGGGTACAGGAATGCAGGTTTTGGTGTCTTCGGGTGTCTTCCCGTGTAAGAGTCGGGGTGTCTGGGCGACGTTTCGACGAGGTCTCACTCGTCATCTTCAGGCTGGTGCTTTCGGCTTCTTGTTACTGGAACAGAGCAGAATCTGGTGTTTGAGTTCCTATAAATACTGTTGAGGGGTGTGGTGTATAGCCTCCAACGTTTTGGGCAGAGAGGAAGTTCCTAGATTAGTGTGCCTTTTCTTCTTTTGTTCCTTAATTACTTGAGGGATATCTTGAGTGATTTCATGAGTGATATTCTGAATACCACTGGGTGGGTCATTAAGTGTAGATTAGTTGCTAAAGCTTTCGTGTCTTGACCTCTTGAGCTTGTGAAGAGTTTTTCTGAGAAGATGGCTGTGCTGCATTTAGTTGTGCTCTGGCTTGGCTTCGTGTATAGGGGCGAGCTGTGATTTTGTGCCTAGTGCCAGCCAGATCTGTGTAGGGATTGCAGGGGGGTGCAGCATCCGGAGGTGCCACTATAGTTTGGCTGCTGGATGGAGTCTGTAATATGTCTGTGGAGAGGGTCTGGGTTTGGGTCTGGTGTGGTTGATTGGTGACGGCGTTCAGTGTGCCTCTGGTTCTGGTGTCGGTTTTTGTGGGGAGGGCTAATTTCCAGATGTCTGGCAGGCGGGACGTGTCGTCACGCTTGTTCATGTTGTGAGGGTGTTTCTCTATCTCGATGGCTTCCATGATTATTCTCTTGTGGTGATGTTCCATGTTAAAGAGCAATTTGGAATCTGCAAAATTAATTTCGTGTCCTGTTTCTTTCATGTGTTGGAAAAGAGAGGAAGTTTTTTCTTCTTTTTTGACGGCATTCTTGTGTTCTGCGATACGTGCATTTATTCGTCTGTTTGTTTGTCCAATGTACGTGGCTGGGCAGACTTTGCAGGGTATTTCATAGACCCCTTGGTTTTCCAGCTGGATTTTGTCTTTTGGGTTTCTGAGGATATTGGCTATTTTTTGGTTGGTGCAGAAGGCTGTTTTGATATTGTGTTTATGGAGGATTTTGCTAATTTTGTCTGTAGTGCCCTTGATATAAGGAAGGAGGGCCATGCCATTGTTTTCTTCTGTGTCTTGGTTTTTGGGGGGTGTTTCTTTTTGGATTAGCTTCGTAACCTTGTTTTTCTGGTATCCATTGGCGATTAACACATTTGAGAGATTCTGTAACTCAGTTGTCAAGTGGTCTTTGTCAGCCAGGCGTTTGGTTCTGGAGATGAGAGTCTTGGCTACGGAGTTTATTTGTGCAGGGTGGTGGTGTGATTGTGCATGTAAGTAGCGGTTGGTGTGTGTTTTTTTCCGGTAGATAGTGTGTCCTAGGGAGCCATCAGGTTTTTTGTAGATTAGGACGTCAAGAAAGGGGAGTTGGTTGTTGTCTTCTATTTCCATAGTGAATTGTATTTTGGGGTGTAGGCTGTTGAGATGTGTGAGGAAGCTGTCTAGTTTTTCTTTCCCGTGTGGCCAAATTACAAAGGTGTCGTCAACATATCTGAGCCAAAGTTTGGGTTTGTGTTCTGACTTGTCTAAAGCATTGGTTTCAAAGTGTTCCATGTACAAATTTGCGATGACCGGTGAGAGGGGTGATCCCATAGGTGCTCCTTCTATCTGTTTGTATCTTTGTCCATTGTGGATGAAGTACGTGTTGGTTAGGCAGTGGTTGGTCAGGTCCAGGATGTATTTGGGGGGATTGTATTTGTTTTGAATGGCTGTCAAGGCTTCATTAATGGGCACTTGAGTGAAGAGAGATACAACATCGAAGCTCACAAGTAGGTCATCGGGATGTAGGTATTGCTTCTTTATTGTTTCTATGAACTGGAAGGAGTTAGTAACGTGTGAAGCGATGGATTCTGCATAGGGCTGAAGTTGCTTAGCGAGAAATTTAGCGAGATTTTGTAGAGGTGAGCCTATGGAGCTGACTATTGGTCTGAGTGGTGTTCCTTCTTTGTGTATCTTGGGGAGACCGTAGAGTTTGGGGCATCTGGATGATTTTTCTCTGGGGATGATTCTTAGCTGGATTTCTTCACTGATAGGAGAGGCTTTTATTTTGGATTTGGTGGTTTTTTCCAGATAGGTGGTGGGATCTGTTTTTATAGGTTGGTAGGTAGGGTCTTGGAGTAGATTTGATAGTTTTGCTTGGTAGTCCGATGTGTTCATCACAACAGTGGCGTTGCCTTTGTCTGCTGGGAGAATGATTATGTTGTTGTCTTTCCTCAGGTTGGTGAGTGCTTTCTGTTCTTCTTTGTGTAAATTGCTTCTGGGTGGTTTGCTGGAGCAGAGGATGTTGGTGACTTCAAGTCTGATTTTATTGGCTTCATCTGGGTCGATTTTGGTCAGGCTAGCTTCGACTCCGCATATGATGTTTTCCGTGGGGATGCGTCTCGGGGCGACTGCAAAGTTGAAACCTTTGGAGAGTACTTTGGTTTCAGTTGGGGTGAGGATCCTGTCTGATATGTTATGTACTGTTTGTTTCATGGGTTGTTGTGGAGGGTGGCTGGGCTTCTGGCGTTTCTCTAGTTTGTAGAGTTTGTTGGTGTGTCTGTCTGTCTTATGTGAGGTCTCAGTTTCAGCTCTCCAGACGGCTAGTTGTTTGCATTTGTCCCAGAGTGCAGGGTGGATTTTGTTACATAGTTTGAGGTGAAGAGTGAGCAGCTCTTTGTTGGTTTGGTTTAGTAGGTATCTTTTCTTATGTATTTCGTTTCTGATTAGGGATAGTTCAGTTCGTTTCAGGATCCTTTCGGTAGCTGGGGTTTTAGAGTGGAATTTAAGTTGGAAGCATGTGGGAGTTAAGTTGTTGTCTCGGCAGTTGCGTAGGAACAGGAGATCACATAAGATGGTGGCTCTTCGGATTTCTAGTTTCTCGTAGGTTCTTGTCAGCTGGAAGGTTTCCTCCCCGTAGAGGTGAGATATTTGCTTTCGTAGATTTTCACGGGTACAGGAATGCAGGTTTTGGTGTCTTCGGGTGTCTTCCCGTGTAAGAGTCGGGGTGTCTGGGCGACGTTTCGACGAGGTCTCACTCGTCATCTTCAGGCTGGTGCTTTCGGCTTCTTGTTACTGGAACAGAGCAGAATCTGGTGTTTGAGTTCCTATAAATACTGTTGAGGGGTGTGGTGTATAGCCTCCAACGTTTTGGGCAGAGAGGAAGTTCCTAGATTAGTGTGCCTTTTCTTCTTTTGTTCCTTAATTACTTGAGGGATATCTTGAGTGATTTCATGAGTGATATTCTGAATACCACTGGGTGGGTCATTAAGTGTAGATTAGTTGCTAAAGCTTTCGTGTCTTGACCTCTTGAGCTTGTGAAGAGTTTTTCTGAGAAGATGGCTGTGCTGCATTTAGTTGTGCTCTGGCTTGGCTTCGTGTATAGGGGCGAGCTGTGATTTTGTGCCTAGTGCCAGCCAGATCTGTGTAGGGATTGCAGGGGGGTGCAGCATCCGGAGGTGCCACTATAGTTTGGCTGCTGGATGGAGTCTGTAATATGTCTGTGGAGAGGGTCTGGGTTTGGGTCTGGTGTGGTTGATTGGTGACGGCGTTCAGTGTGCCTCTGGTTCTGGTGTCGGTTTTTGTGGGGAGGGCTAATTTCCAGATGTCTGGCAGGCGGGACGTGTCGTCACGCTTGTTCATGTTGTGAGGGTGTTTCTCTATCTCGATGGCTTCCATGATTATTCTCTTGTGGTGATGTTCCATGTTAAAGAGCAATTTGGAATCTGCAAAATTAATTTCGTGTCCTGTTTCTTTCATGTGTTGGAAAAGAGAGGAAGTTTTTTCTTCTTTTTTGACGGCATTCTTGTGTTCTGCGATACGTGCATTTATTCGTCTGTTTGTTTGTCCAATGTACGTGGCTGGGCAGACTTTGCAGGGTATTTCATAGACCCCTTGGTTTTCCAGCTGGATTTTGTCTTTTGGGTTTCTGAGGATATTGGCTATTTTTTGGTTGGTGCAGAAGGCTGTTTTGATATTGTGTTTATGGAGGATTTTGCTAATTTTGTCTGTAGTGCCCTTGATATAAGGAAGGAGGGCCATGCCATTGTTTTCTTCTGTGTCTTGGTTTTTGGGGGGTGTTTCTTTTTGGATTAGCTTCGTAACCTTGTTTTTCTGGTATCCATTGGCGATTAACACATTTGAGAGATTCTGTAACTCAGTTGTCAAGTGGTCTTTGTCAGCCAGGCGTTTGGTTCTGGAGATGAGAGTCTTGGCTACGGAGTTTATTTGTGCAGGGTGGTGGTGTGATTGTGCATGTAAGTAGCGGTTGGTGTGTGTGTTTTTCCGGTAGATAGTGTGTCCTAGGGAGCCATCAGGTTTTTTGTAGATTAGGACGTCAAGAAAGGGGAGTTGGTTGTTGTCTTCTATTTCCATAGTGAATTGTATTTTGGGGTGTAGGCTGTTGAGATGTGTGAGGAAGCTGTCTAGTTTTTCTTTCCCGTGTGGCCAAATTACAAAGGTGTCGTCAACATATCTGAGCCAAAGTTTGGGTTTGTGTTCTGACTTGTCTAAAGCATTGGTTTCAAAGTGTTCCATGTACAAATTTGCGATGACCGGTGAGAGGGGTGATCCCATAGGTGCTCCTTCTATCTGTTTGTATCTTTGTCCATTGTGGATGAAGTACGTGTTGGTTAGGCAGTGGTTGGTCAGGTCCAGGATGTATTTGGGGGGATTGTATTTGTTTTGAATGGCTGTCAAGGCTTCATTAATGGGCACTTGAGTGAAGAGAGATACAACATCGAAGCTCACAAGTAGGTCATCGGGATGTAGGTATTGCTTCTTTATTGTTTCTATGAACTGGAAGGAGTTAGTAACGTGTGAAGCGATGGATTCTGCATAGGGCTGAAGTTGCTTAGCGAGAAATTTAGCGAGATTTTGTAGAGGTGAGCCTATGGAGCTGACTATTGGTCTGAGTGGTGTTCCTTCTTTGTGTATCTTGGGGAGACCGTAGAGTTTGGGGCATCTGGATGATTTTTCTCTGGGGATGATTCTTAGCTGGATTTCTTCACTGATAGGAGAGGCTTTTATTTTGGATTTGGTGGTTTTTTCCAGATAGGTGGTGGGATCTGTTTTTATAGGTTGGTAGGTAGGGTCTTGGAGTAGATTTGATAGTTTTGCTTGGTAGTCCGATGTGTTCATCACAACAGTGGCGTTGCCTTTGTCTGCTGGGAGAATGATTATGTTGTTGTCTTTCCTCAGGTTGGTGAGTGCTTTCTGTTCTTCTTCAAGCAAAACTATCAAATCTAAAAGCCTCTCCTATCAGTGAAGAAATCCAGCTAAGAATCATCAAAATCTCGCTAAATTTCTCGCTAAGCAACTTCAGCCCTATGCAGAATCCATCGCTTCACACGTTACTAACTCCTTCCAGTTCATAGAAACAATAAAGAAGCAATACCTACATCCCGATGACCTACTTGTGAGCTTCGATGTTGTATCTCTCTTCACTCAAGTGCCCATTAATGAAGCCTTGACAGCCATTCAAAACAAATACAATCCCCCCAAATACATCCTGGACCTGACCAACCACTGCCTAACCAACACGTACTTCATCCACAATGGACAAAGATACAAACAGATAGAAGGAGCACCTATGGGATCACCCCTCTCACCGGTCATCGCAAATTTGTACATGGAACACTTTGAAACCAATGCTTTAGACAAGTCAGAACACAAACCCAAACTTTGGCTCAGATATGTTGACGACACCTTTGTAATTTGGCCACACGGGAAAGAAAAACTAGACAGCTTCCTCACACATCTCAACAGCCTACACCCCAAAATACAATTCACTATGGAAATAGAAGACAACAACCAACTCCCCTTTCTTGACGTCCTAATCTACAAAAAACCTGATGGCTCCCTAGGACACACTATCTACCGGAAAAACACACACACCAACCGCTACTTACATGCACAATCACACCACCACCCTGCACAAATAAACTCCGTAGCCAAGACTCTCATCTCCAGAACCAAACGCCTGGCTGACAAAGACCACTTGACAACTGAGTTACAGAATCTCTCAAATGTGTTAATCGCCAATGGATACCAGAAAAACAAGGTTACGAAGCTAATCCAAAAAGAAACACCCCCCAAAAACCAAGACACAGAAGAAAACAATGGCATGGCCCTCCTTCCTTATATCAAGGGCACTACAGACAAAATTAGCAAAATCCTCCATAAACACAATATCAAAACAGCCTTCTGCACCAACCAAAAAATAGCCAATATCCTCAGAAACCCAAAAGACAAAATCCAGCTGGAAAACCAAGGGGTCTATGAAATACCCTGCAAAGTCTGCCCAGCCACGTACATTGGACAAACAAACAGACGAATAAATGCACGTATCGCAGAACACAAGAATGCCGTCAAAAAAGAAGAAAAAACTTCCTCTCTTTTCCAACACATGAAAGAAACAGGACACGAAATTAATTTTGCAGATTCCAAATTGCTCTTTAACATGGAACATCACCACAAGAGAATAATCATGGAAGCCATCGAGATAGAGAAACACCCTCACAACATGAACAAGCGTGACGACACGTCCCGCCTGCCAGACATCTGGAAATTAGCCCTCCCCACAAAAACCGACACCAGAACCAGAGGCACACTGAACGCCGTCACCAATCAACCACACCAGACCCAAACCCAGACCCTCTCCACAGACATATTACAGACTCCATCCAGCAGCCAAACTATAGTGGCACCTCCGGATGCTGCACCCCCCTGCAATCCCTACACAGATCTGGCTGGCACTAGGCACAAAATCACAGCTCGCCCCTATACACGAAGCCAAGCCAGAGCACAACTAAATGCAGCACAGCCATCTTCTCAGAAAAACTCTTCACAAGCTCAAGAGGTCAAGACACGAAAGCTTTAGCAACTAATCTACACTTAATGACCCACCCAGTGGTATTCAGAATATCACTCATGAAATCACTCAAGATATCCCTCAAGTAATTAAGGAACAAAAGAAGAAAAGGCACACTAATCTAGGAACTTCCTCTCTGCCCAAAACGTTGGAGGCTATACACCACACCCCTCAACAGTATTTATAGGAACTCAAACACCAGATTCTGCTCTGTTCCAGTAACAAGAAGCCGAAAGCACCAGCCTGAAGATGACGAGTGAGACCTCGTCGAAACGTCGCCCAGACACCCCGACTCTTACACGGGAAGACACCCGAAGACACCAAAACCTGCATTCCTGTACCCGTGAAAATCTACGAAAGCAAATATCTCACCTCTACGGGGAGGAAACCTTCCAGCTGACAAGAACCTACGAGAAACTAGAAATCCGAAGAGCCACCATCTTATGTGATCTCCTGTTCCTACGCAACTGCCGAGACAACAACTTAACTCCCACATGCTTCCAACTTAAATTCCACTCTAAAACCCCAGCTACCGAAAGGATCCTGAAACGAACTGAACTATCCCTAATCAGAAACGAAATACATAAGAAAAGATACCTACTAAACCAAACCAACAAAGAGCTGCTCACTCTTCACCTCAAACTATGTAACAAAATCCACCCTGCACTCTGGGACAAATGCAAACAACTAGCCGTCTGGAGAGCTGAAACTGAGACCTCACATAAGACAGACAGACACACCAACAAACTCTACAAACTAGAGAAACGCCAGAAGCCCAGCCACCCTCCACAACAACCCATGAAACAAACAGTACATAACATATCAGACAGGATCCTCACCCCAACTGAAACCAAAGTACTCTCCAAAGGTTTCAACTTTGCAGTCGCCCCGAGACGCATCCCCACGGAAAACATCATATGCGGAGTCGAAGCTAGCCTGACCAAAATCGACCCAGATGAAGCCAATAAAATCAGACTTGAAGTCACCAACATCCTCTGCTCCAGCAAACCACCCAGAAGCAATTTACACAAAGAAGAACAGAAAGCACTCACCAACCTGAGGAAAGACAACAACATAATCATTCTCCCAGCAGACAAAGGCAACGCCACTGTTGTGATGAACACATCGGACTACCAAGCAAAACTATCAAATCTACTCCAAGACCCTACCTACCAACCTATAAAAACAGATCCCACCACCTATCTGGAAAAAACCACCAAATCCAAAATAAAAGCCTCTCCTATCAGTGAAGAAATCCAGCTAAGAATCATCCCCAGAGAAAAATCATCCAGATGCCCCAAACTCTACGGTCTCCCCAAGATACACAAAGAAGGAACACCACTCAGACCAATAGTCAGCTCCATAGGCTCACCTCTACAAAATCTCGCTAAATTTCTCGCTAAGCAACTTCAGCCCTATGCAGAATCCATCGCTTCACACGTTACTAACTCCTTCCAGTTCATAGAAACAATAAAGAAGCAATACCTACATCCCGATGACCTACTTGTGAGCTTCGATGTTGTATCTCTCTTCACTCAAGTGCCCATTAATGAAGCCTTGACAGCCATTCAAAACAAATACAATCCCCCCAAATACATCCTGGACCTGACCAACCACTGCCTAACCAACACGTACTTCATCCACAATGGACAAAGATACAAACAGATAGAAGGAGCACCTATGGGATCACCCTTCTCACCGGTCATCGCAAATTTGTACATGGAACACTTTGAAACCAATGCTTTAGACAAGTCAGAACACAAACCCAAACTTTGGCTCAGATATGTTGACGACACCTTTGTAATTTGGCCACACGGGAAAGAAAAACTAGACAGCTTCCTCACACATCTCAACAGCCTACACCCCAAAATACAATTCACTATGGAAATAGAAGACAACAACCAACTCCCCTTTCTTGACGTCCTAATCTACAAAAAACCTGATGGCTCCCTAGGACACACTATCTACCGGAAAAACACACACACCAACCGCTACTTACATGCACAATCACACCACCACCCTGCACAAATAAACTCCGTAGCCAAGACTCTCATCTCCAGAACCAAACGCCTGGCTGACAAAGACCACTTGACAACTGAGTTACAGAATCTCTCAAATGTGTTAATCGCCAATGGATACCAGAAAAACAAGGTTACGAAGCTAATCCAAAAAGAAACACCCCCCAAAAACCAAGACACAGAAGAAAACAATGGCATGGCCCTCCTTCCTTATATCAAGGGCACTACAGACAAAATTAGCAAAATCCTCCATAAACACAATATCAAAACAGCCTTCTGCACCAACCAAAAAATAGCCAATATCCTCAGAAACCCAAAAGACAAAATCCAGCTGGAAAACCAAGGGGTCTATGAAATACCCTGCAAAGTCTGCCCAGCCACGTACATTGGACAAACAAACAGACGAATAAATGCACGTATCGCAGAACACAAGAATGCCGTCAAAAAAGAAGAAAAAACTTCCTCTCTTTTCCAACACATGAAAGAAACAGGACACGAAATTAATTTTGCAGATTCCAAATTGCTCTTTAACATGGAACATCACCACAAGAGAATAATCATGGAAGCCATCGAGATAGAGAAACACCCTCACAACATGAACAAGCGTGACGACACGTCCCGCCTGCCAGACATCTGGAAATTAGCCCTCCCCACAAAAACCGACACCAGAACCAGAGGCACACTGAACGCCGTCACCAATCAACCACACCAGACCCAAACCCAGACCCTCTCCACAGACATATTACAGACTCCATCCAGCAGCCAAACTATAGTGGCACCTCCGGATGCTGCACCCCCCTGCAATCCCTACACAGATCTGGCTGGCACTAGGCACAAAATCACAGCTCGCCCCTATACACGAAGCCAAGCCAGAGCACAACTAAATGCAGCACAGCCATCTTCTCAGAAAAACTCTTCACAAGCTCAAGAGGTCAAGACACGAAAGCTTTAGCAACTAATCTACACTTAATGACCCACCCAGTGGTATTCAGAATATCACTCATGAAATCACTCAAGATATCCCTCAAGTAATTAAGGAACAAAAGAAGAAAAGGCACACTAATCTAGGAACTTCCTCTCTGCCCAAAACGTTGGAGGCTATACACCACACCCCTCAACAGTATTTATAGGAACTCAAACACCAGATTCTGCTCTGTTCCAGTAACAAGAAGCCGAAAGCACCAGCCTGAAGATGACGAGTGAGACCTCGTCGAAACGTCGCCCAGACACCCCGACTCTTACACGGGAAGACACCCGAAGACACCAAAACCTGCATATATATCAGACAGGATCCTCACCCCAACTGAAACCAAAGTACTCTCCAAAGGTTTCAACTTTGCAGTCGCCCCGAGACGCATCCCCACGGAAAACATCATATGCGGAGTCGAAGCTAGCCTGACCAAAATCGACCCAGATGAAGCCAATAAAATCAGACTTGAAGTCACCAACATCCTCTGCTCCAGCAAACCACCCAGAAGCAATTTACACAAAGAAGAACAGAAAGCACTCACCAACCTGAGGAAAGACAACAACATAATCATTCTCCCAGCAGACAAAGGCAACGCCACTGTTGTGATGAACACATCGGACTACCAAGCAAAACTATCAAATCTACTCCAAGACCCTACCTACCAACCTATAAAAACAGATCCCACCACCTATCTGGAAAAAACCACCAAATCCAAAATAAAAGCCTCTCCTATCAGTGAAGAAATCCAGCTAAGAATCATCCCCAGAGAAAAATCATCCAGATGCCCCAAACTCTACGGTCTCCCCAAGATACACAAAGAAGGAACACCACTCAGACCAATAGTCAGCTCCATAGGCTCACCTCTACAAAATCTCGCTAAATTTCTCGCTAAGCAACTTCAGCCCTATGCAGAATCCATCGCTTCACACGTTACTAACTCCTTCCAGTTCATAGAAACAATAAAGAAGCAATACCTACATCCCGATGACCTACTTGTGAGCTTCGATGTTGTATCTCTCTTCACTCAAGTGCCCATTAATGAAGCCTTGACAGCCATTCAAAACAAATACAATCCCCCCAAATACATCCTGGACCTGACCAACCACTGCCTAACCAACACGTACTTCATCCACAATGGACAAAGATACAAACAGATAGAAGGAGCACCTATGGGATCACCCTTCTCACCGGTCATCGCAAATTTGTACATGGAACACTTTGAAACCAATGCTTTAGACAAGTCAGAACACAAACCCAAACTTTGGCTCAGATATGTTGACGACACCTTTGTAATTTGGCCACACGGGAAAGAAAAACTAGACAGCTTCCTCACACATCTCAACAGCCTACACCCCAAAATACAATTCACTATGGAAATAGAAGACAACAACCAACTCCCCTTTCTTGACGTCCTAATCTACAAAAAACCTGATGGCTCCCTAGGACACACTATCTACCGGAAAAACACACACACCAACCGCTACTTACATGCACAATCACACCACCACCCTGCACAAATAAACTCCGTAGCCAAGACTCTCATCTCCAGAACCAAACGCCTGGCTGACAAAGACCACTTGACAACTGAGTTACAGAATCTCTCAAATGTGTTAATCGCCAATGGATACCAGAAAAACAAGGTTACGAAGCTAATCCAAAAAGAAACACCCCCCAAAAACCAAGACACAGAAGAAAACAATGGCATGGCCCTCCTTCCTTATATCAAGGGCACTACAGACAAAATTAGCAAAATCCTCCATAAACACAATATCAAAACAGCCTTCTGCACCAACCAAAAAATAGCCAATATCCTCAGAAACCCAAAAGACAAAATCCAGCTGGAAAACCAAGGGGTCTATGAAATACCCTGCAAAGTCTGCCCAGCCACGTACATTGGACAAACAAACAGACGAATAAATGCACGTATCGCAGAACACAAGAATGCCGTCAAAAAAGAAGAAAAAACTTCCTCTCTTTTCCAACACATGAAAGAAACAGGACACGAAATTAATTTTGCAGATTCCAAATTGCTCTTTAACATGGAACATCACCACAAGAGAATAATCATGGAAGCCATCGAGATAGAGAAACACCCTCACAACATGAACAAGCGTGACGACACGTCCCGCCTGCCAGACATCTGGAAATTAGCCCTCCCCACAAAAACCGACACCAGAACCAGAGGCACACTGAACGCCGTCACCAATCAACCACACCAGACCCAAACCCAGACCCTCTCCACAGACATATTACAGACTCCATCCAGCAGCCAAACTATAGTGGCACCTCCGGATGCTGCACCCCCCTGCAATCCCTACACAGATCTGGCTGGCACTAGGCACAAAATCACAGCTCGCCCCTATACACGAAGCCAAGCCAGAGCACAACTAAATGCAGCACAGCCATCTTCTCAGAAAAACTCTTCACAAGCTCAAGAGGTCAAGACACGAAAGCTTTAGCAACTAATCTACACTTAATGACCCACCCAGTGGTATTCAGAATATCACTCATGAAATCACTCAAGATATCCCTCAAGTAATTAAGGAACAAAAGAAGAAAAGGCACACTAATCTAGGAACTTCCTCTCTGCCCAAAACGTTGGAGGCTATACACCACACCCCTCAACAGTATTTATAGGAACTCAAACACCAGATTCTGCTCTGTTCCAGTAACAAGAAGCCGAAAGCACCAGCCTGAAGATGACGAGTGAGACCTCGTCGAAACGTCGCCCAGACACCCCGACTCTTACACGGGAAGACACCCGAAGACACCAAAACCTGCATTCCTGTACCCGTGAAAATCTACGAAAGCATATATATATATATATATATATATATATATATATATATATATATATATAGACACACACACATATATATATATGGAGTCATTTGCAGACCTTGCCTGCAAATTTGCACATGCACACTTGCAACCAGGGAGGCCAAAATTTTGCTAAGCAATGGGAACTCTTTAGTTCCTCAAGAGTTCAGGCCCAGCAACAGGTAAAGAGACTGTAGCTCTTGAATCCTTAACCCACACCTCCTTTGGGTTTTTGGAAGCCAACCAGACACTTTTCCCTGTTTGCTGCTTCTAGACTAACAGATCTCTCTCTCTTTCTCTCTGTGTGTCCAGTGGCAGCTGTGCTGAGCATCTTCCTACAGCACTTCATCGCTGGCCTTGTAACCACCTTAACGTTCAGCATAATGATGCAATGTGCACAAAAGGCCCAGGAGAACATACAGGTACAACTCTTGCCTCTACGTTCGGCTCCCCACTCCACTGCCCAAAGAACATGTGTTGGTTTGCTTTGGTTCTTAAAAAAGCCAGTTCACTTAATATAAACTAGTAACATCTTAACTAGAGATGGGAAGGCCTGGAAAAAACCCTGGAAAAATGGGGGGGGACCCGGCTTTTTTCCGTTTCCCCCCCAAAGCCGTTTCCCCCCAGAAAAATGAGGTGGGGGGGAGTGTGTGGAATATTCAAACTATATTTATCCAGAGCCAGGATAAATAAGATAATTTTTTTCTTTAACGTTGTGTTTTAATGCTGTAACCTGCCCTGGGACCTTAGGGTGAAGGGTGGGGAACAAATAACATTTGCTCCTCCCTCGCTATGCCTTCAAGAAGGGTGTGTGGAAATGAGCCTTTAGGCCATGCAAAAGCAAACCCGGCCCTCCAGATGTTTTGAGACTACAATTCCCATCATCCCTGATCACTGGTCCTGTTAGCTAGGGATCATGGGAGTTGTAGGCCAAAAACATCTGGATGGCCGAGTTTGCCTATGCCTGCTTTAGGCTCTCTTCAAATATAAATGGGATGCGGGTGGCGCTGTGGGTTAAACCACTGAGTCTAGGACTTGCCGAATAGAAGGTCGGTGGTTCGAATTCCCGCAACGGGGTGAGCTCCTGTTGCTCGGTCCCTGCTCCTGCCAACCTAGCACTTCGAAAGCACATCAAAAGTGCAAGTAGATAAATAGGTACCGCTCCAGCGGCAAGGTAAACGGTGTTTCCGTGTGCTGCACTGGTTCGCCAGAAGCGGCTTAGTCATGCTGGCTGCATGACCCGGAAGCTGTATGCCGGCTCCCTCGGCCAGTAAAGTGAGATGAGCACCGCAACCCCAGAGTCAGCCACGACTGGACCTAAAGGTCAGGGGTCCCTTTACCTTTACAAATATAAATGGGGAGGGGAACAATTCTGTGCGCTGCCTCTGGGCTGTGGGCTGGATCCCCTCCTCTCCTTACGACGCCTCTCTTTCCTCTGCAGGCCACTCACTACTCCCTGCTGGCCACGCTGGAAGTGCTGGGCAAACTGGTGTTCAGCAGCCTGGCAGGCATTGTGGTGGACTGGCTGGGCTTCGTTGGGGCCTTTAGCGTTTTCCTCGCCCTCTCCAGCACCTCTGTGGCCTACATACTGTCTTCCAGAAGGTGATGGCTGCTGCCACCAGGAGGAGGAAGAGGAGAACCTGACAGGAAGCAGGGTCACTGTGGGCCGGAGGTGGCCAAGGGGAATTTCCAGGTCTCCGCAGCCCCGTAAGCCACAATTCCTCAGGGATCTCACAGCCTTTTGTGAGGGGGAAGAGCTGGCAAGGGCCTCTCTCAAAGTAATTTTCTCAGGAACTCTACTTCTATTTGCCGGGTTCAGGCTAAACACACAAGAAGTGTGTTTAGACTGAATTCCGAGGTCAGTTAACGCCTCAGTGTTTATTGCCAGGGACTGAGAAGAAAAGGAGGGCAGGATCGCCGTCTGTAGCAGGGTGTGAGAGCAAATAAATAAACTTTTTAAAATAAAAAAAAACACAGTTGGATTTACTTCTGAGGAAATGCTCATCGGGTTGGGCTGCGAGGTAAGACGGCTTCTTGAACCCAGCTCTGCTTGGGTCCTGGAGCGGCGAGCCCCAGTGAGTCCTGGGGAATGCCAAGGGACATCATGAGATCGGGATCAGGCCCTAATCCTACCCAGTCCAGCATTCAGATGCCTCAACGGGAGACCCAGAAGCTGGACCTCTGAGTGGCACAGCATCTCTCCCCACCTGTTAATCACCTGATGGTCACCAACAGCGCCAGGTGACTCAAATGCCAGAGGAAAGACTCAGGAGTGCACTCCAAAAGTACGCTTCCAGTTCTTCATTTGCAGGTGTGGCTTGAGTTCAGGTTGCACCTGCAAAGGAATATATCTTTTTCCCTTTGCATTTCTGTCTTGAATTCAAGCCACAGCTGCAAAGGAGGATTCGGGAACACTTTAAAGTCTGCTTCCGACTCTTCTTCCACTTAGCCATGGCTTGGAAGTTTACCATAACTGCCATACAAGATGTCAAGTCAGAAAGGTGTGTATAACACAGTAATTCGTAACAGAATTACAGATAAGAGTTTTAAGGGGTCTGTGTGCACCGAAAAGCTCAAGATACACGTTGATCTACCCACACTTAGTTGTTATCTCTGAGAAACATAGAAAATAACAGGATATATTTATTTTTCTTGGGTCAAAAGAGAGTATACCCCTGTTGTAAACAAATCTGCCCTTCTTCCCTTATGGGGTATCCAAGAGCCCATATAGAGTCCTTAAATAGGAAACCCAGCCAGATGGGCGGGGTACAAATAAATTATTATTATTATTATTATTATTATTATTATTATTATTATTATTATCCCTATTGGTAGGAGAAAATAACAGAGGCCAAGCAGAGAATATTGAGAAGCAAAGCAGCTAGTAAGCCTGATCTTTATTAAAGCTGTTGCAACAGGGTGCTCCCCTCACACACAGGAGGACAGAGGAGGTGTGCCTGTCTTTATATAGACATTTTAAATTCCCTGCCCTGGAGCTCAGGACCACCCCTCCATACATCATACCTACATCACAGAAAAGGTGGTCTACAGCAGAAATTTGACTGTTGTTGTTTTTCCTGTCTGCCAGGTTATCTGATAATGCCTTATCTGATTGCCTTTCCTGGTAGTCTGGCCATTCCTTTGAAATGGTGATTACCCAATTCCTGAGACAATGGGAAGGTTTCCTCACCCCCTCCCTGCTTGCAGAGGAAACATTTGGTCAGTCTGGGAGTCAAATTGGTTTCAGGACGGTCTTCCTGTGCTGCTCCAGACATTGGTACATTTATGAACATTTATTTTATATATATATGACCTTAATTTTTTTATTACACCCCTAAACTTTTTTTTTTTAGAAAAAAGCACTAATAATAATAATAATACAAACCCAGCTGTTTTCTTTTTCTTTTTAAAAAAGTTTTATTGGGTTTCACAAGTTTATATTCAACACAATCCTCATGAACACAATGAAAATTCACAAATCCAAATCTCCCCCCTCCCCCTTCCCACCTCCCTTGACTTCCCTCAACCTTCTCTTCTGGAAACCCAGCCAGATGGGTGGGGTACAAATAATACATCATTATTATTATTATTATTATTATTATTATTATTATTATTATTATTATTATATTTGCTACTTCTGCTTCTTTTGATTCCTCGATTTTAAAATCCTTCAACTAAATTATTTTTAATATTCTTACCATTTTCATTCCCTGCCTTTCCCAAATACACCTTACGCTTTGTTGCTTCCCCAGTTATTCCTCCTCGCCTCGTACACTTGTAAGTTTCCCGGTTTCCAAGGCGCTAGTCCTCAGCGCTCCTCCGAAGCTCCGCCCCCTCCCGTGATGCCATGACGCCGCGTCCAGGAGGCGGGGCTTCATCGGCCCACTCCCGCGAGCCTCCTCCCCATTGGCCGCCGAGGCGCGGCCCCGCCCCCCTCTCCGGCCGCAGCCAATCGGAGCGCGGCTGGGCGGGGGCAGCGCGGCCCGAAGGCTCGGCGGCTTCGGTCGTAGTAGCAGCAGGCGGCGGCGGGCGGCGGCGGAGGTTGGGCGGCCGCCGGGCGGGCAGGAAGGAAGGGGCGCCATGGAGCTGCAGCGGACGGTGAGGAGAACCCTCGACCCCCCTTTCCCCTCAACTCCCCCCTTTCGCGCCCTTTCCCTCCGCAAGGTCGTTACCTCAGCTTTTCCCCGCGGACGGCTCTTAGGAGCATTACGGTAGCAGCTCCCCTTCACCGCAGGTCTGTTTCAGGCTGCCCCTTTAGGGCTGAATTACGGTAAATCCCCCCCCTCCCGCGTCTCTCTTCGGGGCATTACGGCAGCGCCCCCTTTTCTGGTGCGCTCATCGCTAGGCATTACGGTAACCCCCCTTTTTTCTGCCCCACTGAATTGATCATATTTATCCACCCCTCTGCTTGCAACTGGGGGCTTTTCTCTCCTTTATGCACCTCCGACCCTCCCCCAGCTGCAAGCATGGCAGGAGTGCCCCTTTGCCATGCACATTACGGTACTTTCTGCCCCCCCCCAATTCCAGTGTGGGGCTGGGAGCGGGGAGGGGGCAGCCCTGATTCTTTCCTGCAGGGGGGAGACTCTCTCCAGAGCTCATTGGTTTGGGGCTGGGGAGAACAGAGAACAATAGTGATAGTTAAATAGTAAATACGTAAATTTTTTTTAGTAAAATAGTAAATAAGTAAAAAAATAACAATAGTACAAAAGGAGTGGGGCTCTTAGGTGTCCCCCCCCCCCGATCCTGGTGCTCACTAGATCCCTGTTGAGGCTCAGATCTTGGCCCCCCTTCGTAATATATTTGATGAATTATTGTATTTTAATATTTTGCTGCAAGCTGCCCAGCGTGGCTGGGGAAACCCGGCCAGATGGGTCTGGTGTAAAGAATATTTAATAATATAAATAATAACAAAAATAGTAATAGCAGAGCCTCTCTTTTGCTGGAAGCTGCCCAGAGTGGCTGGGGAAACATTGGCAGAAATGTGGTGGCCCATTCTGTGTGCGGCGCATGAAAACCATGTGTTTTTGCAGCATGTTCCTTTTCCTCCTCCCGTATGGAATTTGCTTGCAAATGACTTCGCGGATGTTGTGAAATTACTTTTTCCCAAGCAGGCTCTTCGTTCCACACTGTTCTCCCTCCGTGCTGTTTATTGCCGCCCAGATCTTTGCGCCCGTTCAAAGCTTCTTGAGCAACTCATTCCCAGAAACGTGCGCTACACATCGGCTGTTTTCCCAAAGTGGGTGGTGGCGCCACCTGGGACAGTGGGATTTTCCTTGGGGGGCTCTAAGAGGAGAGGGGGTGGCAGGAGGAGGTGTGTGTGCAAGAAGTGCAAATGACTTTGAAAAGCTGGTATCCCCGAATCAGGTCCATCAATTTTGTTGAATGAAATAGTTTGAACTGGATTTTGAATGAACGTGCAATTATTTCTTCCTGTTTTGAATTCTGCTGTATTATTCTCTTAGCACCAACCATTCTGAACAATGCTTGTTTGGTTGTAAGTCGCTTTGGGTTGCCCTGGGCAAAATAAAGCAACGAACACGTTTAGTAAATGATAACAATTATAGAGTGAGCATCTAATGTTTATTGGATGGATTTCCCCCCTAAACTGATTTTTGAATTCTGAAATTATTGCTATTCACGTTTTATACTGTATTTTATTCTGTTTTTTGTTGCATCAATGAAGTGTTTTAAATTTGTTGCAAGCCGCCCTGAGCCTGGTTTTTTGAACCCCAAAGGGCGGGTTATAAATAAAAATTTATTATTATTATAGTGGGGGAGGGCAGTGGGGGTGAGTTAATGGAACCCAAGGGTGGCCTGAAAAAGTTTGGCAACTGCTGCTAGATCCTTTCAGCTGTCTGTCCAGTCCAGAGGGCCGGCTGGCTGTCAGCTGTGCTTTCTTCCAGCCTTGAGATGTTCCCAGCGTGAGGAAGAGTCAAGACCCCTCTTGTCCCTGCGCTGGTTTCCTGCCTGCAAGGACAAACTGTGGGCGTGAGGCTGGAGGCAGAAAGGGCCGCCCAGAGAGCTTGCAATCTTGGTTGTGACCTGGTTTTTTCCAGCACATCGGAAAAGAAGCGCAGCAGGAAGATTCTCGGGGGACAAATGCCCCCCACCCAGTATCTGTGGAGTGGGGCCTCCAAAGGGCAGGGTTGCCAGGATCTTCCCAAAACGTGGCTGGCATGTGCTGAGGTTGACTCATAGAATTGTAGAGTTGGAAGGGACCCCAGGGGTCATCTAGAATGCAGGAATCTTAACTGAGAAATAAGCACACCAAGAACTCAGGCCAATGTAAGTTTCAGTATTGCGAGTGGTCCCTACTCACAAGTCAATAGTAACAAAAACTAATCCATTCAAAAATATGTATTCTGACAACAATTACAAACTCAAGTTGTTGTTTAGTCGTGTCCGCCTCTTTGTGACCCCCTGGACCAGAGCACGCCAGGCACTCCTCTCTTCCACTGCCTCCCGCAGTTGGTCAAACTCATGCTGGTAGCTTCCAGAACACTGTCCCACCATCTCGTCCTCTGTTGTCCCCTTCTCCTTGTGCCCTCCATCTTTCCCAAAATCAGGGTCTTTTCCAGGGAGTCTTCTCATGAGGTGGCCAAAGTCTTGGAGCTTCAGCTTCAGGATCTGTCCTTCCAGTGAGCACTCAGGGCTGATTTCCTTCAGAATGGAGAGGTCTAATCTTCTTGCAGTCCATGGGACTCTCAAGAGTCTCCTCCAGCACCAGAATTCAAAAGCATCAGTTCTTCGGTGATCAGCCTTCTTTATGGTCCAGCTCTCACTTCCATACATCACCATCTGAAGGAGCGTCTCCCCCCCCCCATCGTTCTACCCAGACACTGAGGTCCAGCTCCGAGGGCCTTCTGGCAGTTCCCTCACTGCGAGAAGTCAAGTTACAGGGAACCAGGCAGAGGGCCTTCTCGGTAGTGGCGCCCTCCCTGTGGAACGCCCTCCCACCAGATGTCAAAGAGAACAACAACTACCAGGCTTTTAGAAGACATCTGAAGGCAGCCCTGTTTAGGGAAGCTTTTAATGTTTGATGTATTATAGTATTTTAATATTCTTTTGGAAGCCGCCCAGAGTGGCTGGGGAAGCCCAGCCAGATGGGCGGGGTATAAATAATAAATTATTATTATTATTATTATTATTATTATTATTATTATACTACTACGGGGAAAACCATAGCTTTTACTATACGGACCTTTGTTGGCAAGGTGATGTCTCTGCTTTTTAAGATGCTGTCTTCCTTGCCATGGTGAAGGGGCGTGAATAACTCAGAGAAGCTATGAGCTATGCCGTGCAGGGCCACCCAAGATGGACAGGTCATAGTGGAGAGTTTTGACCAAACGTGATCTACCTGGAGCAAGAACCGGCAAGCCACTCCAGTATCCCTGCCAAGAAAACTCCATGGACAAAGACATCAGGCATATAAAAGTTAACTCATAATCATAGAACAGTAGAGCTGGAAGGCACCCGGGGGTCATCTAGTCCAGCCCCATGGAATGCAGGAATCTTAACTGAGAAATAAGCATACCAAGAACTCAGGCCAATGTAATTTCAGTAGTGGGAGTGGTCCCTACTCACAAGTCAATAGTCAATAATAACAATAACTAATCCATTCAAAAGTATGTATTCTGAATTACAAACTCAAGTAGAGATTACAAGCTCTAACTCATAAACATATTTATAACATAATAATTCGTTACAAAGATTTTCTCTTTTTCACTCGACAATAAATGTTGATCCTTATTCCAGGTGTGGTCTGACCAAGGCAGAAGAGAGTGGGATTATGACTTCCCTTGATCTGGACACTAGACTTCTGTTGATGCAGCCTAGAACTGCATTCGCTTTTTTTCCTGCAGTCTCCTTGAGTCAGAGAATTGGACAGAGTCTTCTGGGTGATCCAATTCATGCTATAACCCACCCTGTGATCCTTGGATGAAGGGCGGCCTAAAAATGTAGTAAATAAAATAAATAAATTGTTGGGCACAATAATACAAAGCCTTCCAAATCAGGTTATTTCACGTTTTACTTATTTCATGAAATTTATATACCGCTTGATTGTAAGAACAGAACAAAACCAAAAAGTGGTTTGCTATAAAAAGATAAAACAGTAAAATTATTGCTAAGAAAAATTAACAAGCATAATTTAAAACTGTCAGGAAGTTAAAATAACAATAGACTAAGAACAGGTAGAAACTCTCACCAATTTTCTAAGCATCTGGCTAGGCATTTCTAAACAAGAATGTTTTTGGCAGGTGCCAAAATGAGTACAATGAAGAGCACCAGGCTGGTATCAAGTGGCAAGGAGTTCCAAAGTGTGTCTTACCAGTACAGTATTAAGAAACTGCATTTTTTAAAAAACCTGTAAAAATTCCGCTGCAAATCCTCAGGACTCTTCCTTGCAGAGCTGTTTGTGGCAGAATAGGAAGGTGGGCAGAACAGGCTCTGAGGTGGGCTTCACTTTGCCCCCCCCCACCATTTGGGGGGCTTAGAGAGAGGTCTCCCCCGCAGGGCTGCTTGGCTACTGGTGCTGTGAGCTGCCCTCACAGCATCCTCCATAGCTATGGTTTCTGCCTGTGCCTTGACTTTGCAGCTTTTAAGAACGGTGATTGTAAGTGTTTGCCCTTGATCCAACTCCTTTCCTCCTCCTGCCCATTCCTTTTTTCCTTTTGTGTCGTGTCTTTTTTATTTATTATTAAAGATGGTGAACCCGTGGGCCAGGATTGTCTCAGAGCTCATTTTCATAAGCCACCCCGAGAACCTTTCTGATGACGAAAAGCACATCAATGCCGCAAATAAAATAGCCGATTGCTGATGTGAGGAGGCCCAGAATGGTCTTGGGAAACTGCGTCTGGCGTGGTGGTTCAGGGACCTGGTGCGAGCTTGGAAGGCGCCACACAAGCCCCAGCTCTTCCAAATACTCCTTTGGTGCCTTTAGGCAAGCTTCTCTCTGCCTCAGTCTTCCCAATCTGCGAAATGGGTGCAATCCTGTTTGCCTCTCTTTCCAGGGTGCTGCAAGGATTGCCGGACCCAACCTTTGAACACCTTTTGCACATCAGCGGGCAGGTTGCCAGTCCGTGTATCGCAGAGGGACCTTTGCTCTGTGTATTTGCTGCTTATCAGCTTTCTAAAGGCACTTTGCAGATGGTTTGAGATCTGTTGGGAGAGGAAGGCGGCAGCCTGCAAGCTAGCCTGGCCCTCTCCTTGGCCTGGTCTGTTGTCCTGCAGATGTTCTCTCTGATATAAAGGCCACTGTCCTTGCTAGCTGCCTCCATCCCGAGGAATGAGAACAGGAGGCCAAGGTCTTCCCCATCCCCTCTCTTGTCTCCATGTCCCCCTGTGCCAGCAAGTTCCTTTCTTTTAAAATAAATACATGTTTTTTTAGTTCTCAAAAGTTCACGCACATCACCATCGCCAGTGTTTAATTTATCCATTGACTTCCCACCGCTCCCTCCATGATATTTATTCATCGATGCTGCATATTTTAACTTGCAATACTCCACAGATACATCCTAAATTATCAGCCTTCAGGTCGTTCTACTGTTGCTGCTCTTTCAAATCCTGCTCGTGTTTTCATGCAACAATCATAGTTCTTTAGATATTGAACATGAACATGAAATTTATTACGGTCAGAGACCAGCTTGAGGAACGCAAATGGAACTGCAATCCCAATAGCAAAACAAACATTTAAAACAATATACAACAATGGATTTATTTTATTTATTTATTTTTCAAAAAAAATTATTGGTTTTCACATTTATCACATAAAAAAGAAAAAAGAAAAACATTACAATACACAAAAACAAAAAAGGATTTTTACTTCCAAATCCTAATTTCATTACATTGATAACTGACTTCCTCGAATCCCCTCTGACTGAATTTCATTATATGACCTGTTTAGCAGTTCTCCAAATTCATATTTCTAATAATATTAACTTCTTTCATTTACTTACTTCTCCTTTATTAATATTCTAATCCTTAATATTTATTAACAACGTATTCTTATTCTACCCCTAAGCCTAATTATTACATCCAAGAAATTTCTCTTTATCTTATGTTACAATATTTAGCCAAATATTCTTAAAAATTCTTCCAATCTTCTTGTGTCTCCTCTTCTTTCTGGTCGTGGATTCTTTCAGTCAGATCAGCCAACAACAACAATGGATTTTAAGTTTAAAAGTGCAATAGGCATATAAACACATAAAAACTTATTTAGCTATTCTACAAAAGGTTCCCGGTCCTCAAAGAACGCTTCGCCATTTCGACCTCTGGTTTTTGCTGTTAGCTTTGCCGGTTCTGCTTAATCCATCCTTTCCATGGCCTGTTCTTCCTTCGTTGAAACCTCCTCCTCGTTCCATTTTTGAGCGTGCAATATTCTTGCTGCTGTCGCTGCATACATTAAAAAAATTAACCAACGTGCCCACAGGTTTCCATCCGAGAGTGCAGACTGTTCTTTTGGCTTTGGGGAGCTGGGTTTGACATTGCTTGCACCCACATTCACCCCGAAACCTCGGCTGCCCTCACGGCCTAGGACCCTCATACCTACGGGACCACCTGTCCCAGTATGCCCCGCAGAGGTCCCTAAATAGCAACACCCTCGAGGTCCCGGGCCCTAAGGAAGTCAGATTAGCCTCAACCAGAGCCAGGGCCTTTTCAGCCCTGGCCCCGGCCTGGTGGAACGCTCTGTCTCATGAGACCAGGGCCCTGCAGGATCTGATTTCTTTCCGCAGGGCCTGGAAGACAGAGTTTTCCGCCTGGCCTTTGGCTTGGAATCCACTTGATCCCCTACCCCTCTTTCCTTTCTCCTTCTGTGATGGAACTCCTATTTGGGGACTTCCCTGGCTTTTTTCTGGCCCACGTAGGACCAGTTTGGATAGTTAGCCTTGGTGAAGACTTGACGTTTTCATCCCCCAAAAGTTTTTGATTTGAGTTTCCATTGAAATGAGGCTGTATTTTAATATTTTAATGTTGTACCATATTTTTTGCTCTATAAGACTCACTTTTTCCCTCCTAAAAAGTAAGGGGGAATGTGTGTGCATCTTATGGAGCGAATGCAGGCTGTGCAGCTATCCCCGAACCCAGAACAGCGAGAGGGATCACTGCGCAGCACTCCCTCTCGCTGTTCTAGCTTCTGGCTTGGCCGTACTCTGTCCCTTCCCCCACCTCCCGGAAAAGCCCGCAAGAGCCGCGCTCCCTTTAAAGAGCCGCGTGGAGCGTGTGTGCAGCTCTTGGGGCTTTCCCCCGAGGTGGGAGAAGGGCAACCCGTCAGTGATGGGCTGCCCTTCTCCCTCCTCGGGGAAAAGCCTGCAAGCGCCGCACACACGCTCCACTCGGCTCGTGAAAGGGAGCGCTCAGCAGAGCCTGGGGTGCACACAAGTTCTGCTCAGTGCTCCCTTTAAATAATATTTCCCCCCTTGCATTCCCCCTCTGAAACCTAGGTGCGTCTTATGGTCAGGTGCGTCTTATGGAGCGAAAAATACGGTGTTTTAATCTTGTTTTTAAGTTGTATTTTAATCCATTTGCTTTTATATCGGGTGTTAGCCGCCCTGAGGCTGGTCTTGGCTAGGGAGGGCGGGGTATAAATAAAATTTATTATTATTATTATTATTATTAGGGTGGGCCTTCCTTCCCTGGGGCTCTCAGCTATGCTAAGCCTCTCTCTCTCCTCTGATTCCTCAGGTCCAGATCTGCCGCTTTCACCTGCTGCTCTTACGGCGCAAGAAGACCCCATGGCTGATCTCTGCCCCCCAGTGCAGACAGCGCTCCGATTCCCAGCCACCCAGGTAGACCTCCTCCAGATGTTTAGGAATCCAGATGTCAGTAGTCCCAAACCCCTGAAGGCCGCCAGGTCGGCCAAAGCCATCGCAGATTTGTAGAGCTGGCCGGGACCTCCAAGGGCCATCTAGTCCAACCCCCTGCCATGCACGTGCCCCCAGCGGGTTGGGCTAGATGATCGCTGGGGGTCCCTTCCAACTCTGCAGTGCTGTCTAACGTGCTTTGCTTTTCAATGGATGGGGAAGGGGAGGTTTCCGTGCGGAATGAGGGCCAGGTGTTTGGGGGGGGGGTGCTGTGGATCTCTGCTCACGCCTCTGCCCCACTGCAGCTCTCGTCGACAGAGGGGGCTGCTGAAGAAGGCGTTCCTGGGGCTGTCCGTGGGCCTCCCCCTCGCAGCTGGGATCCGCTACTGGATGGCCGAGACGCCGGAACGGCGCAGGATGAGGCTGCTGGTCGAGGGTCTGGGGCGCTTTACCAGGTGGCTGGCGACACACTCTTTCCTTTCCCCTTCCCCAGGGAGGGAGGGGTTTTGTTTAATTAATTTATTGATTGCATTTACATCCTGCCTTCTTTGCTCCAAAGGAGCTCAAGGTGGCTTTGCTTCGTTCTCCCCTTTCCGTTTTAGCCTCACAACCATCCTGCAAGGGAGGGACGTTTGGCTGAGAGTAAGGGGTCCTGAGTTATTTTTTTTTCCAGTTGCTGCTGAGGTCCACATATATTTACAGTGGTAACTCTGGTTGCGAACGGGATCCGTTCCGGAAGCCCGTTCACAACATTAAAAGAGCGCAACCCGCAGTGGCGCGTCTGCGCACACTAGGGTTATGATCCACCGCTTCCACGCATGCACGTGATGTCATTTTGTGCTTCCGCACATGTGCGAGCGGCGAAACCTGGAAGTAACCTTTTCCGGTACTTCCGGGTCGCCGCAGGACGTAACATGAAAGAACGTAACATGAAGCAAACATAACATGAGGTATGACTATACCAAAAGAGAAAGTCACAAGTCCTGAATTTTCCCCTATTAGGGGGCAAATGAGGTTCCGGCAGCCGTTAGCATCCATGTCAATAGTTTCTGAGAGCTGAACCCTTTCAGCTGATTATCCCATAGATTCAGTGAACAGAGCTGCGGCGAAGTTGCAGTGAGTTGTTTGAGTACAGTGGTGCCTCGCAAGACGAAATTAATTCGTTCCGCAAGTTTTTTCTTCTTGCGAGTTTTTCGTCTTGCGAAGCACGGTTTCCCATAGGAATGCATTGAAAATCAATTAATGCGTTCCTATGGAAACCGCTTGCCAGGCTGGCGGTGCGGAGAAGGGCTTTTCTCCCCACCGCAAGCCTTCAGGACAGGTACGGGAACAGAGGGGAAGGGGCGCAGCGCTTCTCCTCTGTTCCCCGGGGCTTGCGGTGGGAGGAGGGTTTTTCCTCCCCACTGCCAACATTCAGAACAGCATTCTGAATGTTGGCGGTGGGAAGGAAAACCCTCCTCCCACCGCAAGTCTTCAGGACAGCCATCCGAAGGCTGGCGCGGGGAGAAGGGCTTTCCGCCCCACCGCCAGCCTTCGGAGGAGCCTTCCGAAGGCTGGTGCGGGGAGAAGGGCTTTCCGCCCCACCGCCAGCCTTCGGAGGAGCCTTCCGAAGGCTGGTGCAGGGAGAAGGGCTTTCCGCCCCACCGCCAGCCTTCGGAGGAGCCTTCCGAAGGCTGGTGCGGGGAGAAGGGCTTTCCGCCCCACCGCCAGCCTTCGGAGGAGCCTTCCGAAGGCTGGCTCGGGGAGAAGGGCTTTTCTCCCCACCGCCAGCCTTCGGAGGAGCCTTCCGTAGGTTGGCTCGGGGAGAAGGGCTTTCCGCCCCACCGCCAGCCTTCGGAGGAGCCTTCCGAAGGCTGGCTCGGGGAGAAGGGCTTTCCGCCCCACCGCCAGCCTTCGGAGGAGCCTTCCGAAGGCTGGTGCGGGGAGAAGGGCTTTCCGCCCCACCGCCAGCCTTCGGAGGAGCCTTCCGAAGGCTGGCTCGGGGAGAAGGGCTTTTCTCCCCACCGCCAGCCTTCGGAGGAGCCTTCCGTAGGTTGGCTCGGGGAGAAGGGCTTTCCGCCCCACCGCCAGCCTTCGGAGGAGCCTTCCGAAGGCTGGCTCGGGGAGAAGGGCTTTCCGCCCCACCGCCAGCCTTCGGAGGAGGTCCGAGGACAGTGGGGAAGACGCGCTGCGCTTCCCCGCTGTCCCGGAGATTTCCCTATGGGCTTTCGTCTTGCGAAGGAAGCCCATAGGGAAATTCGTTTTGCGAAGCGCCTCCAAAACGGAAAACCCTTTCGTCTAGCGGGTTTTCCGTCTTGCGAGGCGTTCGTCTTGCGGGGCACCACTGTATTTCGGACGTTTCTTGACAATCTGTTGCCCAGAATTTGAATCCCTGTGGGCAGTCCCACCATAGCTGAGAAAAGTGCCTGTTTTTCCACAACCCTTTCAACAGTTCTGGGATGTTATGTGGGCAAGTTGTCATGTTGCGCCATGCCATCCTTATAGGATTTTAACAGAACACACTCTCACGTAAACCGAGACTCACTCAATTTGATTCAGATGACCGTAGCCCATCCCATGTAGAATCCTGAATTTGTATGGACAGGTTTTTCTCCCGCTCAAGTTTACAGCCTAAAACAGTGGGCCAGAGGAAATACCCACTAATTCTGTGTAATTCTCTCACAAAGGTCCTTGCAGTTGGGAATCCTGATCTCCTTGGATTACTGGTGGACGCACCACATCTCATTGCGGGGCCTGGACGAGGTACGGTTCCCTGCTGTTTCTGAAGCTCTGAGCCGTTCAAAGGAACTCAACCAGCTCTCAACTAGGGCCAGGGCCTTTTCAGCACTGGCCCGGACTTGGTGGGACGCTCTGTCCCAAGAGACTATGGCCCTGCGGGACTTGACATCTTTCCTCAGGGCCTGCAAGACAGAGCTGTTCCGCCTGGCCTTTGGTTTGGACTCAGTCTGACCCTTATGTTTCCCTCCCCTTATGGTTTTGATTTATGGGCTACAGTAGTACGTCCAGATACGAACGGGATCCGTTCCGGAGCCCAGTTTGCATCCAGAAGCGAACGCAACCGCGTCTGCGCATGGCTGCTTCTGCTCATGTGCGTGACGTCATTTTGACTGTGCAAGCGGCGAAACCCGGAAGTAATACGTTCTGTTACTTCCGGGTCGCCACGGAGTGCAGCCCGAAAGCGCTCAATCTGAAGCACATTTAACCCGAGATATGACTGTACTATTAAAATGGGGCTGCATTTTAAATTGTATTTTAACCCGTATTTTAAATTGCCCCCACCCCATTATGTTTTTATTGTAATTTTACTGGTGTTAGCCACCCTGAGCCTGGCTCTGGCTGGGGAGGGTGGGGTATAAATAAAATTTTATTATTATTATTATTATTATTATTATTATTATTATTATTATTATTATTGCCAAGCAGCCTTGAGAGGCCCAGAAGGGTCTCAGTGGGGCAGGGGTAGCTGGATTCATCGCCTAGAGGGTTTCCTTGCCGGATGCTTAATGCTGGGGAATGGGGTGGCAAAGTGAGTCCTAGAAACTGTAGAGTCGGAAGGGACCCCGGGGGTCATCCAGTCCAACCCCTTGCCATGCAGAAAGATGCAGCTCTCTCACACGGAGATTGAACCTGCAGCCTTGGCGTTATTAGAACCACACTGACCAACCGAGCTATATCGAACGGTTTAAATGCCACCTATTGGCCCATAATAATAATAATAATTAATTTATTTATACCCCGCCCATCTGGCTGGGTTTCCCTAGCCACTCTGGGCGGCTTCCAACTGAATATTAAAAACAATACAGCGTCAGACATTAAAAATTTCCCTAAGCAGTGTTGCCTTCAGATGTCATCTAAAAGTCTGGTGGTGGTTGTTCTCTTTGAAATCTGGTGGGAGGCATTCCACAGGACGGGTGCCACCACTGAGAAGGCCCTCTGCCTGGTTCCCTGTAACCTCACTTCTCGCAGCGAGGGAATGGCCAGAAGGCCCTCAGTGCTGGACCTTAGTGTCCAGGCAGAATGATGGGGGTGGAGACGCTCCTTCAGGCAAACAGGACCGAGGATCTCAGGGTGGCTTCCAAGATGTCGGGAGTCCACCCGCCATATCCAGAGGGCTGCAGGCGTCCCCCCTGCCCCTCCCTCGGGGCTGCCAGTTTCTGACCCCTTTCCCCCTCTTCCCTGTCGTCAGAACAGCCCAGGGTACAAGACCGTCCTCTCGGAATGCCACCAGCGGGCGGCCGACAGCATCGTCCGCGGCGCCATCCGGAACGGGGGCCTCTACATCAAGCTCGGCCAGGGCCTGTGCGCCTTCAACCACCTGCTTCCCCCGGAGTACATCAACACCCTGCGCACGTTGGAGGACCGCGCCCTCACCCGCGGCTACAAGGAGGTAAAGCAAGTCTGCTGCCATTCCTCCCACCGCGGGCTCGGCTGGGTGGGAGCTGGAGTCCAGCCGCTTCAGTCAGTTGCTTCGCTTTTTTACAATCGGTCGGCAAATGGCTCTTTTGAAATAAGTAAGTGGAATGAGCAAGCTCTCTAGCGGCCAAGGCTGGCCAAAGCCGGCTTGAGTGTCTTCCTCACGTGTCATTGTCTGCAGGTGGACGAGCTCTTCCTGGAGGATTTCAAAGCCAAGGCGGACCAGCTATTTCTGGAGTTCGACTACCAGCCAATCGCCGCTGCAAGCTTGGCCCAGGTGCACCGGGCGAAGCTCCACGACGGCACCCCAGTGGCCGTGAAGGTCCGTGGCTGTGCTCCCCCCTCCCCCCCCATTACAGTGGTCCCTTGGTTCTCAAACTTAATCCGTTCCGGAAGTCCATTCCAAAACCAAAGCGTTCCAAAACCAAGACACGCTTTCCCATAGAAGGTAATGCAAAACGGATTAATTCGTTCCAGACTTTTAAAAATAACTCCTAAAACAGCCATTTAACATGAATTTTAGTATCTAACGAGACCATTGATCCAGAAAATGAAAGCAATAATCAATGTACAGTGGTACCTCGGGTTAATTCGTTCCAGAGGTCCTTCTTAACCTGAAACTGTTCTTAACATGAAGCAGCACTTTAGCTAATGGGGCCTCCTGCTGCTGCCGCACGATTTCTGTTCTCATCCTGAAGCAAAGTTCTTAACCTGAAGCACTATTTCTGGGTTAGCGGAGTCTGTAACCTGAAGCGTATCTAACCTGAAGCATCTGTAACCCGAGGTACCACTGTACTGTACTATAAAATAAACAAGACAGTACTGTAGATAATAAAAGTTAAAATTGTTATTTTTTCTTGCCTGTACTGATGATAGTCATTGTTTGGAGGGGGGCTTTTATCAATTTCCTCAGTCACACAATCGATCAATCAGTAGCTGAACTGGGTTCCACACAGTCACAAGAACAAAATAACCAAAAAAGCCTCAAAAACGCAAAATAAATAGCAAAAACAAAAGCACTAAAGTCCATTTGACTTTCGAAATGTCATTAATTGTGCTATCTAGCAAGACCATTGATCCATAAAATGAAAATAATGAAAAATGAAAGCAAATAAAAATAAAATGAAAGCATTCATCAATGTGCTGTACTATAAAGTAAACAAGACAGAATTGTAGATGATAAAAATCATCATCCACACAGTCACAAAAACAAATTAACCAAAAAGGGCTCAAAAACGCAAAATAAATAGCAAAAACAAAAGTGCCAAACTTAATCCGTTCTGGAAGTCCATTTGACTTTTGAAATGTTCAAAAACAGAGACGCAGCTTCTGATTGGTGCAGGTGCCCCGGAAACAATAGCCAACACCTGTATTGGACGTTCAGCTTCCAAAACAAATTTCGAAAACCGGAACACTTCCGGGTTTTTGGCATTTGAGAACCCAGGTGCCACTGTGCTCTCGGAAGGCCTTGCTCTGGGTCCTCTGCCGCCCCAGATTCCCAGTCTCTCCCTTTCCACCCCTTTGCAGGTCCAGTACATTGACTTGCGGGACCGGTTTGACGGAGACATTCGCACGCTGGAGTTCCTGCTGCAGATCGTGGCGCTGATGCACCCTAGCTTTGGGTTCAGCTGGGTCTTGAAGGTCCTTTCTGGGCTCTTAGCTGGGGGGTGGGTGGGCGGTTCCCCTACTGTTTCCCCCACTGGCCGCCATGGGGGGCGGGAATTGGAAGAAGGGGCGGATGGAAGGAATGTTCCCTGGAGCAACAGGGCTTCTGAAGGCTGGTTGCTAGAAGCCACTGGATTGGGAGAGGGCTCTTGCACCCGAATCCTGCTTGCAAGCTTCCTCATGGGGCATCTGGTTGGTCACTGTGAAGACAGGATGCCGGTCTTGATGGGGCCTGATCCAGCAGGGTTCTTCTTAGGGAGGTCTCTTGAAATAGCAGAGCCTCCATGCCCAGGGACACTCTACCTCTGAATTCCGGATAATAGGGAACAACAATAGGAAATAGTGTTGTGCTCAGGATGTGCTTGAGGATTTCCCACAAGCCTCTGGTCGGCCCCCGTGAGGACAGGACAGGAGTAGATGTGGCCCCCATTGGCCTGATTCAGCCGGCTCCTCCTATTTTCTTACGTAGTGACGGCCTCCAACTTGGATGGCTTTATTATTATTATTTTATATATCGCCCAATCAACATTTGATGATCTCCTTCTACCGGTCCACAACAGAAAGTGTCCTTTCCTACTGCATCACGGTGTGGGACGCTGGTTTGACATCAGCTGATAGGAAGTGCCTACAGAGGGTGGTGAATACAGCACAAGATATTATGGGCTGTCCCGTGAATCCGCTGGATGAAATAGCGGAAGAACATGAGGAAAATTATCAGGGATGATGATTCACACCCTGGCCGGCACTTTCTTGATCTCCTGCTTGATTAGAAGCATGATTAGTCGCACCAACAGGGTAAAGAACAGCTTCTATCCGCGGGCTGCTAGGCTGATGAATGAAAAGATAACAACAGGGCAACTGACTTTCGAGTTTGGTGTGTGTGTGTGTGTCAGTAAACGAGGGGAATTATGACTAAGAGAGCTGAGTGGGGGGGTGTTTGTGTAATCTCACTGTATACAAGTTGTACAAGTGACAATAAAGTATTTCAAACTATACCCGGAGGTCTCAGGGCGGCTCACAGAAAAGATCACAGCATATATAATCAGAATAAAAACAACAACCCAATACCACGCTCCTCCCGTAACGCTTCCTGGTCCCCCTTCAAAGCTCCCCTTCTCGCCCCCCAGGACCTGAAGGACACGCTGGCACAGGAACTGGACTTTGAGAACGAGGCGCGCAATTCGGAGCGCTGCGCCCAGGAGCTGAAGCACTTTGACTTTGTGGTGGTCCCTCGGGTCTACTGGGAGAGAAGCAGCAAGGTGCGTCTCTGCGCATGGCGGCAGGATGTGGCGGCGAGGGAGGTGTCTCTGTGTGTTTGTGTATAAAAGAGCCATTGATTGTAGCGTTCCCAAAGCAAGGAAGGATTGGAATCTGATCAATAGAATACACGCGAGGCTTGACCAGCAAAACTCTGGGAGGAGGTGCCTAGGTCGTAATAATTCCTCTCCACGCCTCGGCCCAGGTCGTTTTATTCACAAAAGAACTTTTTACACAGTGTTTGTAAGAACCAATTAGATTTCCCCTGAGGATTTCAAAAAACCCCATGTGGGACAAAGTCAGATCAGAAGAAATTCTGTTAACTACAAAGAAACTACTTCCTACTTGAGCATGCATATGTAGTGCAGAGTAAATAAAATGGGAATAAAAGGAGGAATGCATTCAGCAAAACCCCGGAGGTCATAAACAGGAATAAACAGGGTGGCAGTATTTGCCATCTCCTTGTGAACTCTCTTCCTGGCCCTTAAGATCTATCTAAAATTTAAACTACATCAAAGAACCTACTATCTTTATGTACTGAGGATGCCTGATGAAGCAACTGGCCTGTGTTTCAGAATGCTCATACGTGCCTGTCAGGTGTAGAGAAAGCAAATGGCAGAGGTGGAAAGGCTTGTGGGATTCGATCAGAAATTATTGTCAATGAATGAAACCCAGTCAACGCAATGCTTTCATTGCGGACACAATGGCTTTTTCATAATTACTCATAGCAATCCCACGTGACCCCCACACTCTGGATATTTGCACCCCTCCAATTGATGGCTGGAGGTGGGTGGAGCAGAGAAATGAATGAGTTTGGGGAAGGAACTTGGCCACTTCCAGCCCAAAGGAGTGAAATCATTTTTGGGGGGGGTGGCTGTATTCTTACTCACCCCCATGCCAGCTGAAAGAGCATCTCCGCCATCCCCAACCTGGTTTTGGTCCAGGGGTTTTGGTTTCCAACTTGCATCAGCAATCAGGCAGCCCTGCTGGAGTTGTGGCCTGAGACACTGGAGGGCACCAGCTTGGGGAAGTCTGCCCTCTGTGCACACAACGCCCACCCACCCCCACCTGAGACAAGTACATTTTCTGCATTAGTGTGTGTGTGGAGGGGGGGAATACCAGCTTCGGGTCGTTCCCGCATTACATCTTCTCGGGGTTCCAGGTAATGTCCCCACAAACACCTGAGCAGGACTGCCCAGTATTTGCGTGTGACTCCTCCATTACAGCGGGTTCAGCTAGATGACCTCTGGGGCACCCTTCCAATTCTCTGATTGGCAACCCAGTTAGATGGGCAGCAAATTATTATTATTATATTATATTATATTATTTTATTATTTATTTTCTGTGGAAATAGAATTTTTATTTTTATTTGTTCCTTATCTGTGCTGCATTTCACTTGCATGAGTCGCAAAGTGGCTTACGTGCAATAAATAATAACACTGGAAGCCATCACAGTAAAGGTAAAGGGACCCCTGACCATCAGGTCCAGTTATGGCTGACTCTGGGGTTGCGGCGCTCATCTCACTTTATTGGCCAAGGGAGCCGGCGTACAGCTTCCGGGTCATGTGGCCAGCATGACTAAGCCGCTTCTGGCAAATCAGAGCAGCGCATGGAAACGCCGTTTTCCTTCCCGCCGGAGTGGTACCTATTTATCTACTTGCACTTTGACGTGCTTTTGAACTGCTAGGCTGGCAGGAGCCGGGACCAAGCAACTAGAGCTCACCCCATGGCGGGGATTCGAACCGCTGACCTTCTGATCGGCAAGCCCTAGGCTCTGTGGTTTAACCCACAGTGCCACCTGCGTCCCTATAAGCCATCACAATTACACCACAAATCATATTTTGGGAGGTGGGGCAAAGCAGGTGGGAAAAGGGTCACCAGTGAGTCCCGTTCCCCTAATGGCTTTGGGCCTAAAACCCAGATATGTTTAAAGAAGATTGGACAATGTTTATTGACTATATGGGAAATAATTGTGTACAGCTGAGAACGCTGACAGCATTAAGATAAATTCAGCAGGGTAAATAAGTTTTGATGGATGCAATAATGGAATACTGAATGGTACAGTTTTTGAAAAATATGCAGGGATTTATGATACGTAAAATGAACTGTGGAAAGAGAAGGGAAGTCATTGATATGTTAAGGGTGTAAAATTAGTATTTTAAATTGTGAAACCGAAAATATAATAATAATAATAATAATAATAATAATAATAATAATAATATCATCTCGGGGCCTCAGCAGTCCATGGCTCAGGTTGGAAAGCAAAACAGGACTGTGCGTGCTGCTCTCTGGCTACATTTGACGTCCTCTTTCCTTTCTCTCTCTGCCCCAAGAGGGTCCTGACAGCTGATTTCTACGACGGCTGCAAAGTCAACGACATGGAGGGCATCAAGAGGCGAGGCCTGCATGCCAAGGACGTAAGTGGGTAGAGGGGCAGCGCCGGGGGGGGGGGCAGGACAGAGGGACAGGGCGGGCAACAGCAGAGGCTCCGTCCCACGCTGGCTTGAACAGCTTGCCTCCTTCATGCACCACCCCAGAGGCAGCAGCATCTTCGCTTCGCTTCACGGCCTCCGAGGGAGTGGTGGGGTGTATTTGTACGTATTTTATGCAGAAATTGAAAGCGGCCTTCCTGCCGGCTCAGGCTGGACATCCATTTAGGCCAATGTGGACTCCCCTGATGGATAGACGCCGTGGCAGATCTTGCAAGCTTCAGGGCAGATAAGAGAAATCCCTCCTTCACTCATCGCCTGATCCAGCAGGATTATGTCCTTTTCATCACCCTTTTCTCTGCACGCAGAAGTTCCCGGTCCAAACTATATGCTACGCTCCTCCTCCTCCTCCTCCAAATCCTAGAATCCTGGGCTGTTGTTTCCTCTTGATGGGCAGCTGCCGCCCTCTGGGTCTTCCCCAACACTGGCTCCTTTCAACTGAAGGCGGCCGGGATTCCACCTTGGAACATCTGCATGCGGACTAATGGGCCCCGTCCCTGAGCGATGATTCCTCCCCACCCGTTTAAATCTCCCTTGCATTCAAATCTGTGTTTCCCAGACTTTTGAGGACCGCCCCCCCCCTTGGTTGCATAACTCATCCCCTTTGTTCCCCATGCTATTGGAAGCATTGTTTGGAATAGCAGTTTGCACGACCCAGCACAATAAGGTTCAGAACAGCGAATTGCACATTCAAAATGTTGCATTCCAAAGGCAAAGGAAAGGATTAGACCCTGATTAAAACAAAAAAACACGAGGCTTGGCTAGCAAGACTCTGGGAGGAAGTGCCAGCAATAATCTGTCACACCCCGACCCAGATCCCTTTTATTAACAAAAGAACTTTTAGCGCAGCGCTTGTAAGAACCAATCAGATTTCCTCTGAGCATTTCAAAAAAAACTACCACGTGGGTACAAAGTTAGATCAGAGAAATCCTTTTAACTACAAAGACTACTTTGAGCATGCATACATGTTTTAGAGCAAAGAAAGCAGGAATCAAGGAGGAATGCTTTTAGCAAAACCCCGGAGGTCATAAACAGGCAGGAAAGGAAGGAAGGATGGCAAGGAAAGAGTATTTACCATCTCCTTGTGAACTCTCTTCCTGGCCCTTAAACTCTACCTAAAGATTAACAAACTCCATCAAAGTTACCTACTATCTTTATGACCCAGGATGCCTGGGGAAGCAACTGGCCTGTGTTTCAGAATGCTTATGCGTGCCTGTCAGGCAGAGAAAATGGGCAGAGAGGCAGAGGCTTGTGGGATTCAATAAGAAACTATTGACAACGACTCAAACCCAGTCAACGCAATGCTTTCATTGCTGACACAATGGCTTGCTTCATTTTTCAGAATTCCTCATAGCAATCCCACCTGACCCCCCCCCCCAACAAAAGCCAGTTAAAACCATTTAGTTTAGTTATTTCAACAGAATTGATGAACTTGATGCAGCAACACTAGCTCTCCAAAGTCCGAAAGGCTTTTGCGCCTTCATCGTCCCCCTTTCCTCTTAGCACCCCTCCCACGTAAGTTGAGGTGGGGGGTTGCCTCTTAATATTGGGGGTGGAGAGGGGTTGCCTGCGCTCACGCAGAGGCCTGGGCTTCCCCATCATCCTGCCCTCCTGTGTTGTCTTGCAGGCCGCAAAAAAGTTGGTCCAGGCATTTGCAGAACAGATCTTCCTCACCGGATTCATCCATGCCGATCCCCACCCAGGAAACGGTATAGAGGGCTGCAGCCAGGGAAGAGGGCAGGCTTAGTTGGGGTGTGCGGGGTGAATTGGGGAGCTAACGTTAAATAAGTTGGAGTTCTTGTTATTAAATAGACCAAGCAAAAAGCACACCAAGAACTCTGGCCAATATAAATTTCAAAAGTGGGAGTGGTCCCTACTCGCAAATCAATAGTCAATTGTAACAAAAACTAATCCATTCAAAAGTATGTATTCTGACAAGGATTACAAACTCAAATAAAGATTACGAACTCTAACAGGGATTACAAACTCAAGCTCATAAGGATATGTATAACACAATAATTCGTTACAGAATTAGAGATAAGAGTTTATGAGTAGAGATAGGTTCATGTTAGTCCATAGTCAAGATTCGACATGAAGGTCTTAGTTTCAATCAATGAGCAGAAACCAGTTATGGATCAGAAACCAGGACAGGGCCCTGTTTCGATGTATTCACCATCATCAGCTGGAAGTATCAAACATTACATGAAAGTACCTTTAAATTCTAAATTAGCATAAATTATAAAACAGTCATAAATTGCAAAACAGTATTATACAACATTTGGTTGCTTACCTAATTTTTAAGGGGTCGTGTAAGTTTCAAGAATTCGTATAAATATATCCTGTTATTTTCTACGTTTCTCAGAGATAACAACTGAAAATAATATTAATAATAATATGTGTTGAATCAAATTAAAAACTCTAAGGCAGCATATAACAATATGATTCCTCACCTAAGTGTGAGTAGATCAACGTGTATCCTGAGCTTTTCTGTGCGTTTTCAATTTAGAAGTGAGCCTTTTATATGCGCTTAAAGGGCTAGATGATCTTAAAGGCATAGAGTTCTAAAGTTCAGAGGACAGCTGCAGTTTAATTTAAAGGTCTTAAAGAAATGATGTATAATCCTGATAGCTATTGAGACCCACAGGGGTCCATGGTCTTAAGTAAATGGATGTACCGGGCTTCCTGTTGCTCTTCCCTTCCTGTCTCCGACTGCTTGTAGTGGCCGTCAGGCCAAAGGATGAGATGAGATACATGGACACAGAGTGTGGGGTCAGGGTGGGATGGGGGTTCTGGTGTGGGCTGCTAGAAGAAGCTGAGGGGGGATTCTGGGGGGGGGAGGAACGTCTGGTGCTCTGACCTTGTCTAAGAAGCTTGTGCAGGCTTACCTGTGCCTTGAGGGGCTGGTGGGAAAGAACTGGAACTGGGAAGCTGGCCGGACCTAGTTGCTGGGGCCCTTTCCGTGCCCCCCTCCCTGGTTTCCTGGAGAACATAGTCCATAACCTTCCTTCCCTCCCCCTCCCCTTTTTATCCCACTCTGGGACCCCACAGCTAATTCTCCCCTGGTCTCCTCGCTGGCCCAAGTAGGACTAATTCAGCCAGCTAGCCCTGGTGATCATCTAATGTTTATCGGATGGATTTCCCCCCCCCAAATTGATTTTTGAATTCTGAATTTATTGTTATTCACGTTTTATACTGTATTTTGTGCTGCTTTTTGTTGCATCGATTAATTTGTTGTTAGCCGCCCTGAGCCTGGGAAGGGCAGGGTATAAATAAAAAATTATTTAATTATAACTGAGGCGAGAAGCATCTTCACCACCTGCCTCCCTCCTTCCCCTCGTCTCTCAGTTCTGGTACAGAAGGGACCCGACGGAAAGGTGCAACTCATTCTCCTTGATCACGGCTTGTACGAGATCCTTCACGAGAAGTAAGTCAGCACGAGGACCTGAGTAATTTCAGGGAGGGGTGGTGGGGGGGGGGTATCGGGCTGATGCAATAGCATCCCACTTGAATGTGGTTTCTCTCCCCCCCCCCCCCATTTTGGGGAGCTAAATATGTTTTTATTCCATTTTACAACGTATATAAAAACAGAGAGCGGCTTACAACAGCAGGTGGGAGTTAGGTTCTAGTCTTTTGCCAAAACCTCAAATTGTGCGTGATTTTCTTCGTTATCGCCATACCCCAAAGTGAGCGGTACCAACGTCCAGAATAAAGACTAGGACTAGCCGCCTGAGAAACAGTTTCTACCCAAATGCGATTTTGGTTTTAAACGCAGTGTAAGGAGTCTGTATTGGAGTATATTGTATTTAAAAATGGGGTATCAGAGTTTTTAGAGGGCTAACCAGGTTGGGATAGCTGGGATAGCAGGCTTGTTGGGTTTTGAATGTCTTATGTAGATTTTTCAATTTCGCTGTTCTGTATGGGACAATAATAAAGATGTATCGTGTAGGATTTTGGGTTGTTTTGCATTGACCGTTTGAGCTGCCAAGCTCATAGACAAGACCAGTTCCTCTGACGATATATCTCCATTGCTAGCAGGTTTCCCATCTTGAGCCAGTGTTAGTCTGTTTCCCCAAAAGGCCTTTCCGGTGTTGGCCCCCTGGCAAGCAAGCTCTTGTGATTTTTGCTCTCTCCGTCTCTTCCAGCGAACGGGAAGCGCTGTGCAAGCTGTGGCACGCGATCATCTTGCACGATGACGCAGGCATGCAGATGTACTCCAAGCAGCTGGGTGTGAAAGGTGAGGGGGCAGTTGGGAGCCACTTGGGGGGGCAGCCTTAAGGGTCTCCCAGTCAGCAGGTAGAATCCTTCCCCTTTTACACACATGCACACATTCTGACTGAGGGTCATGCTCCCCATGGATTTTGTGTTTCTTTGAATGGGAGGTCTGATTATTATTATTTACAGTGGTACCTTGGTTTAAGAACAGCCCTGTTTACCAACTATTTGGTATAAGAACTCCGCAAAACTGTCAGTGTTCTGGTTAGCGAACTATCTCGGTCTACGAACAGAATCCAAACGGTGGAGGGGCACCGGCGGCGGGAAAGCGCGCCTCAGTTTAAGAACAGCTTTGGTTTAAGAACGGACTTCCAGAATGGGTTAAGTTCGTAAACCGAGGTACCACTGTGTGTGTGTGTGTCTGGTGCTCAGCATATATAAAACATAGTAAAATATCACACATTAAAAACTTCCCTAAACAGGGCTCAGTGGCGTAGCATGGGTTGTCAGCACCCGGGGCAAGGCAAGTAATTTGCGCCCCCTAACCCGTGGATTTGCGCCCCCTAACCCCCAGATGTTGCGCCCGGTGTGGCCGGCCCCCCCTGCACCCCCCACGCTACGCCACTGACAGGGCTGCCTTCAGATGCCTTCTGAACATCAGATAGTTGTTTATTTCCTTGACATCTGCTGGAAGGGCATTCCACAGGGCAGGCACCACCACTGAGAAGGCCCTCTGCCTGGTTCCCTGTAACTTGGCTTCTTGCAGCGAGGGAACCGCCAGAAGGCCCTCGGCGCTGGACCTCAGCGTCCGGGCAGAACGATGGGGGTGGAGACGCTCCTTCAGGTATACTGGACCAAGGCCGTTTAGGGCTTTCAAGGTCAGCACCAACACTTTGAATTGTGCTCGGAAACGTACTGGGAGCCAATGTAGGTCTTTCAAGACCGGTGTTATGTGGTCTCGGCGGCCGCTCCCAGTCACCAGTCTAGCTGCCGCATTCTGGATTAGTTGTAGTTTCTGGGTCACCTTCAAAGGTAGCCCCACGTAGAGCGCATTGCAGTAGTCCAAGCGGGAGATAACCAGAGCATGCACCACTCTGGCGAGACAGTCTGCGGACAAGGAGGGTCTCAGCCTGCGTGCCGGATGGAGCTGGTCGACACCTGCTCTGCACACAGCTCCCATGGAGGGTAAGGACAACAGGTTCTTTGTGCATTTCCTCCCCGTTCCTAGCTAATTTGGAAATGAGAAAGCGGATGTGGGATTTCCTCCCTCCCTCATAACAGAACCCCAAAGGGGGTTAACCAGCAAATCTGAACCCTCACCCAGCACAGGGTTACACCATGGAGTTTGCTCCTAGAAGAATACACCTTTTTGTGTATACAGTGGATGCTCGGGTTGCGAATGTGATCCGTGCGGGATGCATGTTTGCAACCTGCAGCATTCGCAACCCACGTCTGCGCATGCATAAAGTGCGATTTAGTGCTTCTGCACATGTGCAACTCCCGAAACCCAGAAACAACCCCTTCTGGTACTTCCGGGTTTCAGCGGTCCACAACCCAAAAAAACACAACCTGAAGTGGCTGAAACCCGAGGTATGACTGTACTTGGAACGGAACCCCTGAATAAAATGTGAATAATTGTTTTGGAGAGGCCAGCTTTAGGCTGGCTTCTCTCCTTAACAGTATTAGGATCCCTGGGATGTAGATGGGCTGGCTTTCCTGAAGGTGCCGGCCTCCGTTCCTGGCGGAGGCGAGATCCGACTTGAGCCACTTCCCGCTTTCCAGGGGGTTAGACCAGATGGCCCTTGGGAGTCCCTTTCTGCCTCTATGGTTTCTCCCGCCTTTGCCCTGTGCTCATTGTGGCCGTTGCCCTTGGCGCCTAAGCTCCTCCTCTCCTCTCCCCCAGCCCAGGATTACTTCCTGTTCTGCGAGATGCTGCTGCAGCGGCCAATCAACATGGCTCAGCTGGTGCTGTCCAACGTGCTGACTCGCGAGGAGACGGCCTACATGCAGGACATGGCCAAGAACCGCTTTGACCGCATCATGCAGGTGCTGAAGGACATGCCCCGCTCCATGCTGCTCGTCTTCCGCAACATCAACACCGTCCGGGGCATCAACGTGGCCCTGGGGACCCCCGTGGACCGATACTACATCATGGCCCACAGGTGAGGGGGTGGGACGCCGTGGAGCCAGGGGCTGGAAGCCACTAGGAGAGAATCCTCTTGTGCCCTGATCCTGCTTGGTTTCCCAGAATGGGCATCTAGTTCAGCCGCTGTGAGAGCAGGAGGCTGGACTAGATGCCCCCCCCCCCCTTGGCCTGATCCAGCAGCCACTTCTTATGTCTTTAATATTAATAATAAAATTTTATTTGTATCCCACCCTCCCCAGCTGAAGCCGGGCTCAGAGCGGCTAACAGCAATAAAAGTAACACAGCATTCTAAAATCAATTCCAGATCAAATAGCAACCACTGGGCCAGAGTTCTACAAGGATGACCAAAGGAGGGGGTCAGACTGCACCTTCGCCAAAGGCCTGCTGGAACAGCTCCGTCTTGCAGGCCCTGCAGAAAGATGTCAAGTCCTGCAGGGCCCTAGTCTCTTGTGACAGAGCGTTCCACCGGATCGGGGCCATGGCCGAAAAAGCCCTGGCTCTGGTTGAGGCCAACCTAACCTCCCTGTGGCCTGGGACCTCCAAGATGTCTTTGTCTGATGACTGTAAGGTCCTCCGTGGGAGATACCAGGAGAGGAGGTCCCGTAGGCACAAGGGTCCTAACCCATATAGGGCTTTAAAGGATAAAACCAGCACCTTAAACCTGATCCTGTACTCCACCGGGAGCCAGTGCAGCTGGTAAAGCACTGGGGGAATGTGATCTCGCAGCGAGGACCCCGTAAGGAGTCTTGCCGCAGCATTCTGCACCCGCTGGAGTTTCTGGGTCAGTCTCACGGGCAGCCCCACGTAGAGTGAGTTACAATATTCAATACAATAATTTATGCCCTGAGTGATTCTTGCTCCCTGCAACTCACCCCCCCCCCCAAAAAAAAAACAGCACCAGGATTTAGACTCTGGTGTCTGTCTGTCTCTTTTAAAGTGCGGTGAGATGCTGGAGTCACATGATTAGCCAAAGATCAGGAGGGATCAACAACATCTTCTTCGTTCGCTGGATCCGTGCAGCCTGGAACACCTTCGTGTTTGAGTTTTCGCTCAGGTAAGGGGGGGCGTGTTTGTGTGCCCCCCAGATATTGGGCTGGGAGCCCTGACAAACAACGCCTACCTCAGTTAATTTAAATAAGCAAACTGTTGCTCTCCAGCTGTTGGACCAAGACTTACTGACAGCCCTGCTGTGCTGGCCGGAGATTATGGGAGTCATAGTCGAGCATCATCTGCTTTCATGACGGCTGCTGAATTTCAAAGCTCTGTAGAAAAAAGTCACAGAACCGAGAAATTGCACAGAACAAATGAAATACCGTGAAAATCCCTGAAATGAGAAGTAATCGACTAGAAATATTATCTTATGAAAATAAACTAAATAATAACAATCAAAAAGTTTAAAGGAAAAATTAGAAAAACCTAAAAGTGAACAAAGTCTTAACGGGATGCCGGCTACAAACCTCGTTTCACTGAACTACTAAGTTTCCTCAGAATAGTCCTCAATTCTTTATTACTGCTCATTGCTGCACCTAGGTCGAGCTGGGATTATAATACAGAATTTTTGGGAGTTCTACCCCCTTTTTTTGAATTTTGGTTATTTAAGGTTTATGATTTTTCTATTTCCTTCTGAGGAAACGGAATAGTTCAGTGAAACGAGGTTTGTGTTTTATTTTCGTAAGATAATATTTCTAGTCGATTACTTCTGGTTTCAGGGATTTTCACGGTATTTCATTTGTTTTGTGGTATTTCAAATCTCTGGCTCAGTTACTCACTTTTTCTTTTTGTCACTCCTTCCACCACCACCCCCCTAAAAAAACCAAACCAGGTTCCAGGTCACCGCCATAAAGCTCACTACCTCTGTCCTGCGCTTCCTGGCTTTTGTTGGCTTCCTGAAGGACAGCAAGAAGCCGGGGGAGATCTACGAGTACCTGAAGGCATAGAGCGGCTGCTGCTACGACCTTCTGCCGCAGGCTGGATCAGGCCAGAGGATGGCCGAAGGCCTGTCCAGCTTGATCCAACACCAGGTGCTTTTCATGCCTGCAGAGGAGGAGAAGGTGCTCTCCCACTTTTCTATTAAAAAAATTACCGGTGAGAAATTCAGGACCTGATCCAGCCCTTCTGCAGTCATCTGTTAGGCAGAACCAGCGCCAGGGTGGGCTGCAGCCTTCCTGCCCCTCAGATTCTGCTAGCCGCAGGGCTGAACGGGAGCCACGTTCCCAGCTCCTTGCAGCAAACAGCTTGTGATAATAAATGCCCCGTTTTTATCCTCTGTTGGTATCTTCTGTTGGCTCAAAGTCTGGTGGGGAAGCTTCCCCACGCATAGGGAAATTTAATAGAATGGAGTGTGGGGGAGAGAGAGAGACCAGGGAGGGAGGCCTGTTTTGGCCAACTTGCTCCACAGGGGAGGCGGGTGCAATGAGTTCATCTGATGACAAAGCAAATTGGGTTTCTCTGGATGTGAAGAGGTTGGGCGTAGCTTGGCTCCCAACAGATAGTCTTGCAGGAAGAACTTTCTGATGGTGAGAGCTGTTCAGCAGAGGAGCAGGCTGCTGCAGAAGGTGGATTCTCCTACGCTGGAGGTTTTTCACACAGGTTGGATGGCTGCCTGCCAGGGGTGCTTTAGATGTGACCCCTGCCTTGCTGTTCTACGATTCTGTGAACACTGTGGGAAAGGCAATCCTGGGACAGGTTTCTGGTGGTGTGGTGTAGTGGTTAAGAGCGGTGGACTCGTAATCTGGTGAACCGGGTTCGATTCCCCGCTCCTCCACCTGCAGCTGCTGGGTGACCTTGGGCCAGTCACACTTCTCTGAAGTCTCTCAGCCTCACTCACCTCACAGAGTGTTTGTTGTGGGGGAGGAAGGGAAAGGAGAATGTTAGCCGCTTGGAGACTCCTTTGGGTAGTGATAAAGCGGGATATCAAATCCAAACTCTTCTTCTTCTTCTGTTGCCCCCCCCCCCAACCTGTGGACACAGAGAAACCACTAAACCCTGGCAGGTGGTCTCAAACATATGAAGCCATGTCAGCCACCGGCTTCCTCAAGAGCAGCAATGAGTTGCAGCCAGCCTCTCTGTACTACACCACCCATGCATGGCACAAGATCTCGCCAATGCAGCTCCACAAACTGGTAGCCCAATCACTGCGAGTTAACAATTTCTTTACAAATCCTTGCCAGCTTTTATAAAAACACATAACTGATAAAGAGTCCTGTAGCCCAGCCAGGAAGACGTTACAAACATTGGGGTTCTGAGGGGGGGGCAGACAGGGAGGCTGGGCCGCCCCCTGCAGCCAAATCGAGGGGCACAGTTGTGGGGAAAGGGAATCCTTAGAAATGAGCTGTGACGCGATCGATCTCCAGCAAATCTTCCAGGATCTGTAGATGGAAGGGGGGAAAGAGGGTCATTAGGAATTGCCCAGGAGGGAGAAGGGACATTTCTCCCTTGTAAGGAACTTCCCCTTGAAAGGCGGTCTTCTGTTACGGCGCAGATCCCTTAGCCCAGTGGTTCCCAATTAGGGGTCCGGGGATCCGTGGCACCATCCCTTGCCAGGGACTCACTTATCTTGTTAATTGCACAGTGAAAGCCACAATAGTGATCCATGGATCACCCAGTCTCTGCTCGTGACTAGCGCTTGCTTGCTGGAAGGGGAAAAACTGGGAAATAGTTGCTGGATGACAAGGGAGCTGGGATTGGGCACAAACTTCTGACACAGTTTCTTAGGGCTCTTGCAATTGGAGGGGTGGAGAGAGAGAGAGAGAGAGAGAGAGAGAGAGAGAGAGAGAATGCAAATAGATTGCTCCACGGGTTCACATGCTTATCTTTTTTTTTTTTTTAATGTAAGGGATCCCTTCCCCTTGTTCCTTAATTTTTAACTGAAAAGAACTTCTAATTGCTTTCAACAACTATCAGGTTTTGAGGAGTCTCCCACTGCTTGGAATTGGGTTTTCAGTGAATCTTGCCTGACAGGTTTGGGGGTTCATGGTTCATCTTGGAAGTCCAACAGGGGAAAATAGGTAAGCAAATTGCCACTAGGATTAGCACAACAGCCTGCCCTCTGATTATTTAGTTTAGTGTTAGAGCTGGGCAATTCTTTGTTTCCAACATTGTGATCTATCAGCAGCTAACTACCAGTATATGGTGATATAGCACAATGACTGGAATTTGTCTCAGCTGCTTCTTCCAAGATACATGGCCCAGCCCCACACGGGGAGCGGATCCTGATGTCTCTCAGGCTAAAGGGCAAGCCGAAGAGTATTGATCCTTCGCAGAACTGCTCAGCGGGGGGTGGGGGGTGGAAGAGGCCTCCCGTTCCCCAGCTGAACAGCTCCAATGCCTCAGGAGGCAGCCTGCCCCCCAGCTGAAGGAGCCCAATGCTTCTCTGGTTTGCATACAAGCAGGAGAAGCATTGGGGCTCCCTACAGCAGGGGGGAGGAGAACTTTAACAGAGCCCCCCACCATCGCCGGCTTGCACAAGCCAGCAGCAAGCTGGGGGCTCCGTTAACTGCTCAACCGAGGGGAGTGGAAACTACACAGTAGAGCAGTTTCACAGAGCCCTCACCCTGCTGCTGTCTGGCTTTGCACAGGCAACTACCATAATCAGTATTTTCAAAAGTGGGGGGGGGGGGGTCTGTGGCTTGACTTTTGCAAAAGAGGGGGTCCTCAGTCATTAGCTAATTGGGAACCACCGCCTTAGAGGCCACAAGAGCCACCTGGGGGTGGAAGAAGCCCAAGCATTACAATAACAACCGCTACAAATCCAGCTCGGCACAAGTGATTCATGCTCCTGATAAAAACTAAAGGATTCCCTCCCTTATTTCCTGCAAAGGCTGCTCTCAAGGCCACTTGGGTTGAGCTGCCACCCAAGCAGTTTTGCGAGGAACGCTGCAGGAAATCCCTTGAGACAGAGGCTGGCTTTCCCACAGCGTAGCAGGCACACAATGCGCACCTTGGCTGCTCTGGAGCCGGAAGCAGCTCCTGCCAGCGGAGGTGACCCTTGCCTTCCTGGCTCTCCCCCCCCCCCCCCACTCACAATGTCTGGTGTGGTGCCGATTTTCTTGGCCAGCTCACTGCGCTCCATGGTGCTCAGGTAGAGGTAGCGGTTGAGCAGCTCCCCGTCCAAGACGTTGCGCACGGCGTTCTGCAAGATGCGCCGGTCCATGTGCAGCATCCTAAGGAGGGGCAGGAGGAACATCGTGAGAGGAGTGCTAGGCTCCCTGCCTCATTCAACCCCTCCAGCTCCAGCAGGCAGCAGGAATGGTGATGGGGTTTGTAATCCTTTAACCAGGGGTCGGCAACCTAAGACCCATGGGGGTCATTTAACCGGCCCAGGAACTGCCCCCAAATCGAGCCGCCTGCTCGGCAAGTCCCTGTGCGCTGCATGGTGCCGGAAATCACATCTGTGCAGACACCAGAAATTGCAGGTGCGTGCGCGATCCAGCCCACGGAGGGATCTCTGTTGAAGTGAACCAGCCCAGGTGAGGTAAACCTTGCCGACTCCTGCCTTTAACTAATAATAATAATAATAAAATTATTTATTATTTCTACCCCGCCCATGTGGCTGAGTTTCCCCAGCCACTCTGGGCGGCTTCCAATCGAGTGTTCAAAACAATGCAGCAATAAATATTAAAAACTTCCCTAAACAGGGCTGCCTTTAGATGTCTGCTAATCTGATTTTATGTGTGACCCATAACCCAGGGGTGAACTTGGCAGCAGCCAGACTGCTTATCCCCCATGTGGACAGGCAAGGTCTTCTGCTCCCCAGCCAAGTTGCCCATCGGCCCTGAAACAGTCTCGCGCTCTCCCTGCAAGGCCTATATCCCACCAGTCTTCCTACGGGCAGATTCTGCTTGCAGGAAATGGTGTGGAAGGCACAGATGCCAGAGTGGCCCATGGCGCTCCGCAGACAGCAGGATGTGCAGAAGGGGATTGCAGAGCCAGACTCCCCTCCCACCAAACATAGGCACATAGATGAAACTGTGAGTGGCTCTTTCCTCCCCTCCAACAGCACTGCTCCTCAAGGGGCACACAGAGGGGGGTCAAGTGGGGCGGGGGGGGGCCTTGAAGAGGCAGGGCCCCGGGAACAAGCTACCTGAAAGCACGCGGGTTGAGGCCGGCATGGTGGGGCAGCATCGTGGTCAGCGCATTCTGCAGCATCAGCAGGCGCCGGTAGGTCTTCTCTTGCATGGGCAGCAGCAGCCCGATCCCTCCGTCAAGCGTGGCTGGAGGGGGGAAGAAACACCACACCCCCCCCTTCAGAGTCAAGGCTCAAGCGGGTGCCTTTGGCTCAGAGAGCATGGACACGTTTAGCCATCTGGATTCCCCCACTCACATAAGTACACCATGGTTTGCACATAACGCCAAACCGTGGTTTGTTAGAACACCTCAGCCCAGGAGGCTAACCATAGTTTCTGTTCCGGCAACAAACCACCATGTGGGGCCATGATTGACCGTCTCTGGCTTCTCAACCTTGGCTTGTTTTAACTACTGGTTGGCATTATTTCTGAAGCCCACAGCATTGTTTTTGCTTCAACCATCGTTCGGACAGCCCAGCCCAGCTGCTTGCTGAGCTACAGAGGAACATGGAGAGAACAGCTGGGGGAGGAAACCAAGCTCTGGAGAAATAAGCTATGGCTGCTTTGTTTGTCCGTGAGATGACTTGTGCCTTGCTGAAGAAACGATGGCTTGGCATTAAGTGCAAATGTGTCAGCAAGCTCTTGAATGGGAAACTCAAAATGTCACAAGGGTAGGTAATTTCGAACTCATTCCCAAGGCATAAAATTGAGCTGTCTTCACACAAATGTAAAGTCCTTTCCTTCTTTATATTCAGTTGCCAACACTCAAAAATAGAATTCTGGATTTTACAACAAAACCTTCCCAGATTTTAAAATCTTAGAATTTGAAATTCTAAACCTGAAACGCAAGAGGCTGCAGGCTCAGTTCCCTTCAACTCTGGCCAAGATGACTTCCCGGATGTGTCCTTCAGAGGCCCCCTTACCAAACCAGGTGATGTGCTTGTTCTCCCAGGCAATGGATTTCTTGGTGGGCCCCTCCATGGCCCCACGGCACGGGGTCCTCCAGAAGGCGTTGACGTGGGCTCCCACGTGGAAATCGGCCCTACGGAGGAGGCGCATCCCCCCAAAGCTTTCCTTTGCTGGAGAGAAAAGCAAAGAGGGAGGGAGACAATGAGCCCTCGCCCTCTGGGTGCTGCTGAACTACAACTCCCATCAGCCCCAGCAGAGGGGTGGCTGGAGGGCCCCAGACCGTTGAAGGCGGCTCAGAGGCCATGCAGTGTGTGGGAAAACATAGGGGCTTGAGCCGGAGATCCAGAGAAAGCCCACCCGGCCCAAACATCTCTTTCCAAAAGCCCCAGCACTCCTTCCTGTTGAGGAAGCGGCAAGATTCTTGTTCCCCGAGCCTGGGAGTCACGTGAGTGACAGGAAGAGGGTCAGATCCAATCTCCCCAGAACAAAAAAAGAAGACACACTTTGATCTCACCTTCTGGCAGATACATGTAAACCAGGAGGTTCCGGTCCCTGTCAGACACTGCAAAATAGAGTAAAACAGATCGATGATGTAGCCTGACCGTGCCAGAAACACAGCTGCCCCTTGCTTGGGGGCTTTTAAACAGAGTGGTCATTTTGGTTGTGATTCCTGCATTGCAGAGACCTGGACTAAACAGACCCTTCCAATTCTATAATTCTGTATTTTGGCTTGTTCCAAATGCAGGGGAAAGGGTTTGTGTTCTTCAAAACACAGATGGGCCGCCACCTTGTAAAGCCCAGGCATGGGTCTGAGTCTTCCCCAGCCCCCAACACCAGCATCCTGGGGCAGAGCCAAGGCCCCTGGACTGAACCCTCCTGAAAGGGCTCCCCCAATGCCATGCTCAGGCTGCTCACCGAGAAATCCCAGCTGAGCGTTGTCCACCATGAAGTCCACACTGTAAACTTCCAGGGGTTTGGCGTCCTGGAGGCGAGAGAGAAGGAGAAGTCATGCAGGTGGGGCAGGGCTCAAACAGATCCATTCTCCTCTGCCCCACACCCTGCCAACCCTCTAGAAAAGGGTCCACGCCCCATACCCTGCTGACGAGGGAGAGAGTCTTGCTCTCCTCCTGGTAGCGGAGCAGCGAGATGCTCTTCATGAGGTCAGCCGCCAGGATGAAGTTCTTGACGCTGATCATCTGGTGGATATAGAGCTGCGTGTCGATGAAGGCCATTCCCGTCAGGTCATTGTCCTTCAAGCTCCACAGGAAGATCTGCAGCAGGGAGAGAGACCAGGGCTCAGCCCAGGCAGGGGGCAAGGGAGCAGGAAAGCCCTTCACCTCATCTCCCACTCTCACGTTCCATTTATTTGCTTACTTAATTTCTATACCGCCCTTCATCCAAGGATCACAGTTTACAATATAAAAACTCAAAAATGCACAACACAGTAGCAGACAAAAACACAGATGATGGTCTTAGGGTCTGGGTTGGTTCTTCTCCCCATCTTTCCATTGTACCGTGTTGCTGATGCCTCAAGTTCTGTTTTTCAGCAATTCCGTCTCTAAACCACAGAAAGCTCACCTTGCCAGCCCTGCAAGGCACTTCTGCACTCTAACCACCCCTTTTAATTTGCGCTTTATCGTCATACTGTAAAGCACACCCTGGAAAACGCTCTGAAAAGCGGTACAGAAAGCTTTTACATAAAAGCAGTACAGTGGTACCTCGGGTTACAGACACTTCAGGTTACAGACACTTCGGGTTACAAACTCCGCTAACCAGGACGTGGTTGCTCCAGGTTAAGAACTTTGCCCCAGGATAAGAATGGAAATCGCATGCCAGCAGCACAGCGGCAGCAGGAGGCCCCATTAGCGAAAGCACGCCTCAGATTAAGAGAACTGTTTCAGGTTAAGAACGGACCTCTGGAACAAATTAAGTTCTTAACCTGAGGAACCACTATAATGGAAGAAGAGGTCTCCTTTCCAGACACCCCCAAGTCTACACTCTATAAACAGAGTCCACATCACAGAACCATCTCCTTGCAGCCTGGGGCTTACTATCCTGTTTCAACTTGAGGTGTTCAAACTACCTTCCGTAACTTCCCAACTTTGCGCACCAACACCGTGCACACAAACTCACACACACAATATTATGAATTAACTCAACAGGAATAATTACAGCTCCCTGACGGCATACTCATAGCCACCTATGTACAGTGGTGCCTCGCAAGACGAAAAGAATCCGTTCTGTGATTCTCTTCGTCTAGCGTTTTTTTCCGTCTTGCGAAGCAAGCCCATTGAAGGATTAGCGGATTAGAGGCTTTTAGAGGCTTTTAGCGGCTTATCTGCTGATCGGATCAGCTGATAAGCGGCTTAGCGCTATTAGCGGCTTTTCTGCTGATCGGATCAGCTGATAAACGGCTTAGCGCTATTAGCGGCTTATCTGCTGATCGGATCAGCTGATAAGCTGCTTAGCGCTATTAGCGGCTTTTAGCGGCTTATCTGCTGATCAGATCAGCTGATAAGCGGCTTAGCGGCTTAGAAAAAGGGGCGGGGAGAAAAAAAACCCAGCAGGAACTCGCAAGACATTGTCGTCTTGTGAAGCAAGCCCATAGGAGATCCGTTTTGCGAAGCACCTCCAAAACGGAAAACTCTTTCGTCTAGCGAGTTTTCCATCTTGCAAGGCATTCGTCTTGCGGGGCACCACTGTAGGTCAGAATAACCTACACTGAAAGGGCGACAGAAGCTTCCACCCCAAGGACGGCTGCGGAGCGTTTAGGAGCAACAAATCCACATTCTACACTGAATAAGCCCCCGAGAGCGGCATCCCACCCGCCTCTTCCAGGCCCTGCTCACCTTCTGGCCAATGGCCGACACCAGGTAGCCGTTGCAGTGGCAGAGAGCGGTAACAGGCCCCTTCTGCTCCTTCTCGTACAGCACCTTGAATTTGTTCTTGGTGAGGGGCTGCCCAGGCTCTGGAACCACTTCGATGATGTCCATGATCAAGATCTGAGGGCAGGGGAGCAAGGAAGGGAGAGTCATCCTACATAACCAGGGCAGCTTGGCTTTGCATTGCTAACCTCGAAACACCCCCTTCCTCTGTTGCAAGCCGGGAGACCGGGGACTTCTTGCGATAAACAAAATACTAAACGAGAACTGCAAAATTGCAACTGTGCTCATCAGGATAAGGTGCCATTGCAGCAGGTAAATGATTCCAGCGTCATATGGTGGCACACTGGATGAGTGGATTATTACTATAATTTACTTTTTCAATTAGCTGGCACAGAGCAGAACTTTGCCTGTTCACAACTAAGGAGTTGTAACTTCCGTTTTTGAGCCTTCAGGTCTTTGCCTCACTTCTCCATGCACCCGCTGTAGAACCCAGAACACATATAAGACCCTCTTCAGAGCACAATGAAAAAGCTTGGAGGTACAAGTTCATAAGGTAGCAGTGTGCTGTAGCCAAAAAGCTAATGCTATTCTAAGCTGCATCAACAGAAGTAATGTCCCAATGAAGGGAAATCATAGTCCCACTCTCTTCTGCCTTGGTCCTACCACACCTAGAATATTGTGTCCAGTTCTGGGCACTGCAATTTAAGAAGGATGTTGACAAGCTAGAACGTGTGCAGAGGACAGCCAAGATTATCAAGGCTCTAGAAGCCAAGCCTTATGAGGAACAGTCGAAGGATCTGGGTATGTTTAGCCTGGAAAAGAGGAGTCTGAGAGGAGATACGATAGCCTTCTTCAAATATCTCAAGGGCTGTCATATGGATGAGGGAGCAAGCTTGTTTTCTGCTGCTCTGGGGGTAGGACTTGAACCAATGGATTCAAGTTACAAGAAAGATTCCAACTAAACAGCAGGAAGAACTTTCGGATGGTAAGAGCTGTCTGATAATGTAACCGTCTCCCTTGGGAGGTTGTGGACTCTCCCTCCTCAGAAGTTTTTAAGCAGAGGTTGGGTGTCCATCTGTCATGGGTGCTTTAGCTGAGATCCCTGCATTGCAGGGGGTTGGATTAGATGACCCTCGGGGTCCCTTCCAACTCTACCATTCTGTGATTGTGTTCCTTGGATCCTGATGCCACCACTCATCCCAAACTGTGAGAGGCTGCCAGCAAAACACGCAGTTCACCAGATGGATGAATGAGTCCAACATGTCCAAACGGGGGAAATCTGGACCAAGGACTGGGCCTGTGAAGGCAGCAGGCAGGAACTGTGGGAGAAGGATGGGTGGAACTGTGCGGAAGAAGCCCCCAGCTGTGTTGCCTCTGGTTCAAGCGCCCAGTGTTGTCTGACTCACCCGGCCCCTGCAGGTCACCTCTTCGCCCTGCATGAGGCAAGTCCCCACGGCGATGTAGCCCTTCAGGCCCGAGACGGTCTCCTCGCTCTTGAGAGACACGGTCTTCATGCAGGTCACGTGCTCCCACTCCTCCAGGTCGATCCTGCAGATTGAAAAAGGGCAGGAGAGGTTGGAGGGGGAGCCAGGCCAAGCTGCCTCCTGGGTGCCATAATAATAATAATAATAATAATAATTATAATAATAATTTTTTATTTATATCCCGCCCTCCCCAGCTGAAGCCGGGCTCAGAGCGGCTAACAACAATAAAAGTAACACAACATTCTAAAATCAATTCATTCTAAAATCAATTCAAAATCAAATTCATGGCAACCATTGGGCTAGAGTTCTGTGAGGATTACTGAAGGAGGGGGTCAGACTGTGCCTTGGCCAAAGGTTTGGTGGAACAGCTCTGTCTTGCAGGCCCTGCGGAAAGATGTCAAATCCTGCAGGGCCCTAGTCCCTTGTGACAGCATTCCACCAGATCGGAGCCACAGCCGAAAAAGCCCTGGCTCTGGTTGAGGCCAGCCTAACCTCTCTGTGGCCCAGGACCTCCAAAATGTTTTTATTTGAAGACCATAAGGTCCTCCGTGGGACATACCAGGAGAGGCGGTCCCGTAGGTAAAAGGGTCCTAGGCTGTATAGGGCTTTATAGGTCAAAACCAGCACCTTAAACCTGGTCCTGTACTCCACCGGGAGCCAGTGCAGCTGGTATAGCACCGGGTGAATGTGATCCCACGGCGAGGACCCTGTTAGGAGTCTTGCTGCGGCATTCTGCACCCACTGGAGTTTCTGGGTCAGTCTCAAGGGCAGCGCCACGGAGAGTGAGTGCAGGCTCTGCACAAGAGAAGGCAGCCTCTTCCCCTTCCCCAAGACTGAATGAAGCACCCTTAGCTGGGGCCACTGTGTTTTGCTCTTCCTTAGTGGGTTATGCAAGCTGCTGTTCTGAATAATGCTTTTTGTAGGGTAGGGAGCACCGGGGACTAAGTGGGTAGAGGCCCAAAAACCTTGGGGACCACTGAACTAAAGCTTTCCAGCTCTGCTTCCAGGACGCATCTGAATGGCCCTTGAAGGCAAACGGACGCTGGCCCAGGTGGCCTTTTGCTTTGATCCAGCAGAAACCGCCAGGTTCTTCTGATATTCCACGCCAGGAACCCAACCAGGCCCCAGATCTTCCCCACCTGCCGCTGCCTGGGAAGGAGCTTTCTTGGGCTCCTGCTGCCACAAGCCCAAGGGCTGAGCACCCTCCTCACCTGGTATTTGGAATCGTCTCCCAGCTGACTGGAGAGATCAGCTGGATGGAAAAGGCCTCCTGCAGCGGGTGCATGTAGCGATCATCTGGAGGTGGGGATCAGAGAGAGAGAAAGACAAAGGGAGAAATAGGTATGCAGCCGGCATCACCATCAGACCCAGCTGGGCACAGGAGGGGGGCACAAGGGGCCATGGCTTATCACGGAGAGCGCACACCTGCTTTGGCTGCCCAAGCCTCCAGAATCTCCGGGTTAAGTATCAGGCACCAGGGGATGTGGAAGACCAGTATGTTTCCAAGCACAATTCAAAGTGTTGCTGCTGACCTTTAAAGCCCTAAAAGGCCTCGGTCCAGTATATCTGAAGGAGCGTCTCCACCCCCATCGTTCTGCCCGGACACTGAGGTCCAGCACCAAGGGCCTTCTGGAGGTTCCCTCATTGCGAGAAGCAAAGCTACAGGGAACCAGTCAGAGGGCCTTCTCAGTGGTGGCACCCGCCCTGTGGAATGCCCTCCCATCAGATGTCAAGGAAATAAACAACTATCTGACTTTTAGAGGACATCTGAAGGCAGCCCTGTTTAGGGAAGCTTTTAATGTTTGGTGCATTACTGTATTTTAGTATTTTATTGGAAGCTGCCCAGAGTGCCTGGGGAAGCACAGCCAGATGGGTGGGGTATAAATAATAAATTATTATTATTATTATTATTATTAATTATTGTTGTTGTTGTTGTTGTTTTCCCACCTTGAGACCCTGGAGGGCAAACCAGGGGGTTGGGTGGCCCTTTGTGGTGGAAGAGAGAGGACTCCAAAGCCTGTCTCCCTCCATCTCGCAGCCCAACCTCAAGACTTGCCCAGCACAAGGGGCCGACTCTTCAAGTCAAAGACCTCTCCTCTGCAGAGAGGAGGCAGCGTTTTCCAACAGCTGCGAGCCACCCACCTCGCTCGATGGTCTCAAATTCCTTCTCCTCGCCCGTCATGCGGGGGATCCTGGTGCAATGGTTGTTGATGCTGGTGGCCACCGCGTAGACCTGCCGGAGGGAGCAAATTCATTAAGGCATTTGGGGGTTGAGTTGAGCAGAAGGCTTTGTTGTGTCAGTGGAGGACTCCACTTCCCCACCACCGATAAGGCCCTGCTGAAGGTCCCGCTCCACACAGCCCTACCTTGGACTCCACGTGGTAGGACACGTAATGTGCGGTGCAGCGCAGTGGGATCTTCCGGACGGGCCACGGCGCGTCGTAGGAAAGGTAGGCAGGCAAGACGCTGATGCGCAGCTCCCCCTGTAGCAGAGGAGACAGACAAGGCCTCGTTCTCACCTGCAGACAGATCTGCTTCTCTCTGCAGCAGCAGCCCAGGCGCACAGAGTGAGCTGCCTCAAATGTAGCAGGCAGAAGGCAAATGAAAGAAACAAGGCAGGCACCCCACCCAAGCGTCTGTTGCCAGGCCAGGCCTACCTGCCGGTTGAAGTAGAGGAAGCCCTTGGGACAGTTGACGTTGTGGAAGGGGGCAAAGGACTCGATTGGGCCGTCTATGGTCATGGGGTGCAGGCGTAGGGCCCCCCGAGACGTTACCAGCAGCCAGTGTGGGGAGGGGCCACAAATGAACACCTGGGAAGAAATGCAAACACAATCAGGACCCGGGGCTGCACGTGAGCACAGCCTTCTCCTGCACCAGGCCAGTAGTGCCTGCTCTGGCAGGCAGAGGTTCCGCAAAGCCTCGGGAAGAGAACGCCCTTGCCCAACTCTCCAAAGAGAAACGCTTCTCCGGAGAATCTCCCAAGGACGACTCCTCCGTGAGACTCACCCCCGAGTATCCATAGATATCCTCAAAGTAGCGGAATCGGGCAACCCGCCCCCTGGCAGCCCCCGATTCCTCTCCACCCACGCCGTCCGGCTTCTTCTTCGACGGCCTGGGCTTCTTCTCCCGGAAGTTAATGTTATGGGGAACCTGATTGGAAGGGAAAGGGTGTCGTCAAAGCGCAGAAGGAGGTCAGTGGGGAAGCCTTCCCTTCGAGTGCCGAGGGAAGCCTGCAAGGGAGACTGCAGCGTTCCAGTGGCCTGGGGAGAAGGCAGAGTGGCTCTTACCTTCTTGAACCGCACTTTGAGGTTGGTCTGGCCCAGCTGAGAGCCGTGGTTAAAAGCTTCGTAGATGAGCAGCTCTTGGTCCACGTGGACCTGTTAACAGGGTGGTGAAATAAAGTGAGCTTCACTCTGTCCCGTGGCTCACTGCATCAACACATTGAGCACTCTCAGGCCATAGGGACACAGCTCATTGCTGGGGCAAAAAGAACCATAGTGCCAAGGCCTTGCCATGACCCCGCCTTGTAGCCCTCATGGTCCTCTAAGCTCCTGGATCCTTCATCACAGCCCTTGATTACAGCAGCTCTCCCATGGTATTAACGCTCCCCTTAGGGAAAAGAATTTGTAAAAGCCAGACAGCACGCACTCTTGTGATTTTCCCCCAGGGAGGGAATGCCACAATCAAGGTGCTGTTGCAGAGAAGGCCCCACTCCTGCTACTCACTACAGGGAGACCAGAGAGCTGAGCCTGAGATGACGATGCTGAACGCTGGATAACCTCACACCGACAAAGGCAGTCCTTTAGGCAACGGCATCCCAGACACCAGTTCGGGCTTTAAAGGTTTAAACCACCACTTTCAATTATCCTCACTGTAGGCTCAGGCACCAGTAACGTGAGTCTCACCTGACCAAGCAGCTTTGAGGACAGGGCAAGGCAAGCACTATGAATTAGACGCTCAGCCCTGCAGGGATTCTGATTGGTCCTCCTCCGTATGAAAGCCCTGAGCCCCAGGTGAGGTGGGGAGGGTGGTGCAACAGTGGGTGTCTCCCTCAGTTCCTCCCACAAGATCATTAAGAGCAGGGAGGGAGCAGACGCAGTGAGTGACTGACAGCTTAGGGCAAAGGGTCTCAGGAACTCTCCAGATGTTGGTGGACTCCAGCTCCCACAAACCTCAGCTGCCAGCATGGTCAAAGATGGTGTGAGTTGTAGCCAGCCATTGGCTTATGGTTTCCCCGAGTATGATTGCTGGCGGAGAATGCAGGCATCAATCCCATTATCCCTCAACATGCCAAATGGGAGATAGTCACATGTGTGTTGAGCACTCAAGGGGTGGGGATCAGAAACACACCTTGTAACATGATCAGGGAAGAGCCCAGGCATTCCCAAGAAATTGGCTCTCTTCCTCCCTCTTCCTGCAGCAGACGAAAAGCAACTGCACCTACCGTATTTTTCGCTCTATAATACGCACTTTTCCCCTCCTAAAAAGTAAGGGGAAATGTGTGTGCGTCTTATGGAGCGAATGCAGGCTGCACGGCTATCCCAGAAGCCAGAACAGCGAGAGGGAGCTGTTCTAGCTTCTGGCTTAGCCGCGCGAAGCCTCCGCAGGGCAGCAGGGAGCCTTCATCCCGCTGCCCTGCGGAGGCTTCACGCAGCTATCCCTGGCTTTTGCGGGAGGTGGGGGCGTGGCTCTGTCCCTTTCCCCACCTCCCGCAAAAGCCCCCAAGAGCAGCGCTCCCTTTAAAGAGCGCACAGCTCTTGCGGGAGCTCGGGGGAAAGCCAGGAGGGCAAGAGGGATCGGTGTGCACTGATCCCGCTTGTTCTCCTGGCTTCAGGGATAGCCACGGAAAGCCTCCTGAGCGAAGAGGGAGGAGCGCTCCCTCTTAGCTCAGCAGGCTTTGTGTTGCTTTCTTATTTTCCTCCCCTAAAAACTAGGTGTGTCTTATGCTCAGGTGCGTCTAATAGAGCGAACAATACGGTACTTATTACGCAGAAATCATTTGCCCCAGTATCACCATCACTTGAAACCAGGGGGCCAAACTTGGAGAAGGGCTGGTGTCTTGATTTACTGGGTTTCCTGCTTTGCACGTGTATCAAAATGTCTACGTGCTTCAGATCCAAGCAGACGGGAGACACAGATAACTCTACCCCTCGGAGCTCACCAGCAGGTACGGCCGGCTCTGCCGATTTCCCAGGGCCACCAGCAGCACCTCCTTGACCAGCGGCATCTCGGTCTGACGGACCACCTCCTCCTTCTTGGCCTCGCCCTGGCTGGCAGGCTGCCCGAAGGAACTGTCCACCAGCACCCTCTGCCCCATGGGGAAATTCTTCACCAGGAAGACCAGGCGCCATTCAGGCAGCTGGTAGATCTACATGAGAGAGAAAGAGGGAGAAAGTAGCAGGGGCCAAGAGGGACCTGGCTGAGACTGGCTCACTCCCGCTGCCCCGGGCACTGCCTGGGCCTCACCTCCATGGCACCGTTCTCCCGGACCAGCACACACCAGTGAGTGGGCTCTGCCTTGTACTGGTGAGGATCCTTGTCGGCTAAGGGCAGGCTGCAGCGGCGCGGCTCCTCCTTGGTGGGGCTAAACAAGGTGCCAGATTCACCGTAGAGCATTTCTTCCTCATCGTCTATTGTGTTGCTGTACATGGGAGAAGAGAGGAGGAGGAAGGCAGTTACGTTTAAGACACCTGGGCAGCTGTTGCAAAGCCTGATCCAAGAACGGGCCCACTCACAGCAAGATTACAGTGCAGGTCTCAAAACTTTTGTAGGCAGCACATGCGCCCAAAGCTTAAATGAAGTCCCAGATGGGGAATCACTAAAGGGTTGAACAACACTGAGGGCCAAAGAAACTGAGGGCCGGCTGAGAATTTCTCCTGCTACTGTCCTCACAAGTACGTGTCTTATTCTTTACTCAGGATCTACACAAGCTACCATATTTTTCACTCCATAAGACACACTTTTTCCCCTCCTAAAAAGTAAGGGGAAATGTCTGTGCGTCTTATGGAACAAATGGGTGGTCCCTGGAGCCAAGTTGCCCAGGGGTGAAAAGCAGATTGTGCTTTTTTTAATTTTTTTTAGAAAGAGGGAAGGGGGTATTGAAACCAAGCGACTGAGCAACTGATCAGCAAGCGATCAGGAGGGAGATAAGAGACACTAGTGATAAAGGAGGCTGCCTGGGAGGGGGGAGGTAAAAGCACATGAATCCTCAGGATTTCCCCCAAATTCTCCATCAGATCACATAGCATGTCCATGGCTATAGCCTGCACCCAAAAAATCACACATCCACTGTTGCCTGGGGCCGCAATGGCACAAAAATGTGGTTACAAAGCACGGCTCCACCTGAATTCTCAGGATTTTTGCATTGGGCTACCCCAAACTCACTGTCAAATCACATATCATGCCTGTGGCCCAGCATGAACCACAAAAATCATACATCCACTGTTTCGTTCAGAATTTTTTTTTTCTTGCTTTCCTCCTCTAAAAAGTAGATGCGTCTTATGGAGCGAAAAATATGGTGCTTTGAATCTTCCCACCTCCTCACTGAGCACACATAAGATGCCCCAATTACCTGAAAGAACGGGTGTGATAGTGCAGGCTGTAGCTTGCACCATGAGAGGTGAGAAAGGCAAACAAACCAGCCAATCCAATCCCTACTTCCTGTTAAGTCGGTATTTCTCAAACTTGGGTCTCCAGCTGCTGGACTACAACTCCCATCATACTTGACCACTGGTCCTACAAGTTTGAGAACCAGTGTATTAAGTGAACCGCCACGACCAAGTGGATATCTTTTATTTTCCTCTCACTGTCTCTGCCAGACAGTCCTTTAACCTGGATGACGTGGCCCAGGCTACTTCCAATACTGGGCATGATTAGGACTGCTGCCTAACTTATCTTCTAGCATGACTTATATGCAACATTTTCACTCCCCCTTTCAACCTTTTAAGCAATCGGAACAGGGGAGTATTGATTAAGTTTCTATTTCCGAATTGCTGGGTTCCTAAGACGAACTTTTGACCCTTCCATGCAAAACTAGTTAAGCAAACTACCCCTTTGCACTTTTACCCATCCAATGTACCTCCTACGCAGAAAAGCCTTAAAAACCCAAAACACCCATCTCACAAGCCATATTTTACAACCCAAACTCCCACACAAAATGGCTAAATCCCTACCCCTTCCCAGAGTTCTTCGCCATGCCTCAAGACCCACCTGATGTCCTGGATGGGAGCCTCAGATTCTGACTGAGTCCTCAAGGAAAGCTCGTCCCGGGAGCTGGATGAATGGCTCTCAGTGGTGAACATGCCGCTGACGTCCCGGTATACACACAACGCAATCACCTTCGATTGCTGGAGGGGTGACAACAGGTTGCCTCAGAGCAAGACACAGGATGACCTGCTCTTAACTGAGCAGCATGGAAGCAGACTCAGAATCTGGTTATGCCAAGAACCTCGGTTGAAAGCAGGCTGTGCCCCTTCTTTGTTAGAAGATCCACATTTGGAGACCTCACTAATAAGCTATGCAAACTGAGCAAACGTGAATGTTTTTTTGCACAATGTCTTCTGCTACTGCTAGCCAAGAAGAAGGGGTGATAAAAGCCCCTGCACAGAGCCTCACCATGCCAGGCACTGCTCAGTGTTTTCAAATGTATTTCTGCAAGTTAACTATACCGGTTATAATAATTTTAAAAATTTATTTATACCCCGCCATTCGCAGTTCAAAAAACTGGGCACAGGGTGGCTAACAACAAATTTAAAACACTTAATTGATACAACAAAAAACATAAAATAAAATACAGCATAAAATACAGTATAAAACGTGAATAACAATAAATTCAGAATTCAAAAATCAATTTGGGGGGAAATCCATCCAATAAGCATTAGGTGATCATCAGGGCTAGCTGGCTAAATTAGTCCTATTTGGGCCAGCGAGGAGACCAGGGGAGAATGAGCTGTGGGATCCCAGAGCGGGGAATCTTCATAAAAAGGAGAGGGGGAGGGAAGGAAGGGGAATAAAAGATCAGGCTAAATTCAAATTGAAAGCCAGGCGGAATAGCTATGTCTTACAGGCCCGACGGAAGGAGGTTAAATCCTGAAGGGCCCTGGTCTTGTGGAACAGATAATTCCACCAGGTCGGAGCCATCACTGAAAAGGCCCTGGCCCTGGGGGAGGAGGGTTAGGATCCTTTCCTTGTAAAACAAAGCAGATTGGAGATGCCACAAACTGAACCATGGGCCTTCTGCGAGTAAAATAAATGCTCTGTGGTTGAGCTGCAGAACCAGACACAGGATTTTGAGTATCCGTGATGAGATGTGACTGCGAAGCCCTCTGTATAACAAGCAGCTAATGTTTGCAGAGCACAGAGTTGAGTCTGGGATAAACACGGTGCTGTTCTAAGGGACTGTGGCCCCCTCCTGGTGCAATGGGTCAGTGTGTCTGGCTGTGAACCAGAAGGTTGGTGGTTCAAGCTCATCTAGGGACGGCTGTGGGCAAGATTCCTGCATCTCAGGGAGTTGGACTAGATGACCTCAAGCTCCCTTCCAATTCTATTGTATGATTCTACGCTTACAGAGGACCTTAAGGTCCATAAATAGCAACACCCTAGTGGTCCCGGGCCCTAAGGAAGTCAGATTAGCCTCAACCAGAGCCAGGGCCTTTTCAGCACTGGCCCCGGCCTGGTGGAACGCTCTGTCTCATGAGACCAGGGCCCTGCGGGATCTGATTTCTTTCCGCAGGGCCTGTAAGACAAGAGTTGTTCCTCCTGGCCTTTGGCTTGGAGTCAATTTGATTCCCTCCCCCTTTTTCTTTTTTCCTTTCTCCTCCTGTGATGGAACTCCTATTTGGGGATTTCCCTGGCTTTTTCTGGCCCACATAGGACCAGTTTGGAAAGTTAGCCTTGGTGAAGACTTGACATTTTCATCCCCCCAAAAGTTTTTGATTTGAGTTTCCATTGAATGAGGCTGTATTTTAATGTTTTAATGTTGTATTTTAATCTTGTTTTTAAGTTGTATTTCAATCAATTTGTTTTATATCGGGTGTTAGCCGCCCTGAGCCCGGTCTTGGCTGGGGAGGGCGGAGTACAAATGATATATATACTCACGTGATGAAGCTGCGGCTTCTGCAAGGTGAGCCGGTGTGTCCGGCCCCCGTAGGTGTCACTCTTCAGCACAAACATAGTGACCTGCCCCTCGGAGCTCATGATCACCACGTAGGGGTCGGCCACGGCACAGTGTATGATAGGCGAGCCGAGATCCACTGGGATGAAGTGCAGCTGGTTCACTGTGAGGCAGAGACAGAGGCAACTGAAAGGCAGACCAAGCCCTGATGGTAGCTCCGGCTGCCCTCCAATGGCCCCCACCCCGGACACCAACAGTCCCAGAATCCGTGGTGCTTTCAAAAGTATGTCTGCTCAAGTCTCTCTCAACAACCTCCACCGTTTCCCCTGCCTAGTGATTCAGTTTCTAGGCCAAGGGCTCTTTCCCAGAACAGCTGCCTTTAAAACCAAGCTCGAGACCTCCAGCTGCACTCACCTCCTTCCAGCAGGCGGATTCCCAGGGGAGACACCTGGACGATGTAGCGGTTCTCGCCAATGTTGCCGGCATAGACAGTGGGCCCCTGGGTGGCAAAGCCGCTGGTGTCCAGCTCCATGATTTCCTGGCCCGTCTGCAGGATCTGAGGGGGAAGGCAAAGAAGAAACAGTCGCACCCATGTGCCCTTGCAGGGAACATTTCCAAGAGGGAGATCATACAGGGGTTGCCCCCGGAAAAAGCAAGGTGTGTGTGGAGTCATGCCACCCCATAATTAATATGAAATATGAAATACTTTATTGTCACTTGTACAACTTGTATACAGGGAGATTACAGGAGCACCCCCCCCAGTCAGCTCTCTTAGTCTTAATTCCCCTCATTTACTAACGCACACCCACCAAACCCAAAAGTCAGTTGCCCTGTTGTTATCTTTTCATTCAGCAGCCTAACAGCCCATGGATAGAAGCTATTCTTTACCCTGTTGGTGCGACTAATCAGGCTTCTATATCTTCTGCCCGAGGGCAGGAGATCAAGAAAGTGCCGGCCAGGGTGTAAATCATCCCTGAGAATTTTCCTCACTCTCCTGAGGCAACGTTCTTCCGCTATTTCATCCAGCGGATTCACGGGACAGCCCATAATATCTTCTGCTGTATTCACCACCCTCTGTAGGCACTTCCTATCCGATGATGTCAAACCAGCGTCCCACACCGTGATGCAGTAGGAAAGGACACTTTCTGTTGTGGACCGGTAGAAGGAGATCATCAGGTGTTGATTGACATCGTTCTTCTGCAATAGTCTGAGGAGATGGATCCTTTGGGATTCCGAGCCCAATTCAAAGTGTTGGTGCTGACCTTTAAAGCCCTAAATGGCCTCGGTCCAGTATATCTGAAGGAGCATCTCCACCCCCATCGTTCTGCCCAGACACTGAAATCCAGCACTGAGGACCTTCTGGCGGTTCCCTCACTGCGAGAAGCCAAGTTACAGGGAACCAGGCAGAGGGCCTTCTCGGTGGTGGCACCCGTCCTGTGGAACTCCCTCCCACCAGATGTCAAAGTGAACAACTACCAGACTTTTAGATGACATCTGAAGGCAGCCCTGTTTAGGGAAGCTTTTAATGTTTGATGTATTATAGTATTTTAATATTTTTTGGAAGCCGCCCAGAGTGGCTGGGGAAACCCAGCCAGATGGACGGGGTATAAATAATAAATTATTATTATTATTATTATTATTATTATTATTATTATTATTACTATTATTATTATTATTATTGGGGCCCGAGTGAAGGGGCAGAGCAAGTTCCAGCTTTCTTCTCATGCTGCCATCCCTTGGCAGATCTGCACACCCCGCAACCTCTTTGACACAGCCCACTCGGCTGATCTCCCTCAAAACAGCCCCTTTGAGCTGCCAATTGCCTTCCCCTTAGTCACTGAAGCACACTCCGCCAAGCTCCAAAGTGGACCCGGGGCCATGCCCAACGAAAAATGCCAGCAGTCACCATGGTGGAGTCTTCCCGGCTCAGAATGAGGAAGCCGTGCCGCTTCCCGTCGTCAGCGGGCTCTGGCGGGGCCGGCTCCTTCTCTGCGCTTTCTCCCTGGGCGTCTTCCTCCTGTCGGGAGAAGAGGGTGGCCAGGGTGATGCTGTCACAAGTGCACAGAGCCTCTGCCTTTGTGGGAGAGAGGCTGGAAGGAAATCCTCCTCCTCAAAAGAAGGTGGCTCAAAGCCCCTGGGAAGTAGAGGCCATACACACCGCTGCCTCTTCCGTCTTCTGGGGCGAGATCACCGTCCACATGTCATAGCAGCCTGGGAGTTCAAAGGTTGTCACCACCTGAGGGCGGATGCTTTTCTGTTGAGAAGGAAGGAAGAAATTAGGTAGTGGCTTGCAAACCATACATTTCGAAGATCTCTATTTGAAATATGGGATAGGTATAAAAACCTATATTTGACTAAACTGCGGGAGGCAGTGGAAGACAGGAGTGCCTGGCGTGCTCTGGTCCAGGGGGTCAAGAAGAGTTGGACATGACTAAACGACTAAACAAAAACAACATAAAAACCTATTAGAACGTAAAACAGCGCAGTGATTATCTCCATTAGAAGCAATGAGTGTGAAAAAGATAAATATGAGCAAGAATTGGGTTACATATGGAAAATTAATACAAAAAGAATGGAGTAAATGGAAAATGAAACCCTATGAAGAAGTTAAAGAATATGTGGATGATTGGCTGCACTACCGCCAAGTCAATGAAATGTTTAAACAGGGTTTTAAGGGAAAAGGATTTGATGAAAACAAATCAAAATTTGAAGTGGAGATATTGAGTAATAAATGTAAAACTTTGTCTAAAATGCATAAATTGCTGCTTGAATTGAATTTGAAAGATGAGGAGGTAAAGTCAGTTATGATACATTGGGCCAAAGAATTTGAGTATAATATACAGTTAAAAGACTGGGAAAAACTGTGGAAAGAAGGATTAAAATTTATTGCATGCAATGCCTTAAAAGAAAATGTGATGAAAGTGATGTATAGGTGGTATATTACGCCTGTGAAATTAGCTAATATGTATAAAGTTAGTAATAAATGCTGGAAATGTAAAGAAAAAGAAGGAACATTTTATCACATGTGGTAGGAATGTAAAAAAGTGAAAAACTTATGGGAAATGATATATAATGAGATGAAAAAGATGTTGAAATATACATTTATTAAGAAACCAGAAGCATTTTTACTTGGCATTGTAGGAGATGATATAAACAGAAAGGATTGTAAGTTGTTTTTATATGCAATGATGGCAGCAAGAATTTTATTGGCACAAAAATGGAAGCAAGAAGAACTACTGACGAAAGAAGAATGGAGGATGAAACTGATGGACTATGCAGAATTAGATAAACTAACAGGAAGGATTCGAAACCTGCGGGACCAGAGAGTCTCAGAAGACTGGAGTAAATTTACGAACTATTTGAAAAGCAGTTGTAATGAATAGATCACGCTAGTAGGTTTGAAAGAAGTTTTGTAAGGTGAATTATTTGAAATATTGCAAAAAAGACAATGAGGAGAATCATTAGTTAAGGTAATATGAAATTAAGAAATGCATAATAAGTGGCAAATAACGGAAAATCATCAGAGGCGTTGACGGAAGTCCAAAAATATTGTATGACTTGGAATTAATAAGTTAAAAAATTAATGAAAATGTGTATGTGTGTGTGTATAAAAGAAATTAGGCAGTGGCAGACTTTGGGCTCCCAAGTTTCAGTGGTGCTTGGTGCAATGTTTAAATTCAACATTCCCTGTCTCTTGTGCTACATTCTACAGCATTGTTGTGGCGCCCCTTGCAGCACGGCACCCAATGTGACCACACCAGTAGCGCCCCCCTGAAATTAGGGCTCCAGCACTCAAGGCGGGCTCCCTTGCAGTTGTACAATTTCTGGGCAGGTAAACCAAGTATGCACCTCAAAGGGCCTGTTTATGTCTCACTGCGTGGAAGGGAGATCCATGAAGAAAAATAGCTCTGGTGTGAAATAGCAGGTCTTGATTGGCTAAACGATTGGAAGTGGAAATGGAAATATCGTATATGAGCCAAGCTAGAAAATATGATACTAAGGCAGTTGAGAAGTCAGACACCGGAAGACTTGAAGAGCCCTCTGAACAACTGCAAGACAGAGGGGTAAATGCCAAAATGGTTGTTAAAAGCTGGAACATTAGAAAGGTTGTTAAAAGCTGGAACACAGCTGGGCACAGTAGCAGGCCAAAGTCTGGAGAAGACCACAAAGGGACTCAGAAGCTGAACTGATGTTCTTCCTGATGTTTCATCGGAATCTCCTTTCTCACACCTTGAAGCCATTGCCCTCCAGAGCAGGAGAAAACAAGCCTTCTCCATCTTCCATGTGACAGCCCTTAAGATACCTGAAAATGGCTCTCATATCTCCTATCAGTCTCTTTTCCAGGCTCAACATACCCAGCTCCTTCAACCGTTCCTCATCAGGCGTAGTTTCCTCCTCCTGTGTGTTACCCCACCCACCTACTTGTTCCTAGGTGTTTATAGGCTGCTCCATTGATCTCTGGGGCAGCCCTGGTAAGCCTAGGGCATGCCGCTGCTGCTGTAGCACTGGTACCTGACCTGCGCCAGACTCTCCTCACCGACGCAGGCCTTCGCACAGTGCAATCCCTGCACTTCCCACCCCAGCAGTTCACCTGCTCGCTCACCTGAAGAACCGAGAGGGCGCCGTTCTTGCCGTATCCTGAGCACACTACGATTTCAAGGTCGGGCTCAAGGCTGTTCTGGAACTGAAGACGGACACACACAACAGACAGACACTGTTAGGTGATAGACAGTGGTGAGCTAGCCTCACTCACAGCAACTCCACAGCAAGTGTCCTTGATTTCCTCCAGGAACCCTTTGCAAGCTCCTCCGTGCCATTAGAACCCCTTGGGAGGGCAGAAGGGCCAAACCTAGCACGTTTCCCCACCCGTCTTAGGGTTCTTTCTTCAGGCACCGGACCCTGGCCCTGTCCCTACACCCAGAGCTCAGAGAAGGAACCAGCCAAGTGCACACACACCTCTTCAGAAAGGAAAGCCGGCTCCCCCATGGCGGCGTTGGCACAGGGACCGATGTTCAGGATACTGTCACAAACCTGTCAGTGTTGGGGGAGGAGAGAGAAACAGAAAAGGCACATGGGTTACCTACTGCTCAAGGAATAGCTCTGGGCAGAGGAGCAAGGATGGGAGACTCCAAAGCATTTCTGATTCCAGGTGTGCTTTGATCCATTGCCAGCTCAGAGGAATGGCATAGTATGGGGAAGGGAAGAGGAGCTGAGTCTTTAGTACAGTGGTGCCTCGCAAGACGAAAAGAATCCGTTCTGTGATTCTCTAGCAGTCTAGCGGTTTTTTCGTCTTGCGAAGCAAGCCCATTGACGGATTAGTGGATTAGCGCTTTTAGCGGATCAGCTGATAAGCGGCTTAGCGGCTTAGAAAAAAGGGGGAAAGGGGGGGAACCGCAGGAACTCGCAAGACATTTTCGTCTTGCGAAGCAAGCCCATAGGAAATTCGTTTTGCGAAGCACCTCCAAAATGGAAAACTCTTTCGTCTAGCGAGTTTTCCGTCTTGCGAGGCATTTGTCTTGCGGGGCACCACTGTACTGAGTTTCCCAACTCTCTTGCCCTTCTTCCGTCACCCCAGGAAAAGAGAGCATGCCTGCCATAAGCAGGTTTGTATCTTGTCCTCAGAAGCTACATTTAAATGGTACCTCGAAAGAATAGGTGGCAAGTTGGGTCCCAGACTGGGCTTCGCTGCCATACACCTCGATCTCATCCACCTCGTCCTGAGGAGTTGACTTTCCCCCTGCAGAGGACACATTAGGATGTGGGTAGGAGAAGCCTTGGGATTAGCTCTGTGCCTCCTCTGCATAGCTTTCCTTCTCTTGCACACTCCACTCAACAGCTCTTCCTAGGTACTTCCATTTAGGATATAGTTCTGTTCCACCTTAAAAGGAGCAGGCATGACAAGTTGTGTGTCACATGCCTGTTTACTTCCAGCACAGGCTTGCTGGGAACTTCCGTTTGTATATTGCTTTTGCTATCCTGCTGTTTGCTGGAGACGAAGGGAAGCAGACATGTTTTTCCTTTGTTCCTGAACTATGCTGAATAAACGCCTGTAAATAATGCTTACACATGTCTCTGTCCGCCACTTCCGTTGTGAAGATTTATTCACTCTGCTGATAAGAGCGTGCCGAGTCTCTAAACGTATCTAAGGCTCGTGTCGCTGACTGATGCTGTACTGGAGATTACCCGGCTGCCGGCCGGTGGCTGGAACCAGCTGGGGGCCTGCCAAATGCCCCCGTCTCCCCGGCAGTATCCCAACACTTCCCCCCCTTTTACGACCCACTCCCCAGAACACCAGGAGCCGGTAATTTGTACCGGATCCCCCAGCATCCCCTCTCGTTGGCTCTGGGGCAGAGCCACCTACCCGTCCAGTTTGCAGTCTGCTCCACACGTTTCTTCTTGACTGGAGGCTCCTCCTGCAGGCAGAAGGAAGTTACATGCTGACAAAAGGCAGGGGACTCACCAAGTTCGACTTCCCTTGGAAGCCAACAGGCGAAGAGTTTCCAGCTGAAACCTCCATTCATTCACGGCAGTCAGTGTATTAGCTGCTTTGCTCTCCCTTCAACCAACACCCACTCAAGTACCGGACTCCCCTTCCCTATGCCTCCCCCCAAACGCTCTCTGTGGCTGGGCCAGATTCTTTTCTTTTTAAAAAAATTGATACAGCAAGAAAAAAGAAAAAACACAAATACCAAATTACACACAGGAATAACCACAGACACGTAATTTTCTTAACAAACAATAAAACATAAATTGGTCTTAACACTAAAGACCCAACCTCCCGTCTAGTCCATATTTTGATTTCATATTACTTATTGCCAATACACGCTTTTATCATAATTAAACTTTTTCTTAATATATCTTATTTCTTATTTCTACCTTGCAACTATTACTGAAGTTCCTTGAATGCTGCAACAGAATTTAAACTACTATATTTACTTTTCAAATATTCTTTGAAAACCTCCCATTTTGAGACAAATTCCTGTTTTGATTTATTCTTTATTTTTTTCTGATAGACCATCTAGTTTGGCATATTCTATCAGCTTTTGGATCCAATCTTGTATAGAGGGGATTTCATTACTCTTCCAGAACTCTTGCTGCCGCCGTTGCATATAAAAAGATATCCTTCCTCTTTTGTGGAGTATCCAGATCTGTTATTCCCAGGAGGTAGGCCTCTGGTTTTTTATTAAAAGAGACCTTTAGCATTTTTTGCAGTTCTGCATGAATACTCTCCCAGAATACCTGTATTTTCCTACATATCCACCACATATGGTAGAAAGTTCCTGAGTTATCTCCGCATCTCCAACAATTACTTGACACATTTTTATACATTTTCAAAAGTTTCCATGGTGTTAGGTACCATCGGTGTTGCATTTTTTGAAAGTTCTCTCTAATCGTATAACAATTTGTGAATTTCCAATTGATTTTCCATAAGTTTTCCCATTGGGCCATGGTTATTGAATGGCCAAAATCCTGTGACCAAGTGGCTGGGCCAGATTCAAGCAGCACTGGACAGGAAGGCTGCCTGGGGTTTGTCCTGCAATGGGGGGTGGGGGAAGCTTCTAATGCAACGCTGTTCTTTAAGTAAATGGGGCAGGCCAGGTCCCAGGTGAACTCACCGGCTTCTCTGCGGGGTCCTTGGCAACGCTCATGGGGGTCTCCTGCAGCTTCTCTGTGTATTTGAGGAGGAGGGAGTTGCCGAGACGTGAGCCCAAGAAGAGGTAGCCGGGGTCCATGGTGATCATCTGAGATGCGAAAGGTAGAAGGGACAGGGTGGGGAGACGGAGTGTCAGACAAGGCTCATGGGAGAAGCGGGCAAAGAGGCATCAAAAGGGAGCAGGGGGCGCCCAGAGGCACCTGACTCTGCCAGTGCCTGGCCTAATGGAGCTTACGCAAGTGGTGAGGACGCTGGCTGCCGCCTTGTCGAAGTGGAAGGATCGGACGCTCCGCATGCCGTCGGTGATGAGGGTCAGGACGTAGCTAGGGAAAGGGAGGGAGGAAGGGAGGCAGGTGAAGGGATCCCATTGGCAGAGGGCAAGCAGTGTCTGAGCAAGAAAGCTTGCAAGGAGCCCTGTCAAACATGTGGTGGCCTGGGGAGGCTCAACCCCAGGCTATTGGCCCCTCTCTCACTGAACACAAAGCATAGGGGGGTGGGCTAGATGATTCCTTAGGTCCCTTCCAACTATAAAATTCTATGAGAGGGAGACAACACGATTCAAGGTAAAGGCCAAAAGACCAACCACACACTGGACTCCTTCTCCCACTGCCGATTTTCTATTTGTTTTAGCTGCCCTACCATACTCTCCCTAGGTGGGTCTAGAAGACTAATTTTCTCCTCTACGTTAACTGAAATTTGCAACTGCCACACACTGGCAACTAAGCAAAACTAGGCTGTCTGAAAGGGTCCGGCTCCAGAGGTTTGCAATGTGTTGCCCAAGAAAAACGGCAAAAAGCCGAGTGTTGCAGCTGTTCAGGCAGCCAAGTTCCACCCGACTCCCACCCACCAGGGACACTGCAAACAGTTAAGTTTAAAGAACATGCATTCAACTAAAGCAAACTCAGCCCTGCCCAAGACTGGAGCCGGGTGTCCAATAATCTCTTTCATAGGACATTGGCTAGCAGATGCAAACATTTTCTCTTCCACTTCTTTCTCTCTCTCTGGTGCTTTGAAGAAATATGTGCTCTTGCCTCTCCATCCCCCATGTCAGGCTCGTCTTTGGGCTTTAAATTTATTTGCTAAGCCATGAAATATTTACCTACTTCACTGCACTGAGGGGGACAGAAACAGAACCCGGGGAGAAAGAGGTCAGCCTGACTTAGCTACAGGCTCAGGCTGCCTCCCAGCACATGACAACATCAAAAGCAGAATCTCTTTCCAATGGGCTGGATGTTTACGGTCCAAGAGAACCGGGAGCAGCAAGCAGCTTGCCTGCCTCTGGCCAAGTGAGCAGAGCTGCAGAGCAGAAACATCCCAGGTCTGAACAGAACAGCTCCCTGCTGGAAGCTGGCAAAGGTAATTGTGCCTGGTGACCCGAGAGCAATCCGAAGCCTTACATCTCCCCTCCTTTCAGCGAGATGACCATCTTGTCGTAGGAGATGAAAGCCGCCTGGGCACAGTCCAGTGTGATTTTCACTCCCTCTTGGATCCCTGTAAAGAGGAGGAAGGCATCAGCAGAGCCCAAAGTAGCAGGACACAGGGGCAGGACTCAGGACGCTCCCCTTTGGAAAGGTAGCCTGGTCTGAGCACTTTCCCTCATGCAGTTCTGCTTGGGGTTATAAGCGTTCTATCCACTTACCAGGTTTGCAACGAGAGTTCACAGCCTGCTAACCGGGGCAGAATTTCAGAAGCTGAAAGTGTGTACACACACTAGTAAAGTCATACCTCGGGTTGAATGTGCTTCAGATTGAGTGCTTTCGGGTTGCGCTCCGTGGCAACCCGGAAGTAATGGAGCGCGTTACTTCCAGGTTTTGCCACTCGCGCATGCGCAGGCGCTCAAAATGATGTCATGCACGGAAGCGGCAAAACGCGACCCACGCACGCGCAGGTGCGCCGTCGCGTCTTACGTTCTATTCAGGATGCGAACGGGGCTCCGGAACGGATCCTGTTCGCATCCCGAGGTACCACTGTACACATCTCTAGTCCTAATGATTAAGGGTTGCACTGGAAAGTTTGCAAAGGATGCCATGTGGTTCCTATCCCATCCCCTGCCTCTCCAATAAAAGCCATGTTTTAAAACCTGCGCCAGAAGTGACATAACAGGTAGTATTCTCTGTTGAACAGCATCTGGTTAAGGGCACGAGATTAGGAGTTCGCTGCTCTCCTTTTCTGTCCACTCATGGGTACAGGAAAGTAAAACTGGTAGGGCAGGGAAAGGGTCCTATATAGAGCTAGCTGCTCAGTTTGAGCCCATAAGGATCAGGAGCACAGTGGCCATACCTCCAGGGCCACCAGTAGCAGTAGCTTGCCAACATCCAATAACCTCTGTGGCAAGGAGCACCTATTATCAAATTTAGGTAGGTACACCAACAGCACACTTTCCTGGACAGGAATAGCTTAGCCACTGTGATTCATGTGTTGGTAACCTTGGGTTGCCATATTTCAAAAAGTGGGGGTGGTGGTGGGAAGAGTGGCCAGGTTGCAGAGTGGGGCAGGTGGAGGCACACATATTTACACCTGTGTTGAGTGAGCGCACTGGCTGCTGATCAGCTCCCAGGCCAAGTTCAAGGTCTTGCTGTTAACATATAGAGCCCTGAACAACTTGGGACCGGATGACCTTTGTGAAAGATCACTTGCTCCTGTAAAGATCAGTAAGATCATCTGGGGGAAATTCTACTTGCAGCACACAACCCTGCAGAATATTGTAGGGCAAGGACCCCAAAACAGGCCTTTCCTGCGGTTGCCCGACACTGAAAATCCCTTCCCTTTGCTATGCAGAGCAGCAGCCATCAGTTGCTTTAGACGTCTTATAAAGGCAAATCTTTTTGCCCAGACTTTTTCTGGCTCATGAGACTGGACCCTGATCTTTGACTACGAATTTCATGCATCTCTGCTGGACTTGTTTTTGTATCTGTTTATACGCTTTTGTGTTGTTTTGTTGATTTTAGGTTGCATTTTTGTTTTAAGGTGTGTTGTTTTCATATTGTGCACTGTTGAGGGATCTTTAAAATATGAAGCGCTTTAGACCTTCTTTTTGATAGAAGGGAAGGAAAGCAGCGAGGCCTACTTAGCGGGAAGACGGTGGTGCCGTTGGTGAGGCTGTTGAGGGACACGCCGTAAGGCGGCACGCTCTGGTTCAGGTACAGCAATGAGTTCACCGCAAAGATCACAACTCCACCTAGAGGAGGAAGGAAGGGGAGAGGAGAGTTAGGCCAAGACGGAGTTGTCACTCTTGAGCCGCAGGGTTCAAGCTGGTGGAAAGTGAGCTTGTCTACGGTGTCCTCTGAGTAAGGGAGGCTGCTGTCCAGAACACACACCCTATCTGAAAAATATGCTAGACCCATCTAGCGCATTATCACCTACTCTGACTGGCAGAGGCTGTTCAAGGGTCTCAGGTGCGTGCCTTTTCCAAAGATCTCTTTTTAAGGGGAGATACTGGGACACAGGTGGCGCTGTGGGTTAAACCACAGAGCCTAGGACTTGCCAATCAGAAGGTCGGCGGTTCGAATCCCTGCAATGGGGTGAGCTCCCGTTGCTCGGTCCCTGCTCCTGCCAACCTAGCAGTTCGAAAGCACGTCAAAATGCAAGTAGAGAAATAGGTACCGCTCCGGCGGGAAGGTAAACGGCGTTTCCGTGCGCTGCTCTGGTTCTCCAGAAGTGGCTTAGTCCTGCTGGCCACATGACTGGCTTCCTTGGCCAATAAAGCGAGATGAGTGCCGCAACCCCGGAGTCGGCCACGACTGGACCTAATGGTCAGGGGTCCCTTTATCTTTACTGGCAACTGAACCTGAGAGCTTATGTGCGTTATGGGCCTCCCCGCACTGTCTAACCACCTTTGCCACAATTTGGGATTTCCACTCAAAATGGAAATCCCTCCCCCAAGATCTTCACAGCTTCTAGCCACCTTGTTCTCCCCACGCACAAGTGCCTGCGCCACCTCCCCCTCTCCACACAACAAGTGGGAAGAAGCTGTTCCTCTCACCAATGGGCTTGGGTACCGCCAGGGCCTGGGTGCAGTCGAAGGGCAGGTTGCTGAGAGACCAGATGACCGGGTGGACCTTCTGCATGATGTTCAAGGAGATGGCCACAATGCTGCAGGTGTCCTGGCGCACAGCCACCCGCCTGAAGAGTGACAAGGAAAGAGCTCCGCAACTTGACATCGCTGTCCGCACAGCCTAGCATGTGGGGCAGGTGCAGTCAAGGTGAGCCGAAACTGGGGAAGGTGGTAGGAGGAGAGGAGCAGACATTGGCAGCATCAGGTTCCAAGAGAATGAAGCGTCAGCAAGACGTTTTGTAAGGAGAACTACAGTGGTACCTCGGGTTAAGTACTTAATTTGTTCCGGAGGTCCGTACTTAACCTGAAACTGTTCTTAAGCTGAAGCACCACTTTAGCTAATGGGGCCTCCCGCTGCTGCCGTGCCGCCGGAGCACGATTTCTGTTCTCACCCTGAAGCAAAGTTCTTAACCTGAAGCACTATTTCTGGGTTAGTGGAGTCTGTAACCTGAAGCGTATGTAACCCGAGGTACCACTGTATTTGAAATATTGCAAGAAAGACTATGAGGAGAATTATTACTTAATGACAATTAAGAGTAATAGAGAAATTAAGAAAGGCAGAATAAGTGATAAAGAACGAAAAATGATCAGAAGTGTCGATGGAAGTCTAAAACATTGTATAAGACAAGAAATTATGTTATATGATTGTTGGAAATGATACTTTTTTAAAAACCCAATAAAAATGTATATGTAAAAAAGAGAATGAAGCGTCAGGTGGTGCTTGGGAGGGAGCAACATTGAAGGGGACAGAAGTGGAAGCAAAAGCCCCAGGTTTTGTCCCAGCATTGACATACCACGTCTGGCAAAGGGCACAGACTCCCTCCAACCAGTGGAATTTGCTGCCAAGGAGTGTGGTGGAGTCTCCTTCTTTGGAGGTCTTTAAGCAGAGGCTTGACAACCATATGTCAGGAGTGCTCTGATGGTGTTTCCTGCTTGGCAGGGGGTTGGACTTGGTGGCCCTTGTGGTCTCTTCCAACTCTAGGATTCTATGATTCAACCACAGAGCTCATTTCCTAACACAACAGTGGGATTCATCTGTACTGAGACCCACAGCTCTCCCTTGGCTATCTGCAGACTGAGTTTAGCTTTTCGAGGCAGACACAGAGGAGCACAGGAAGCTGCCACATACCAAGTTATACTGTTGGTCCACCTAGCTCAGTAGTGTCTACACGGATTGGCAGCAGCTCTCCAGAATTTCAGGTAGGAGACCTTCTGCACGCAAAAAAGATGCTCTAGCACTGAGCTGCAGTGCCAGTTCCTTTTTCTTGTGACGGGGGGCTAGCTGGCCAGCACTTGTTCTGGGGCAAAGCTAACAACAGAGAGGGAGGAGGAAGGCAAGACATACCCAGGCCAGGTCTGGTTGGGCTCAAAGAGGATGAGCAGGGTGGGCTCATAGTAGCCATACAGGAACTGCATGTCGATGATGTTGAGCAGCTTCTCGTCTAGCTCCCGCACGTCAATGATGTAGCTGGGCAGAAAACTTGACTTCTGTCTGCAACAAGAGATATCACCAAGAGTTCACAGGGGCCAAATACACCCCAGGGTTCCCAAGGCGCACGCTTGAGAAACTGTCACGAGCTGCACAAAGTACCCATTTCACAGATGAAAAACTGGCAATGCGGCACGAATTACTCTTGCTTTGAGCCCTTACTTGCAGTTTTCCGACCTCCCCGCCCTGTACTGAGGTCCCTTTCTCCTCTAAATGCCACCCTGTGAGGATACCCAGAGCTTACGGGGTTAACAGCTCAAGGGGAAATGACGTCCTGTCACTGCGGGTGTGTTCGCATCTTTGTTATGTGAACACTTTTACTTTCTGTTTTGGCTGCGACAGGAGAAGCATCATGTCTTCGCTCTCTCTTGGTTGAAGTGTTTGTTTACTGCTGTACGATAAAGCTTCGTAGAATAGAAGCTGTTGTACGAGAGTTTTACTGCCTGGCTGAGATTCCTTCAACACAGGCACACCACTGCACAAGATATTCTGATGTAGCCGGCAGACGCAGGTTGGCACAGTGGAAACGGTCTGGACGCCACAACAGCCCCGCTGTTCACAGCCTTGACAGACTCTCAACGGAACACACCCATTCTGAGACCCTGATTATTTTAAATGCTACCTCAGTGCAGAGCCAAGGCAGCCCTTACCCTTCTCCCATGACGCCTTCGTGCTCATCCGTCAGGGTCTCTCGGCGGAATGGCAGCACCACCAGCCTTGTGCCATAGATGAGCATCACCGCACAGCGCCCATCAGGGTCCACCCGCACTTTGGGGATGTGGACGTTCTGCACAAAGCCATCCTGGGGGAGAGACAGAGCAGGCCAGGAGTACCGGGCAGGGCAACACAGAGGGAGCAGGAGACCCTTCCTTTTAATCTGCTGTGCTCCCTTGGGTCTGGAATACACGGTGACTCTCAACCCACGGAACTTACCCAAATGCATGGATAGGCAAACTAAGGCCCGGGGGCTGGATCCAGCACAACTGCCTTCAAAATCCAGGCCGCACACGGTCCAGTAATCAACATGTTTTTACATGAGTAGAATGTGTGCTTTTATTTAAAATGCATCTCTGGGTTATTTGTGGGTCATAGGAATTTGTTCATTTCCTCCCCAAAAAATATAGTCGGGCTCCCCACAAGGTGTGAGGGACAGTGGACCGGCCCCCTGCTGAAAAAGTTAGCTGACCCCTGCCCAAAGGCGACATGGGAGTCTGGATGAGCACAGAGTTGGAAGGGATTCAGGAAGGGAGAAGTCTTGGTTGTGTTCACTGACAAATGGAGAGCTGCTATCCAAAGTGAGGGGCTCCCCACAAGGGAGGACAGCTGCAAAAGGCTGCCCACTCCTAACTGAAAAAGCAAGCAGGTCAAAATGGCTCTCTATTTCAGGCACTTGCTCACCTTTCCAATAGCTGCTGCTTTGAATGAATACTGAGATGAAGGTGAGATGGACAGGGAGACAGAGGGATACCAGCTAGAGAGAGGGATACCAGGTAGGCTGAGACCCTACCTGCCCGCGGACTGTCTTGCCAGAGTGGTGCATGCTCTAGTTATCTCCCGCTTGGACTACTGCAATGTGCTCAATGTGGGGCTATCTTTGAAGGTGATCCGGAAACTGCAATTAATCCAGAATGTGGCAGCTAGACTGGTGACTGGGAGCTGCCGCCAAGACCACATAACACAGGTCTTGAAAGACCTACATTGGCTCCCAGTACGTTTCCGAGCCCAATTCAAAGTTTTGGTGCTGACCTTTAAAGCCCTCAACGGCCCCGGTCCAGTATACCTGAAGGAGCGTCTCCACCCCCATTGTTCTGCCCGGACACTGAGGTCCAGCGCCAAGGGCCTTCTGGCGGTTCCCTCACTGCGAGAAGCCAAGTTACAGGGAACCAGGCAGAGGGCTTACTCGGTCGTGGTGCCCGCCCTGTGGAATGCCCTCCCATCAGATGTCAAAGAAATAAACAACTATCTGACGTTCAGAAGGCATCTGAAGGCAGCCCTGTTTAGGGAAGTTTTTTATGACTGACGTTTTAATGTATTTTTAATCTTTCGTTGGAAGCCACCCAGAGTGGCTAAGGAAACCCAGCCAGATGGGCCGGGTAGAAATAATAAATCATCATCATCATCACCACACAGGAATTCCAGCAGCTGCCTTAAGAGTCTCAGGGGTTGCAAGAGATTTGACAATGTCCCTTGGCTATGAAAGAGGTGGCAGCTCCTCCCACAGCAGCTTTCAAAACTTAAAGTGTAAGCCTTAGTTCTAGTTACGGGTAGGTAGCCGTGTTGGTCTGCCGTAGTCAAAACAAAATTTTAAAAATCCTTCCAGTAGCACCTTAGAGACCAACTAAGTTTGTTATTGGTATGAGCTTTTGTGTGCATGCACACTTCTTCAGATACTATCTTAAGAAGTGTGCATGCACACAAAAGCTCATACCAATAACAAACTTAGTTGGTCTCTAAGGTGCTTGTAGAAGAATTTTTTTTATTTTGTTTCACAAGCCTTAGGATACCTACCCTCAGCTCTGGCTCCTCAAAGTAATGGAGGGAGAGAGTTTTCAGGTCGTGGGTGCCAGGATCATATTCCACCACGGAGAGCTAGGAGGCAGGAAAAAGGAAATTAGAGGCAATCTGCTAGTTTCATTTTTTTTCTTTAGTGGAAAATTGTAATAATCAACCTGACAGACAGTGAGGGCCAGGCTATAAATTTAACTAATTACCTCCCTCCCCTAATAAAGCTTGCTACATTTTCTCATGTGCCTATTCACTTCTAATCTGCCTGCTGCAAGCCCATTTTTCCAACCTAAAGGAGAACCCCGTGTAATCCAAGAGCTTTAAGGCAACTCATTCCTCAATTTGCATGGTTGCTCTTTAGTTCTTCCTGTTTCACAAAACAAAAACTCATTTAACTGCTGCAAGACACACAGTGCATCAAGGCAGCCTTTCCTAAACTGGTGCTGGCTGGCGATTATGGGAGCCGTAGTCCAAAAATCTGGACGTTCCAGCCTGAGGAAGGCTGTACTAAGAGTTCCATTGTCTTCTAAGAAGCTGTGGGAAACCAGCAGGCAGGATTCGAGCCCAAGAAACCTCCTCCTTGTGGCTTCCAGCAACTGGTATTCAGAAGCATTTTCTCCCCACGAGGGTCTGGAAAGTTGTCTGGAAAGGGACTTGGCTTCCATTCAGCCTAAGAACTCCAGGGCTATTTTGTTTAGCCTCATGCCAGACAAAATTGCCACCCAGGAGGCGTGCCATAAACCGTCAACTGCATGTCGAGGGGCCAGGGGCCCTTAGGAAAGGCTCTGAGGGCCACTAACTTATAATAATACCCCACTACCTATCGAAACCCTCCACCACCTCCAAGATGTGAAGCTCCCCAAGCAGGGTGCCTTGAGGCTCCTGCGCCCTCTGCATCTCACGGCTCCCCACCCAAGCCGACCCCTTACCTTGGCATCCTTGAAGCTGAGCAGGAGGGCATCTCGCTTGGCTCCCGCGAGCTGCACGCTGGCCATGGACATGACATTACCAAAGAAGGAGAAGGCAGCCACCAGCTCGAGTTTCTCCTTGTGACCTTTGCCTTCTGCGCAAGACAGCAAGCGGAGGCGCATTAGGCTCTGAGGCCCTTGCTGCACACAGAGCCCCTTCCCACAACTCGTATTTCTGTGCCTGAAAGAAGCCTTCAAAACCTTTCAGCCTGCATCCTGCCCCCAGGTGAACTCAGCCCGTGGATGTTACCAAGACCAGTGAAAGGACCACCTAAATGTTCTGCTTTAGGTGAAGGGGAGAGGACCTGTTCCTAGCAAGTCTTTACATTAGGCCTGCCTAATGTAAGATGGGCTTAGCATGGAAAGCCAACCTCAGTGTGTTTCAACGCTGGTGGCCAGGTGGCCGTGCTGTTTCTTTTCAAGAATTGAGAACTGGCACCAGAAGCAACCAAGCACTTACGGCCCCAAGACAGCACCTGGGAGAGCCTGCCGGGCAAGAAAATCAGAGCCCACTATAAGAATATAACAACAACCTGCTGGCTCAGGCCAGCAGTCCATCTAGTGCAGCAACCTGTTCTCACAGTGGCCAACAAGATGCCCTTATGGGAAACCCACAAGCAAGATTCAAGCAGAAGAGTGCTCTCCCCTCCTGTGGTTCCCAGGAACTGGTATAAAATCATGCCTGCCCAGTGATTTGAACCCTGGACCCTCAGTGTGCTGCTCTCCCAGCTGAGCTACCCATGGGGGTTGCAGAAGCAGCTTCCTTCAAGCAGTCTTCTTCCAAGGAAACCTCTTAATACAAGCTTTCTGGTTCCACAGCTCCTTTGCCCAGACTCCCGCTCCCCCCCCCCGCCCCAATGCCTGCACACTGCAGCCCCAGCTCCCCACTCACCAGAGATCCTGTCATTTTTGGTCGAGGTCTAGAAGAGAAGCAAAGGAAAACCGTCAGTCCTGCAGCATCAATGCAGGCGCACTGCACCGGCTGCACAGTCTGGCTGAGGAGGCCAGCACCTCCCGGCTCTCTGGGGCAGTGTGCCAAGGCATTGCTCAAAGCTGCATTAAGGCTCCAGAGAGAAAGGAAAGAATGGCAAATCACCTGTGCATTGCTTTCCCTTCCACCCCCAGAACTGCACACCCCGAGGATGCAGCCCAGAACCATAATGCACCCCATAACCACACCAACCCAAATTATTCCGTGGCTCTCAGACTGCGTCAGGTTTCTCCAACCCAACTCCCCAGTTGACGCTACCCATTTCTAACATTTCAGCTGTCTTTCGGGCCTCTTTGGCTCTGGATGAAACACCCATCCTAGGGAGCAGGGCCAGGGTTTTCCAGGCCTCCCTGCTGCAAAGGGTGCCACAGTCAGTTCCTTCTATCTTCTAAAAAAGAGCAGGTCAGCAAATCCGCCCTGCTGGGCCACCATCACTCTTTCTCTGCAAAAGGAACGTTAATTCCAGGCCGGCTCAAAAAGAAGAAGAGCTCCAGGGAATCTACTTGAGTGCTGGAAGCAATTACACAAAAGGCACCCATGCCAGGACCACCATCTGGCATGGGAAGAGCAGAGGGGCAGGATACGGGGTTTGTGCAGCTTTGCAAATTGGCCCACAAAAGTTAATAGCCTGCAAAAAAAGGCGGGGAGCTCCAATGCTCGCCCAGCAGTCTCTGCTGCATTTCTGCACTTGGTGCAGAGGACGGTTTGAACGCTCCACACATCTGCCAGCCAACACACAAGTCTATGAATTCGCCTGCATGCAGTTTCTTGTTGCTTTAGGTGACGAGGTGGGTGCTTAACGGCAAGGCTGTGTTTGTGAGAGAGATTGGAAGCGGGGAGGGAGGGACGGCCAGTTCCAGTCCTTACAGGCACTTTCCATCCTAACGCAGTTCAGTGAGAGCTGCAAGGCCACATCCATGCTTGGGGCGGGTGGGGGTAGAAATCAGTTTCCAGGGACGCCAGTAAGGGGAAGTTGCCTCATCCAAGTTCAGCATTATCACCGAACAGGAGAAATCCTGCAGGGCATATGCCCTTGGGAAGCTGGAGGCAAAACTCAGAGATGTGCCCTGAACTAAAGAGTGAGAAACTTCTGGCCCACAGGCCAATCTTGGCCTGTTGGGGGTTCCTATGCCATTTCCTCCTAACCATGCCTACCTGACAATCAGCTAATGTCCCTGGGCGGGGGCTGCATCCTGTTTAAGCCTGGCTCTCCAACACTGCTGGGCCAGGCCTCTCCCCATTTGTCAAGACCACTTGTCTGAGGCAGGGTTATATACTCAGTTTCAGGTGCTCCACAATTTTACATTGTGGGAAAGAACTCTTTCGTTGTTGCCAAACCCACGGCCTGTTGTTTTCAGGAGATGCACACCGACCACAAAAGTGAAAGGCCATGGCTCCCTCCCTCCTGGATCCCTCCAGCATATACATCGCCCCCAAGCAGGCGCTCCACCGTACCTCAGAGTCATGGTTGAGTCTGTACACGTACAGCTGAGAGGTCCCTGCCGCCACCAAGTTGCGCTCGGCGTTGGAGAAAAAGTTACAGTACATGGAAAACTCCAGCCCAGTGGGAGGGTGCGCCTGCTTGTACACGGCATACATCTCCGCAGGCTCCCTGCAGAAAGGCACAACTCAAGTGTGGGGAAAGCGGCAAGCAGGCCAGGACACAAGCCCACAGCAGGACCTGGCCCTGAGAGATGTCTGCCAACTAGCTGCCAACTAGCTGCGCCAAAGGAGGGGACTCTGCTGCTACGTTACCTGCAATAGATCACAACATGGGACCAGTTTACCTACAAGATCACCTTACCCCATATGGGCCCAATCAACTACTTCAACCTGAGCAACTATTGCAGCTGTCACATAATACTCCTTCCACATTTACAAGAAATCGATCTTTTAGGGCGGTAGCACATAGACTTTGGAACTCCCTGCCAATTGACATCAGGCAGGTGCCTTCTGTGTAATCTTTAAAGTGCTTGCTAAAAACATTTTAATTCAGACAAGCCTACTCAGACACGTGTGTGTTTTAATCTGTTTTTAGTTTATTGCTGATTTTATCTTCCGAACGTTTCAAAAAGTTGTTTTTAAAGGCAATTTTCTTGTTTCTTTCTCTTAGCAAACCACTTTGAGGATTCTTAAAAAAAAAACCACAAGCAGTGTACAGATTTTATGAAATAAAATGGAGTTGGGATGGCCAATCTGGTGCTTTCCAGATACCGCTCGACTCCAACCCCAGCCAACGTGGCAAAAGGTCAGGGATGGTGGGAGTTGTAGTACAGTAACCTCTGGAGGGGGTCGCATGAGCTACTCCCAGGAGACACTTCCCTCACCCCGGCATCCACACATTGGGGCCTGACTGACAGCTGTCTTTGGGGTAGCGCTATATTCATCTGAACTGACAGATAAGCTTAAAGCAATATGGCTAGCGCAATTAATCCCTCATAGACATGGCCCAGCAGTGTATTGCAGAGATGGGAAACTTGTGGCACTCCAAATGTTGGACTGCAACTTCCATCATCCCAGACCATTGTCCCTGATAGCTGCGGCTGATGAGCGCTGGGGTCCAACAACACCTGAGAGACCACCAATCCTCTGAAGTGACCAGAATAGTTGGGGAGGAAGCATTTTTGGGTAACCCAGGCAACTCTGATATTTGATCCATCCAAGATTTCTCCCTGGTACCAGTTTGAATTAATCAAATAATGCTTTTTGTTTGACAGTTACTTTTAGTTATGTTAATTTTTTGGTTTTATCGTTGTGCGTTTTCCTTTTCTTCTTTTCCCCTCTCTCTTCTTATTTCCTTTATATAATATACATCTATTCTAGATTTCTTGACAATTTATGTATACTTTAATAATGATCTTAAGTCTAGAAATATCCAATATAAGATTAGTTTGTTTTTTGTATGTAATGTTTGTTTAATAAAATATTTTGTAAAAATCATATACAGTGGTACCTCTGGATGCGAATGCGATCCGTTCCGGAGCCCCATTCGCATCCTGAAGCGAACACAACCCGCGTCTGTGGGTTGCGATTTGCCGCTTCCGTGCATGCGTGTGATATCATTTTGAGAGTCTGTGCATGTGGCGAAACCCGGAAGTAACGTGCGCCATTACTTCTGGGTCGCCACGGAGAGCAACCCAAAAATGCTCAACCCGAAGCTACTTCTACCTGAAGTATGACTGTGTGTGTGTGTGTGTGTGTATGACATATATTTGATATATATGATACATATTTAATAAAATATTTTTTAAAAAATCATATATGATAGAGATATGTGCATGAAATATATGACATATATTTGATATGTTTGTTTAGTCGTTTAGTCGTGTCTGACTCTTTGTGACCCCATGGACAAGAACACACCAGGCACTCCTGTCTTCCACTATATAGTGGTACCGCGGGAAAATGGTTTTCAGGTGGAAAAATCGAAATTGGAGACAGAACTGTTAGAATCCAAAACTAAGAATTTGTCAAAAATGTATAACTTGCTGTTGGAATGGAATACACAGGATGAAAGAGTTAAATCAGCTATGATCAAGTGGGCACAAGATATTGGTCATAACATTATGTTTGAAGACTGGGAACGGTTATGGACCACCGGTATAAAATTTACGGCATGTAATGCCTTAAAAGAAAATATTATGAAAATGATTTATAGGTGGTACATGACCCCAGTCAAACTTGCAAAAATTTACCACTTGTCTGACAATAAATGTTGGAAATGTAAAGAGACTGAAGGTACATTCTTTCATCTTTGGTGGACGTGCCCAAGGATTAAGGCTTTCTGGGAGAAGATTTATAATGAAATGAAAAAGGTATTTAAATATACCTTCTTGAAGAAACCAGAGGCCTTGCTCCTGGGTATGGTCGGCCAATTGGTGTCAAAGAAGGATAGGACATTCTTTATGTACGCCACAACAGCAGCAAGAATACTCATCGCAAAGTATTGGAAGACAGAAGAACTACCCACCGTGGAAGAATGGCAGGTGAAAGTTATAGACTATATGGGACTGGCAGAGATGACTGGCAGAATCCGAGACCAGGGGAAAGCGACGGCGGAAGAAGATTGGAAGAAATTTAATGACTATCTTAAGAAATATTGTAAAATTGCAGAATGTTAAGACGATGTTGATTCTGAAATTAAGGGGCTGCTAGCTGTAATTATTACGTAAATATGAAAAGAAAGCTGAAAAGTTTAATAGAAATTAAGGGAAGGATTTGTTGAAGAGAATTAATTAGAGAATGGAATGCAGTAAGGAGAGGTATGAGGAAGTCGGGAAAGAAATTTTTATGAACATAAGGGAATGAAGTTATATATGTGGTTTTCATTTTTCTCTTGTCTTTTTGTATGTATTTCTGTTTTTCTTTTTTGGTGTTTTTTGTGATTTTTATGTCTTATAAAATTTGTGAAAATGCTAATAAATATCTTTATATATATATATATATATATATATATATATATATATATATATATATGCAGGTTTTGGTGTCTTCGGGTGTCTTCCCGTGTAAGAGTCGGGGTGTCTGTGCGACGTTTCGACGAGGTCTCACTCGTCATCTTCAGGCTGGTGCTTTCGGCTTCTTGTTACTGGAACAGAGCAGAGTCTGGTGTTTGAGTTCCTATAAATACTGTTGAGGGGTGTGGTGTATAGCCTCCAACGTTCTGGGCAGAGAGGAAGTTCCTAGATTAGTGTGCCTTTTCTTCTTTTGTTCCTTAATTACTTGAGGGATATCTTGGGTGATTTCATGAGTGATATTCTGAATATCACTGGGTGGGTCATTAAGTGTAGATTAGTTGCTAAAGCTTTCGTGTCTTGACCTCTTGAGCTTGTGAAGAGTTTTTCTGAGAAGATGGCTGTGCTGCATTTAGTTGTGCTCTGGCTTGGCTTCGTGTATAGGGGCGAGCTATGGTTTTGTGCCTTGTGCCAGCCAGATCTGTGTAGGGATTGCAGGGGGGTGCAGCATCCGGAGGTGCCACTATAGTTTGGTTACTGGATGGAGTCTGTAATATGTCTGTGGAGAGGGTCTGGGTTTGGGTCTGGTGTGGTTGATTGGTGACGGCGTTCTGTGTGCCTCTGGTTCTGGTGTCGGTTTTTGTGGGGAGGGCTAATTTCCAGATGTCTGGCAGGCGGGACGTGTCGTCACGCTTGTTCATGTTGTGAGGGTGTTTCTCTATCTCGATGGCTTCCATGATTATTCTCTTGTGGTGATGTTCCATGTTAAAGAGCAATTTGGAATCTGCAAAATTAATTTCGTGTCCTGTTTCTTTCATGTGTTGGAACTAATCTAGGAACTTCCTCTCTGCCCAGAACGTTGGAGGCTATACACCACACCCCTCAACAGTATTTATAGGAACTCAAACACCAGACTCTGCTCTGTTCCAGTAACAAGAAGCCGAAAGCACCAGCCTGAAGATGACGAGTGAGACCTCGTCGAAACGTCGCACAGACACCCCGACTCTTACAGGGGAAGACACCCGAAGACACCAAAACCTGCATTCCTGTACCCGTGAAAATCTACGAAAGCAAATATATATATATATATATATATATTTGCTTTCGTAGATTTTCACGGGTACAGGAATGCAGGTTTTGGTGTCTATATATATATAGTGGTACCGCGGGTTAAGAACTTAATTCGTTCCGGACGTCCATTCTTAACCTGAAACTGTTCTTAACCTGAAGCACCACTTTAGGTAACCTGAAGGGTATGTAATGTGAGGTACCACTGTGTGTGTGTGTGTGTGTGTGTGTATATATATATATATATATGCAGGTTTTGGTGTCTTCGGGTGTCTTCCCGTGTAAGACCTGCATTCCTGTATTCCCGTGTAAGACCTGCATTCCTGCATTCCTGTACCCGTGAAAATCTACGAAAGCAAATATATATATATATATATATATATATATGCAGGTTTTGGTGTCTTCGGGTGTCTTCCCGTGTAAGAGTCGGGGTGTCTGTGCGACGTTTCGACGAGGTCTCACTCGTCATCTTCAGGCTGGTGCTTTCGGCTTCTTGTTACTGCTCTGTTCCAGTAACAAGAAGCCGAAAGCACCAGCCTGAAGATGACGAGTGAGACCTCGTCGAAACGTCGCACAGACACCCCGACTCTTACACGGGAAGACACCCGAAGACACCAAAACCTGCATTCCTGTACCCGTGAAAATCTACGAAAGCATATATATATATATATATATATATATATACACACACACACGATATATGACATATATTTGATATATATGATACATATTTAATAAAATATTTTTTAAAAAAATCATATATGATAGAGATACAGTGGTGCCTCGCAAGACGAAATTAATTCGTTCCGCAAGTTTTTTCTTCTTGCGAGTTTTTCGTCTTGCGAAGCACGGTTTCCCATAGGAATGCATTGAAAATCAATTAATGCGTTCCTATGGAAACCGCTTGCCAGGCTGGCGGTGCGGAGAAGGGCTTTTCTCCCCACCGCAAGCCTTCAGGACAGGTACGGGAACAGAGGGGAAGGGGCGCAGCGCTTCTCCTCTGTTCCCCGGGGCTTGCGGTGGGAGGAGGTTTTTTCCTCCCCACCGCCAACATTCAGAACAGCATTCCGAATGTTGGCGGTGGGAAGGAAAACCCTCCTCCCACCGCAAGTCTTCAGGACAGCCATCCGATGCCGGGTGGCGGGAGGTGTCCCCCCCCCCCCGCCCGGCATCGGAGCTTCGTTCCGATGCCGGGCGGCAGGAGGAGGTCCGAGGACAGTGGGGAAGACGCGCTGCGCTTCCCCGCTGTCCCGGAGATTTCCCTATGGGCTTTCGTCTTGCGAAGCAAGCCCATAGGGAAATTCGTCTTGCGAAGCGCCTCCAAAACGGAAAACCCTTTCGTCTAGCGGGTTTTCCGTCTTGCGAGGCGTTCGTCTTGTGGGGCACCACTGTATGTGCATGAAATATATGACATATATTTGATTTGTTGGTTTAGTCGTTTAGTTGTGTCTGATTCTTCGTGACCCCATGGTATGTGTGTGTGTGTGTGATATACTTAATAAAATATATATTTTTAAATTATATTATATATATAAAAAATCCCTGATAAATATATGCTTACGATATAGATGATCTCATATATGGCATATATTGGATATGATATATACTGAGGGGGGAGGGAGGGCAGAGCCCCGAGGCCTTGCTCTGGGGCCTTGCTCTCGCGGGGGTCGGGCGAGGGGGCCCCGTTCACTGGAGCCGCTCCTGCAGGGGCCCAAGGCCGCCCTCAAGGGCCACCCTGCCCGGGGCTCCTCGGAGGGCCAGTTTCACGGGACGGACCGGCTCCCCTTCGCCCTCCTCTCCCCCCTCCCCAGGCGGCCTCGCCCCTCGGCTTCTCCCCTCCCGCCGTCCCCCCCCCATCCCGGGCCCCGGCCTTACCTCCCCCGCCCTCAACTCCCCCTCAGCCGGCGGGGTGCGCGGGCATAAGCGGTCCGGGAGGAAACCGCTCCCGCCGGAACCTTCGGCCCAACCGCGAGGGGGAAGGCGGAACCGGAATCCTGATTGGCGGGGAGGGGAATGAGCGGCAAGCCGGAGGTCCAATGGCAAGGGCCTCGTCGAGCGGGACGAAACGATAGAGCTGGGAAAGTGTAGAGCTGCCGCGCGGGGTTGAACTTGTGAGGCAGGGAGAGGCGTTTGGGGGGCAAATGGAAGAAGCCTTGTCCTGGGAGGGATGTGGGGAGGGAGGAGGGGGAAAAGGGAAAGAGAGAAGCAAGGGGGGAATTGAGAGAGGGAGAAGAGAGAGTGCAGAAGCAGAGAAGAAAGGGGGTCAATACATAAAGGTGGGTGATTGTTATTATTATTATTACATTATTATTATTATTATTATTATTATTATTATTATTATTATTATTAAAAAAATTAGGTCTCATATATATGAGATTTTATTTTCTTGAGCTCCATGATCACTGCAGATGGTGACAGCGGTCACAAAATTAAAAGACGCCTGCTCCTTGGGAGAAAAGCAATGCCAAACCCAGACAGCATCTTAAAAAGCAGAGACATCACCTTGCCAACAAAGGTCCGTATAGTAAAAGCCATGGTTTTCCCAGTAGTGATGTATGCAAGTGAGAGCTGGACCATAAAGAAGGCTGATCGCCGAAGAATTGATGCTTTTGAATTATGGTGCTGGAGGAGACTCTTGAGAGTCCCATGGACTGCAAGAAGATCCAACCTCTCCATTCTGAAGGAAATCAGCCCTGAGTGCTCACTGGAAGGACAGATCCTGAAGCTGAGGCTCCAAGACTTTGGCCACCTCATGAGAAGAGAGGACTCCCTGGAAAAGACCCTGATGTTGGGAAAGATGGAGGGCACAAGGAGAAGGGGACGACGGAGGATGAGATGGTGGGACAGTGTTCTTGAAGCTGCCAGCATGAGTTTGACCAAACTGCGGGAGGCAGTGGAAGACAGGAGGGCCTGGCGTGCTCTGGTCCAGGGGGTCACAGAGAGGCGAACACGACTAAACGACTAAACAACAACAACAACATTTAATAAATGTTCATAAATGCACCAAGCAAACACATACATAAATATATAAACCACATGTCTGGAGCAGCACAGAAAGACCGTCCTGAAAACATTTTGACTACCAAAACTGACCAAATGTTTCTCTGCAAGGAGGGAGGGGGTGAGGGACCCTTCCCATTGTCTCAGGAATTGGGAAATCGCCATCTCAAAGGAATAGCCAGACTACCAGGAAAGGCAATCAGATAAGGCATTATCAGATAACCTGGCAGACAGGAAAAACAACAACATTCAAATTTCTGTTGTAGACCGCCTTTTCTGTGATGTAGGTATGATGTATCTGGGGTGGTGGTCTTGGGCTACACCCCTTCTGTGATGTATGTGTGAGGTTTCTGGGGGTGGTCTCGGACTCCAGGGCGGGCAATTTAAAATGTCTATAAAAGGCCACGCACACCTTTGTTCTGTTGCAACAGTTCAATAAAGATCAGGCTTACAGGCTGCTTTGCTTCTCAATATTCTCTGGTTAGCCTCTGTTCTTTACTCCTGCCGATGGAGAACCTACAAAGGACTCTATAAGGGCTCTTGTGTCCCCCATAAGGGAAATAAGGGCAGATTTTGTTTACAACATTATTTAATCAATACAGGACATAGCATTTTACACTGATATACACTAGTGGTCAAAACTGAGGAAAGCTTTTGGGAAAAGTGTATTTCCGAGGTTTGATGGCTCATAACGCCACTACGTTCTTCATTAAATTATCTTTCCATTGATATGTACCGTATTTTTCGCTCTATAGGATGCACTTTTCCCCTCCAAAAATTAAGGGGAAATGTGTATGCATCCTATGGAGCGAATACAGGCTCCTTGGCTTCAGCGGTAGCAACGCAAAGCCTCCAGAGGGCAGAGGGAGCATTCCCTCTGCGCTCCGGAGCTTACGCGTTGCTTTCGCTGAAGCCTGGAGTGCGAGAGGGGTTGGTGCGCACCAACACCTCTCGCTCTCTAGGCTTCAGGGATAGCTGCCTGAAGCCTTTGGAGTGCAGCGGGAACTCGCGCTGCACTCCAGAGGCTTCGGGTTCCTTTTGCTGAAGCCGGGAGAGCAAGACTCTCCTGGCTTCAGCAGAGAGGGAGAGCTGCGCAGCGCCCCTTCAGCCAAGCGGGAGGAGAAATGGAAGGGCCTCCGTTTCTCCTGCCGCTTCGCTGAAGGGGCGCTGAGCAGAGAGGGGGAGAATTTTATTGTTCTCCCCCTCTAAAACAAGGTGCGTCCTATGGTCAGGTGCGTCCTATAAAGCGAAAAAGACAGTAATTTTATGGTAGTACTAAAAAAAAAAAAAGTGTTGTTACGAGCCATCAAACCTCAGAAATGCTTTCTCCAAAAGGTTGCCACAATTTTGTCCACTAGTGTACGCAGGGCTTTTCCTTCAGCCAGAACTCAGCTCCAGCAACTCTCAGGTGGGAGCCAGAGCCATTCTAAGAGAACGAGGGAAGTGTTCATGGTGAGTTCTGGCACCTCTTTTTCTAACAAAGGTAGCACTGGATATAAGGGACAATCCTGTATCATGCAGGGCAAGTGGCATTCCAGGTGGCGCTGTGGGTTAAACCATAAAGCCTAGGACTTGCCGATCAGAAGGTTGGCGGTTCGAATCCCCGCGACGGGGTGAGCTCCTGTTGCTCGGTCCCAGCTCCTGCCAACCTAGCAGTTTGAAAGCACGTCAAAGTGCAAGTAGATAAATAGGTACCGCTCCGGCGGGAAGGTAAACGGCATTTCCGCTGCTCTGGTTCGCCAGAAGTGGCATAGTCATGCTGGCCACATGACCCGGAAGCTGTACGCCGGCTTCCTTGGCCAATAAAGTGAGATGAGCGCCGCAACCTCAGAGTCAGCCACGACTGGACCTAATGGTCAGGGGTCCCTTTACTTTTACCTTATGATTGTAAGTTGTTTTCAATATTGTGTTTTAATGCTGTAACCTGGCCTGGGGCCTTAGGGTGAAGGGCAGGGGAACAAACAAACAAATCATGATTTGATGACAATGGCCTTGTTACGGAATGCTAATCTTATACCAAGGACTTGTCTGGACATGTTTGCCAAGGTTAAAGTAGTGTAACCCCTGTCTATCCCTCCCCTTTTGTGACATGTCAGTGATGTAGCAATGATGCTGTATGAACTGTATTCTGAGATATGGTGGGAAAGTTTTAAAAGTCTTTGTCACCCCATCCTCGGGGTTCAAAATTCCTCTTTGAACCTGTTGCGAAATAAACTTTGGTCTACAGCTATTTGCTCCGATTGGTGGCTGGACTCCTTCCTTTATTCCGCAGGGACCCGCGGGCTCTGCCTGATGAGCTGGGTGACTGAGCAGCCTCACACCTAGATTTTTCCATAACAGCCATGTACACAGACCCTTGCAGTTAGAAATGAGTTGTGTTTCTCCCAGTTTAGCCTCTAGGCTTGGGGTCCATCATAAATATCTGCCCAGAGGTTTCTTCTCCCCTAGCACCCTCCACTCTGCAGCTGCAAGCTCTTTCCCTGATCCAAACGTGCATTGCAAGGCAATGAATGAGAAACGCTTAAAACCCACAGATTTTTCTTTACCATTGACAAGACAGGAAACAGTAGATTCCACACATTGATTCCACACACAGATTCCACTACATTGGTCACCCATCATTCTACCGCAGCCTGCGTGACGGTTGCTGTGCCCAGGGTCAGGGCAGAGAGATCCCTTCGTCTGGATTCTGGACAGCACCTTATGGATTTGGGGGCAGAAAGATAGCATGGCTCCCAGATAAAACTCTTTGGAAAGAACATGATGTTGAGAAGGAGAAAAGGGAGGGTTTGGCTGGGCTTCTTCGCTGGACTCCAGGCACCAGATTTGCAGCAGCAAGGGGTAAGGACCAGAGTGCCACAGAGCACGTGTGGAGTCCTTGCCGCTGAATTATCTACAGCCCAACCTCAGACATATTGGAAGGGGGATAGGCAGGTCTTCCAATCAAAAGGCGCATCTTCCGGCTCGATTTGAGATGCAGCAGCACCTCTCTTTTGAAACCCAGCGGACGAGTTTTTGAAGGAAGGCGAGAAAGGGACGACACTTTCCTTCACCCCGAGGGCAAACAGTAGGCCCAGCTCCTCAAATGTGAGATAGAAATTGAGCCATAGAACGACTGAGGAATTCGGCAGCAAGAATATTATTGGCACAAAAATGGAAGCAAGAAGAATTACCGACGAAAGAAGAATGGCAAATGAAATTAATGGACTATGCAGAATTAGATAAATTAACAGGAAGGATTCGAAACCTGCGGGACCAGAGATTCTTAGAAGACTTGAATTATTTGAGTTACAGATAGGCAGCCGTGTTGGTCTGCCATAGTCAAAATAAAAAAATTCCTTCCAGTAGCACCTTAAAGACCAACTAAGTTAGTTCTTGGTATGAGCTTTCGTGTGCATGCACACTTCTTCAGATACCTGTATCTGAAGAAGTGTGCATGCACACGAAAGCTCATACCAAGAACTAACTTGGTTGGTCTTTAAGGTGCTACTGGAAGGAATTTTTTTATTTTGAATTATTTGAAAAGCAATTGTAATAAACAGATTACGCTAGTAGGACTGCAAGAAATTCTGTAAGGAGGATTATGTGAAATATTGCAAGGAAGACTATGAAGAGAATTATTAGTTAATGATAATTAAAAGTAATAGAGAAACTAAGAAATGCAGAACAAGTGATAAAGAACGGAAAATCTTCAGAGGTTGTTGACGGAAGTCTAAAATATTGTATAAGATGTTATGTTAAATGACTGTTGGAAATGATATATTTTAAAATTAATAAAAATGTGTGTGTGTGTGTGTGTGTATAAAAAAAACCGATTGCGGAACTGACTTGAGTACTATGGCACCTGTCAGGCTTCAGGGAATCGCCCCCCCCCCCCCCCGTGGCAGTAGATAAGCAGAACAAAGGAAAAGGAGTCTTCTTATTGGTTAGAAACTTTAATAATCATAGCGAGAGAACGAAGAACCCATCTCCTAGAAATGGTGGTGCTCCGAATTAAGAATCCCACCCCCTTAAATCCTTATTAATCCACATCACTGCTATGTCTTGTAATCTGAGCCTGTCCCCTCTGTGCTTTGTGTGCTTTCTGTTTTGCCGCTTTCTCAGCTCTTCTTGACCTTGGGGAAAGCGGAGGAATGCTTTCCAGAAACAGTGAATCTGTTAACCCTCTCTCTCCCAATGTTTCTTCTCCTAGCTGTTGCCCATCCAGTATTTCCCAGCTGCTGCCTTCTGAACTATGTCCCTCTACAAACCACTGTTCCAAATCTATACTGTCTTCCTGCTCTTGGGAAGATTCAGGGTCTGGAGCAGGGGGGTGGACTTCCCCCATTCCTCCTCAGTGCAGCCCTCCTCAACACAGTCCCTGACAACACCCCGTGCAAGGCCAACATTTGACACCCCAGCCCTCTCACTGCCTTCCCAAAGGTGGGTAAGGAGGCACCAGACTTTGGAAAGGAGGTGCAAGGACTCTGGCAGAGTCCCAGAGCCCTTCCAGCTCCTTCCCAAAGCTGGGAAAGCACTAACTAGGCTTTTGGAAGGAGGCGGAAGGAGCTTCATGCGTCCTTCCCAAAGCCCAGCGCCTCGGCTCAGCGCCCAGTGCGGGTGCCCCACAAGCATAGCCCTAAATCCATCCCTGCAGAATTATTACACCTGATTTTGCCAAGCTGGAGCTGCTCCAGCTGTTCCGGACTACAATGCCCATCAGGCCCAGCCAGCTTGTGTCCCGCCCAGAGGGCTGTCTTAATATAAGTCATGCTAGTCTTTCCAGGGTCCCAAGCAGAGAAGCATCTTCCTTTTGTGGCCTCGCCAGCTAAGATGCTTTTAACAGGACACGCCAGGGACGAACCCCTGGTCTCTCACCCCTGAACTAGCAGCTTTCTTCCCCTTGATTTACCCAGCTAGGACTAGCTTTTGGCTTCTGAATTTGTCCCTTATTACTCACACCAGCGGTCAGCACAGTTGGGCACTGGCCCCAGAGACTCAGAGGGGCCCCTTCACTGGCCCAACGACCATTCCCTTGCCCAGCTTTGGGGGGCATTGTGTTTCAAGTAAAGATTGTAGATGGGGACAAAGCCTAGCTGGAATTCCGCTATCGGCCCACCATCTAGACTCGGGTTGTGTAGACAGGTAAATAAACCATATATCGTAGAGACGCCACAGTCTCTGCTGTGCCCAATTTCCAAAGGAAGACCAGACCCTGGGTCAAGCACGCCTGCAACCCCTGGAATCGCGTACCGTTCAGAGATTGGGGTGGCGTGTCGAAATGCAATAAATAAGAGAAGAGGGAGAGGGGAGCTGTTGCATGGGCATCGTTCAAGGCCATGCTGTGGGCATGGGTGGCAAAGAAAGTCCCCAGTCTTTGATTTTGAGGATGATGACAGCCGGGCCTTTGTCCGCCCACTCTCTAGTCTCTGGCGAAGGACAGCCCGGACCTCGCCACGCCGGCAGGCAAATGAGAGGTGCCCGGCTGCGCTCAAAGTGCGATTCTGTCCTCAAAGATGGAAAGCAGCAGCAGGATGCCCCAGCCAGCCAAGAGTCCCACATTTTGCAGGGCAAAGAGGAGCCACGGGCGCTTATCTTTCACGTTCATCAGGGCCGGGAGCTGCAAACCAGAGCAGAGAGGGGAGATTAGCGAGCACCACAGATTGGGTCCCACAACCCCAGTCTCCTTGTGCCCCGATTTCAGTCTAATTCTTTAACCCACCCCTTTCCCTTCCCTTCCTTGTCCCACTCTTCCAGAAATTGCCCACAGATCTCATTCATGCCATCTATTGTTTGTGTACATCAGAGACAGTGTGGTGCAGTGGTTAGGGCATCATACTAGGACCCAGGAGACCAAGGTTCGAATCCACGCCTGGCCATCACGAAGCTTCCTGAGCCAGCCACTGCCTCTCAGCCTAACCTCCCACACAGGGCTGTTGTTGTGGGGATTAATTAAGATGGGAGGGAGAACCGTGTATGATACTGTGCACTCCTTGGAAGAGAAGGTGAGATATAAACCAGGCAGAGGGCCTTCTCGGTGGTGGCACCCGCCCTGTGGAAGGCCCTCCCACCAGATGTCAAGGAAATAAATAACTATCTGACTTTTAGAAGACATCTGAAGGCAGCCCTGTTTAGGGAAGTTTTTAATGTCTGATGTTTTATTGGGTTTTTAATGCCCTGCTGGAAGCTGCCCAGAGTGGCTGGGGACGCCCGGCCAGATGGGTGGGGTATAAGTAATAAATTGTTTGTTGTTGTTGTAACAAATAAATAATCAAGCGTAAGAAGAGGCAGACGGCAGGATCAGGCCAACAGGGCCTATTGAGTCTAGCATCCTGTCCTCCTTGCTGGTGACTATGGGATGCCTAGAAGCGAGGCCTGTGCAACACTCGCTGCACCTGCGACTCCCAGCTACTGGTATATTCGGAGACATCTTGCCTGAGCAAACTAAATAGTTTAGCCATGCCTTTTTCTTTGGTCCAGAATCTACCTATATTAATAATAATATACCCCACCCTCCCCAGCCAAGACCGGGCTCAGGCGGCTAACCCCAGGTATAAAAACAATTGATTAAAATACAACTTAAAAACAAGATTGAAGTACAACATTAAAATGCAGCCTCATTTCAGTAGAAACTCAAATAAAAAACTTTTTTGGGGTGATACAGCTTCATTGTATAGTCATGAGTTCTAGCACCCACTTTCCCTACACCGTTCAGGAGTGCCGACTCACCCTCAGGATTGTGGGTGCCCGTCGCCACAACGCGGATATGTGACGGCACACGCGCTACATGCGGGCGCGTGTGTGTAACGGCGCATGTCCGCGTTGCGGCGGTCGATGGCAGCAGCTCCTCTTCTTCCTCCTCTCCACAGCCAGTGGAGGGGCTTGGACTCGGAGGCAGAGAGAGCCTCCCCCAGCCCCGGAAAAGGGAGCCTTGTTGGCTGGCTGTGGAAGGTGGAGCTGGACTGCTTCTCTCTCAGAGGCATCACTGCTGCTGGCTGACTTGAGTTGGCTCATATGACACCATCTCTCATTTCCCCACTTACACGTGTTTTCCCTAAGCTAGTAAAGGTAAAGGGACCCCTGACCATTAGGTCCAGTTGTGACCGACTCTGGGGTTGCGGTGCTCATCTCGCTTTATTGGCTGAGGGAGCAGGCATACAGCTTCCAGGTCATGTGGCCAGCATGACTAAGCCACTTCTGGCAAACCAGAGCAGCGCACGGAAACGCCGTCTACCTTCCCGCCAGAGCGGTACCTATTTACAGTCATACCTCGGGTTGAAGTCGCTTCAGGTTAAGCCTTTTCGGGTTGCGCTCCACAGTGACCCGGAAGTAATGGAGCGTGTTACTTCTGGGTTTCGACGCTCACGCACCTGCAGACGCTCAAAATGACGTCACGCGCATGTGCAGAAGTGGTGAATTGCGACCTGCGCATGCGCAGACATGGGTTGCGTTCACTTCAGGATGCGAACGGGGCTCCAGAACAGATCCCGTTCGCATCCAGAGGTACCACTGTATCTACTTGCACTTTGATGTGCTTTTGAATTGCTAGGTTGGCAGGAGCAGGGACTGAGCAACGGGAGCTCACCCCGTCGCGGGGATTCGAACCGCCAACCTTCCGATCGGCAAGCCCAAGAGGCTCTGTGGTATAATAAAAATAATAAGTTGGGAGAATGGTAAGAAAAGGAGAACAACTGCCAGGGGTAGAACTCTCACTGCTTACCATATCGCACAGGGCCACGTAGAGGAAGAGGCCAGTGGCCACGGTGAAAATCCAGGCCTCGAACTCTTCTCCCGTGGACACAGAAAGCGCGATGTAGAGGCCCACGAAGGCTGTGAGGGCGCTGAGGAAGTTGAGCAGCAAAGCCCACTTGATGCTCAGCCCAGCGTGGAGCAGGGCGGCAAAGTCCCCTGCAAAGGCGGGAGGAAGATGGTCAGCCATTCATTAGCTGAGATTCCAGGAGGCTGGACTAGATGGTGTCGGGGTTCCCCTCTACGTCTATAACTCCATGATTCTACTAGGAGCGGCGGCATTCGGCCAGGTATCACGCAGCCCGAAGGAGACACCCCGTCCCTATCATTTGGGGGTGGAGGGGAAGCACCTGCCTTCAGATCCCTGCTTGGAAGCCGCCCAGGATCTACCTGCTAGGAAACACTGCCTTCTCAGGAGCTTGCCAAGAAAAAAAGCACACCAGGAACTCTGGCCAATATAAGTTTCAGTAGTGGGAGCGGTCCCTACTAGCAAACCAATAGTCAATTGTAACAAACAATTGGATTACAAACTCATATAGAGATTATAAACTCAAACACACATTAGAAACTCAAGCTCATAAGGATATGTATAACACAATAATTTATAATTTATGACTGTTTTATAATTTATGCTAATTTAGAATTTAAAGGTACTTTCGTGTAATGTTTGATACTTCCAGCTGATGAAGGTGAATACATCGAAACAGGGCCCTGTCCTGGTTTCTGATCCATAACTGACTTCTGACTTCTCCTCAATGATTGAAACTAAGACCTTCACGTCGAATCTGACTAAGGGCTAAACATGAACTTATCTCTACTCATAAACTCTCACCTATAATTCTGTAACGAATTATTGTGTTATACATATCCTTATGAGCTTGAGTTTCTAATCTCCATTTGAGTTTGTAATCCTTGTCAGAATACATACTTTTGAATGGATTAGTTTTTGTTACAATTGACTATTGATTTGCGAGTAGGGACCACTCCCACTACTGAAATTTCTATTGGCCTGAGTTCTTGGTGTGCTTTTTTCTTGGTCTATTTAATAACAAGAACTCCTACTTATTTATCAGGAGCTTGCAGCAGCCCACTCTGAGCGCTTACCCCGTCGAACGGAAAAGAAAAATTGCTGCGTTGTTTTGCCACCATGCGGCATATCCCAGCTCAGCCTACCCATCCTGGCACCCCTCACATGCTGCGGCTCCCATGATCCACAGGCCGGCATAGCCAAAGGCACTAAGGGTGACGGGAGTTATTGTTGTTTAGTCGTGTCCGCCTCTTCGTGACCCCCTGGACCAGAGCACGCCAGGCCCTCCTGTCTTCCACTGCCTCCCGCAGTTTGGTCAAACTCATGCTGGTCGCTTCGAGAACACTGTCCCACCATCTCGTCCTCTGTCGTCCCCTTCTCCTTGTGCCCTCCATCTTCCCCAACATCAGGGTCTTTTCCAGGGAGTCTTCTCTTCTCATGAGGTGGCCAAGGTACTGGAGCCTCAGCTTCAGGATCTGTCCTTCCAGTGAGCACTCACGGCTGATTTCCTTCAGAATGGAGAGGTTGGATCTTCTTGCAGTCCATGGGACTCTCAAGAGTCTCCTCCAGCACCAGAATTCAAAAGCATCCAGCCTTCTTGATGGTCCAGCTCTCACTTCCATACATCACTACTGGGAAAACCACAGCTTGAACTATATGGACCTTTGTCGGCAAGGTGATGTCTCTGCTTTTTAAGATGCTGTATAGGTTTGCCATCGCCTTTCTCCCAAGGAGCAGGCATCTTTTAATTTTGTGACTGCTGTCACCATCACCATTTCGTCACCATTTCGTGACTGCTATAACCATGGGAGTTATAGTACAACATATATGGGGGGCGCCTGGATGGGAAAGACTGTGCACCCTAAACTCACAATAGCCAACCAGATACCCCAACATAGCTGTCAACGTTTCCCTTTTTTAAAAGGGAAATTCCCTTATTCCGAATAGGATTCCTCGCAAGAAAAGGGAAAAGTTGACAGCTATGTGACCCAACGGGAAACCAGCAAGCAGGATTCGAACACAAGAGCCCTCTGCCTTCCTGCGGTTTCCAGCAACTGGGATTCAGAAGGATCCCTGCCCCCAACTGCGGGCGTAGACCACAGCCGTCATGCCTAGTAGCCACTGATACCCCTCTGCTCCACGAATTTGCCTAATCCTCTTTTAAATTCATCCAAGTTGGCGGCCATCCCTGCCTCCTGTGGCGGGGAGTTCCACAGTTTAATGATGTGCTGTGTGAAGAAGGGCTTCCTTTTCGTCTGCCCGCCGGCTTCCTCCAGTGCACAAAATTAAATAAACCCCAACCCTGCCTTCAGTGCCATGCAATGCCCAGCCCCTCCTCCCTCCGCACCGAGCTCGTGGGGCAGTTCGTGGCACAAGACGGCCAGCGAGGTGGCCAGACCCGTCTTCCAAGAAGAGGAGAAGGCGGCGCCAACGGCCAGTCCGTCGGCGAAGTTGTGGATGGCGTCTCCAATGGTGATCATGTACGGCAGCATCCTCAGCTCTGCGGAAGGAGCAAATGGGAGACATCAGAACCTCATAATAATAATAATAATAAGAAGAAGAAGAAGAAGAAGAATGATAATAATGATAATAATGATAATAATTTGTACTGGGCCTCCCCAGTATTTTTATACAAATAATTTATACAAATAATTTATTATTTGTACAGTGGTACCTCGGGTTTAGTACTTAATTTGTTCCGGAGGTCCGTACTTAATCTGAAACGGTTCTGAACCTGAAGCACCACTTTGGCTAAGGGGGCCTCCTGCTGCTGCCGTGCCGCCGGAGCACAATTTCTGTTCTCATCCTGAAGCAAAGTTCTTAACCTGAAGCACAATTTCTGGCTTAGTGGAGTGTGTAACCTGAAGCGTATGTAACCTGAAGCGTATGTAACCCAAGGTACCACTGTATTCATGTTTTTATACTGTATTTTATGCTGCTTTTACAATTAAGTGTTTTAAATTTGTTCTTAGCCGCCCTGAGCCCGGTTTTTGAACCGGGAAGGGCAGGGTATAAATAAATAAAAAAGATTATTATTAATTTTTTATTCTTATAATTCCCTTCTGGAGCCGTCCAAGTCGGTGGCCCTCACTACCTCCTGCGGGTTCCATAGCTCAGCTACGCAGAAATAAAGGCTTCCTTTCATGTGTCCTCACCCCCTGCAGGACGCACAAAGAGCAGTGTGTGCGAAACACAAGCCCTGAAACCCTTTGCATTTTTCCTTCCCAGCTGGCAGCCTTCAGGCCCTGCGCCCTGCTGGAGGCGACATGTGCCAGAGGCAGCCTCTGGAAAGCAGGCAGAGAGCAATTCTACTTGAGCTGTCAATGACCCTTCCCAAGCCGCCCTCCCTTCATGCTGGGGGATTCAGCCCGTAACACAATGCGCCGTTTGTTCTGAAAACGAGAAGGAACTGTGGCAGGAGTGGCCCAGTGGCCTAATGGATAAGGCATCAGCCTCCGGAGCTGGGGATTGTGGGTTCAAGTCCCACCTGGGTCGGACAGCTAGCTTCTTTTGTTTTAAGAGAATTCTTTTTTCCCCCTCCGAAAGGAGGGAATTTGCAGACAGGAAACCTCGGATATGGGAAATTAGGAGGAGGGTTAAATCAAGGTGGGAAGTTGGGCAGGTTTGGAGGGCCAATTCAGACAACGTCTTGGCTCGATGTTGAACCAAAGGTGTGTCCAGGAAACGGGGTCCCAGGTTTGCACATACGATTTGGGCCCCATCAGAAATCTATGTTTTGTTTTTAACACTCAATTGGGAGCCGCCCACAGTGGCTGGGGAAACTCAGCCAGATGAGCGGGGTATAAATAATAAATAAATTATTATTATTATTATATCTAGGACAGCCTTCCTCAGCCTGGTACCCTGCAGATGTTTTGGACCAAAACTACTGTCAGCTGGTGATGCCATCCAAATGTAATAATAATAATAATATATCTAGGACAGCCTTCCTCAGCCTGGTACCCCCAGATGTTTTGGACGGCATCACCAGCTGACAGGAGTTGTAGTCCAAAACATCTAGAAGGCACCAGGTTGGGGGGGACTGATTTAGGACGCAACAGAGATTTGCTTGCATTGCAGAGTGGTGGCGAGTCCAGCCCTTGAGACCAGCTTCACGCAGGATACAAACCCCAAGAGATCTCACTGATGGAAAACTCATATAAACCCTACAGACTCTTGGAGTGGGGCATCGTTTTAGGGTTTGCGTTGGGGGTCAAGATTCCACTTTGCGGATGTTCGTTTTGATGCTCTTGGTATCAATTCCCTGCGCCTTGATTTTTAGATCTTCTTATGACATGCGGGGATTGTTTGATTTTGTCGTGCCGACTCTGACACATCGCTTAGGACTGCTTTGGTTACAGTTTTGTACTTGCGCAACTATTTCTGTGTCTGTAAGCTGTCTTGAGAGTGGTTTTAACTATGGAAAGGCAACATACAAGTGAACGATTGTGAAAATAACAGGAAGATTTAAAGGAACTATTAGAAATGACTATCAAAAGCAAAAGAGATATGAGATGATCAGAGCCTCATCCGAACTTGAAGCATGGGAAGTCCCAACAACAAAAATTTATAAATCGGCAGAATATTTGTACTATTTGATATGTATATGTATAATTTGGAATATTTAATGTGATTTGATTGGATTGTTAAAATGGAAAACTTAATAAAAAAGACTTTAAAAACAACAAGTGAACAATTGTGATCATGGTTTTGCTCTGAGCTGGTCTTTTGTTTCATTATTACCACCGATTCCTGTTTTTATAATTATATTTCTGGTTGTTATAACCTGTCCTGGTGCATGGAAATGTTAGAAATGAAAATCGTTCAATCAAAGCAGCTTCTTGAGGTTATGTTGTGAACCTTCCTGAGATTTACGGGTATAGGGCGGTATACAAATTTAATAAATAATAAGAAGAATAAGAATAAATGCTGGACATGTCAAGGAGAATCCCATCTGGTTGCTGGACAGGACTTTGCTGGTGCTCACCTCGACTGAGGGTCTCTTTCTTCCGCATCTGGCTGAAATCTGCCTCCTCAGCAGTCACCTATTAAGAAAGAACAGGCGGGTAGAAAAAGAGAATGTGAGACAGGCACAGCCTGCGTCCCACTTTGGGGCCACGCAAAAAGGCCCTGCTTTTCCAAGGCGCAGTCCCTGCCTTCTGTTCATTTTCTGAGCCCTCCATTTTATTAGTACAGTGGTACCTCTGGTTGCAAACGGGATCTGGTCCAGAGCCCCGTTCGCAACCTGAGCAGAACGCAACCCGCGTCTGCGCATGTGCGGGTCACGATTCGCTGCTTCTGCGCATGCGGTCATTTTGAGTGTCTGTGCATGCGCGAGCGGTGAAACCCGGCAGTAACCCTTTCCAGTACTTCCGGGTCGCCGCGGAGCGCAGCCTGAAAACGCTCAACCCGAAGCAAACATAACACGAGGTATGACTGTAGTAGCATTAATTAAATTTAAAGAGTCACCTACATACGAAAGCGCTGGACAATTCATAGAATCAGAGAATTGTAAAGCTGGAAGGGACCCCAAGGGCCATTGAGTCCAGCCCCCTGCAATGCAGGAATCTCAGCTAAATATTCTCTGATAAGATGGCCATCCAGCCTCTGCTTAAACACCTGCAATGAATCACAGAATTGTAGAATTGGATCCCAATGGTCATCTAGTCCAACCCCTTGCAGTGCAGGAACCAAAGCCTGATCTAGACAATTTTGCTCCCCCTCGGAACTCAGCAAGGAGTTTGGGGATGAAGCTCAGAACTGATTGGCGCCCCCTGCTGTTGGGCTCCCTGCCGCCTGCCCTACCAATGGCTGCCAGTCACCAGGCAAGAGGCATTTCTGCACAGTCAGGTTTCAACATAATAAGCAGGTGCTTCCCTCAAAACAGAAGAGGCTTGTGGTGTAATGGTTAGAGTGTTGGACTATAGACCTGGGAGACCAGGGTTCAAAGCCCCACTCAGCCAGTCATAGAATCCTAGAGTTGGAAGAGACCACAAGGGCCATCGAGTCCAACCCCCTGCCAAGCAGGAAACACCATCAGAGCACTCCTGACATATGGTTGTCAAGCCTCTGCTTAAAGACCTCCAAAGTAGGAGACTCCACCACACTCCTTGGCAGCAAATTCCACTGTCCAACAGCTCTTACTGTCAGGAAGTTCTTCCTAATGTTTAGGTGGAATCTTCTTTCTTGTAGTTTGGATCCATTGCTCCGTGTCCACTTCTCTGGAGCAGCAGAAAACAACCTTTCTCCCTCCTCTATGTGACATCCTTTTATATATTTGAACATGGCTCTCATATCACCCCTTAACCTCCTCTTCTCCAGGCTAAACATGCCCAGCTCCCTTAGCCATTCCTCATAAGGCATCGTTTCCAGGCCTTGGACCATTTTGGTTGCCCTCCTCTGGACACGTTCCAGTTTGTCAGTGTCCTCCTTGAACTGTGGTGCCCAGAACTGGACACAGTACTCCAGGTGAGGTCTGACCAGAGCTGAATACAGTGGCACTATTACTTCCCTTGATCTAGATGCTATACTCCTATTGATGCAGCCCAGAATTGCATTGGCTTTTTTAGCTGTCCCTCATCCCAACCTACCTCACAGAGTTGTTGTGAGGGGGAAAATGGGGAGGGGAGAAACCATGTACAACATTTTGAGCTCCTTGGGTGGAATCTGAATGTGAGAAATTCTGCATCAGACGCGGCTGGACTAAATGAGCCTTGGGGTCCCTTCCAATTCTGTGATAATAAATTTACATTAAATTAAAAGATGAGTAACACAGTTCCACGTCCTCGCCTCCCCAAATAAATCATAACATTTTCAAAAGGTTGGTGTAGTTTCCCCCCAGGTTGTTTTATTTTAAAAGCATACATTAAAGAAGCAAACCTTGGGGGAAAGACTTCTCTCCTGTTTTGGAAACAGAACAACAGAGCGATCGTACTCTCAAGCTCATTTTAGAGGACAAAATCACTACCCATTTTTGCTTTAGACTTTGGGTCACTGCTGCTTGTTTTTTCCAATCAATCTTTATCACGGTCCAGAGACCCAACAAATCGTCACAAAGCAATGCACAATTCAGACAGCCTACCTCCAGGTTAAACAAGCATTTTGTTCAGACTTAAAGATAGGGATTATTGGTTCAGGGAAGTTTTTAATGTATGATATTTTAGTGTTTTTTGGTTTCTATTGAAGCCGCCCAGAGTGGCTGGGGAAACCCAGCCAGATGGGCGGGGTACAAATAATAAATTATTATTACTATTATTATTATTCTTGCAACCATCAATAAAAACTTTGCCACTGCTAATGTTGTAGTGTTTGTCTGTTCTTCCAATAGGAACCTGACATAGTGAGCCTCTGATTTTCCAGGAAAAGGTAATATCAGTTCTGCCCTGGCTTGCTCGCATTTTGCACAGTGCAGCAAAATATGTTTTATAGAATCGATGTCTTGAGCATCAGTGTTTTTTATACTTCATTTCAATTTCAAATCTTCGAGGGGGTGTGTGTTTGCATGCCCCACTGACTCAGACTGCTGATTTCTCCCACTTTAAAAAATAAAAAAAAAATTAATGTGGAAATTAAGCAGCAGGAGCAAAACCCAACAGGGAGGCACCGCGGAGCAGTGGAATAGGCTCCTGCTTTGCATGCAGAACGTCCCTGGTTCAATCCCTGACCTCTCCAGTTAAGAAGGATCTCAGGTGGCGGGCGATAGGGAAAATACCCTTCCCTGCCAGAAAACCTGGGAGAGCAGCTGCCAGTCCGAGAAGACAATAATGGGCTCGATGCACCAATAGTCTGGAGCAGTGCAAGGCATTTTTCAGATAGCCACATATTTCTTCCCGCACATCTTTATTCCACCTTCCACCATTAGGTGGGGCTGGTAAATCATGCTTGGGTTCTGTATAAAGGCATGGCACAGAATTGGGCGAAAGAGGAAGGCAGAAATTTATTTTTTGCTTTTTGCCGGAGATCACTCACAGCTCCTGGAATGCCGAGCTACAGGTGGAAGCAGCTCTCTGCCCATCTCTGGGTATCTCAGTGTTCACTGTCTCATCAAGACTTAACATGAGTCAACAGTGTGATGCAGCAGCAAAAAAGGAAAAGGGTGGTGTGGTAGGAATTTTCAGGTCTTAGATATATGTTAAATGTTCATAAGTGTACCAACCAAGCACGTACATAGATCAGCACAGGAAGACCGACCTGGAAAAAATTTTGATTCCCAAACTGTCCCAAACTGACCGAATGTTTTCTCTGAAAAGTCAAAGGAAAACGGAAAAGCCTCCCCATTGTCTTTTCCTTCACAAATCCTGTCTTATACCCTTTCCGTCTGTGTTTGAATAGGGTGAGCCTGTGACCTGACTCAGGAACTAAGTATTTATCATTACAAGGGACTGGCCAGGCTTCCCAGGGTATCCAATCAAGTAAGCATTAACAGGTAACTTGCCAGACAGGAGATAAACAACACACTCAGATTTCTGTTGTAGACTGCCCTTCCGTGATGTAGGTATGATGTATCTGCGGGTGGTGGTCTTAAGCTACACCCCTTTTTGGGGATGAAAACGTCAAATCTTCACCAAGGTCAGCTATCCAGACTGGTCCTACGTGGGCCAGAAAAAAGCCAGGGAAGTCCCCAAATAGGAGTTCCATCACAGAAGGGGAAAGATAAAAGGAAAGCGGGGGAGGGGATCAAGTTGATTCCAAGCCAAAGGCCAGGCGGAACAACTCTGTCTTACAGGCTCTGCGGAAAGAAATCAGATCCCACAGAGCCCTGGTCTCATGAGACAGAGCGTTCCATCAGACCGGGGCCAGTGTTGAAAAGGCCCTGGCTCTGGTTGAGGCTAATCTGACTTCCTTAGGGCCCGGGACCTCGAGGGTGTTGCCATTTAGGGACCTCTAGAGGCTAGGACTCCAACCAGCGGCTTCAAGTTGCAGGACAGGAGATGCCAACTTCATCAGGAAGAACATTCGGATGGGAAGAGCTGTTTGACAGGGGAACAGACTCTTTTGGAAGTTGGGCTCTCCTTCCTTGGAGGTTTCTAAGCAGAGGTTTGGTGACCATTGGTCAGGGATGCTTTAGCTGAGATTAATGTTTCGCAGGGGGTTGAACTAGATGACCCTCAGGGTCCCTTCTAACTCCTAAGTTTCTAAGTATCCATGAGGACTTGTCTCCTGGGTTAAAGGAACAGCCTTCATCTATTCAGCAGTGCAGTGTTGGGCAAGCAGGCACCTTCTATATGTTTTGTGTAGCAGGTACCCCCCCCACCCCAATCATTCTGTTTGCACAAACTTCACACACACTCACACTCACACACTACATACGCCATATTTCTGTTATAAATTCATAGAAAATCAACCATACATCGGATTTGCACTGTTCCATTTTTTTTACTCCATGTGACAAGGACTATCAAAGGGGGGTGGTGGCTTGGTTTCTGGTCAGCCATAATCCCTTCACCATCCCAGCACATCCACAGGAGCCCTGCCCAGTTGCTATGTCAACCCTGATAATCCCAGACAGAAGACAATCAAAATCACAAAGAACAGTGGATTCACCACAGACTGAAACAAAGGACAATGATCAGATCTTCCCTTTGGGGGCAGGAAACTGCAAACTCCCCATTGTCACCTGGAAAGTACTCATGGGGAGGGGGAAAGGAGGAACCAGCTGGGTGACAGGACACTCAGGTTACCACCACTACTCCTCCCTCAACCCCTCCTTTCTGTAACATATGCATGATGTCAACCCCTCCTTTCTGTAAGGTATGCATGATGTCAACCCCTCCTTTCTGAAATGTATGCATGATGTTTCTGGGGGTGGGCTTGAGCTAGAGGAGGGGAATTTCAAAAGTTTTTATAAGGTCTTGCAGCCCATTGTTCTGGGTCTTTCCTCTCTCTTGCAAGTGAAGGGAATACCCTGTTGCAACAGTTCAATAAAGGCCAAGCCTACAGGCTGCTGTTTTGCTCCAAGTTATCCTGGTTGGTGTCTTTACTTTTTGTCCAAGGGAGCCCTCAGATTTTTCCGTTAACATTTGCACTACCTCTCCCATCAGCCCCTGCCCAAACATCTGGAGGGCATCAACTTGGCCAAAGCTGCTATGCCGACTCTTACTTTTGCTTGGAATATACTCGGAGTCAAGTGGGGATTTCATGCTCTTTATTCAGCTCAGAACAGTGAGGGATGGAAGTTCCCCCAAAATGTCTGCTTTATATACATTATTTACACAATGGGCCCCATGTGATTGGCTAATTCTGGGATTCTTATGTAGGCCAATCAGGTTGCGGATTCACTTCCACCTGGAGTTGGATTGGGTGGCTCCTGGGGACCAACCAGACTGCTGCGTACTTGATCCTATTGTTCTAGGGCCAATCAGACTGCTGCATTCTGGATCCTATTGTTCTTGGACCAACCAGACTGCTGCATTCTGGATCCTATGGTTCTAGGACCAATCAGACTGCTGCATTCTGGATCCTGTTGTTCTAGGACCAATCAGACTGCTGCATTCTGGATCCTATTGTTCTAGGACCAATCAGACTGCTGCATTCTGGATCCTGTTGTTCTAGGACCAATCAGACTGCTGCATTCTGGATCCTATGGTTCTAGGACCAATCAGACTGCTGCATTCTGAATCCTATTCAACTCAGTACATAACAGCTGCCATGCCGACTCTTATTTTGCTTGGGGTTCTTTTCCAGAACCTTGAGTAATCTTTGCTTAGCCTCTGACTCAACCTAGAAATGCATAAAACAACCCAGAGAGACTGAGGACATCTCAGCAGCCAGGATGCCAGTCCTAGGTGGAGGCAGGCAGGGCAGGCCACTCACCAGGTCAGCGTGAGAAGCACCTTTCTCCTGCTTCCTCCTCTTCATCTCGTCTTGGTAGAGCTGCAGGGACATGCCGTGGTCGCACTGGTGCCCTGTGCTGTGCTCCTGGAGGCGGGAGATACAAGGGAACATGGCATCTGGTTGGACCCATGCAGTTGCTAGGCAACCCAGCAGGAGTTCAATCCCTGCTAATTTATAATTTGGCAGAATATTCGATTATTTGATATGTAACGCGGGTGGCGCTATGGGTTAAACCACAGAGCCTAGAACTTGCCGATCAGAAGGTCGGCGGTTCGAATCCCTGCAACAGGGTGAGCTCCCGTTGCTCAGTCCCTGCTCCTGCCCACCTAGCAGTTCGAAAGCATGTCAAAGTGCAAGTAGATAAATAGGTACCGCGCCAGCGGGAAGGGAAACGGCGTTTCTGTGCGCTGCTCTGGTTCGCCAGAAGTGGCTTAGTCATGCTGGCCACATGACCCGGAAGCTGTATGCCGGCTCCCTCGGCCAATAAAGCGAGATGAGCGCTGCAACCACAGAGTCAGCCACGACTGGACCTAATGGTCAGGGGTCCCTTTACCCTTTACCTATATGTATAATTTGGAATATTTAATGTGATTTGATTGGATTGTTAAAACGGAAAACTTAATAAAAATGATTTATTTAAAAAAAGGAGTTCAATCCCTGCTCATCAGCCAATGAGCAGGAGGTCAAATCTTGCTTTCTGCAGGGATCAAGCAGGCACCCCAGTTCCCCACAGGATTGAACCCCGCTCATCAGCTGACATCACCTGCCCATCAGAGTGATGTCAGCTGACGGAGAGGTGAGCATTTATTTTTTTTAAAGGACTCGCTGGCCACATTGGGTCAATACTGCAGCGGCGGACCCTGGGCTCTCAAATTTCAGCGGCACCCTGTGCGACGCTAAAATCCCCCCCCAACCTCTTGCACTCTGTTCTACAGGAATGTTCTGGGCCCCCCTGTAGCAAGGGGCACAGTGTAGCTGCACTGGTTGCGCTACCCAAAAAATGCCTCTACAGATGGGCCTGCAAGCCAGAGGCTCCCCACTTCAAGTTACGGAGAAAGGATGTGTTACAAGTTCCTTTCCGCCCTGGATTCAGGTGTCAGCAAACATTTTCAGCAGGGGGCTGGTCCACTGTCTCTCAGACCTTGTGGAGGGCCGGACTATATTTTGAAAAAAGAAATGAATGAATTCCTATGCCCCACAAATAACCCAGAGGTGCACTTTAAATAAAAGCACACATTCTGCTCATGTAAAAACACCAGGCAGGCACCACAAATAACCCAGAGATGCATTTTAAATAAAAGGGCACATTCTACTCATATAAAAACATACTGGTTCCCGAACCGTCCGGGGGCCGGATTGAGAAGACGAATGGGCCGCATCCAGCCCCTGGGCCTTGGTTTGCCTACCCATGATTAAGGGCACTGTGGGCGGTGCCAAGCAGAAGGAGTGCCAAACTGAGAAGATCCATAATTGAGACAATCCACTTGTGGGCGCCAGATTTTGGCCTCGCCCAGGGTGCCATATTCCCCATGATTGCCAAAGCGTGCCCCTGCCCCTTTCCCTTCCTCCTCCCCACCGCTGCCAACAATTAGCAGCCGATAAACAACCAACGCACCTCGTCGTCGTCCGAGTGCCCCAGGAGGATGAAGAACTTTTCGAGGAGGAAGAAGAGGTAGAGCCCCCCCAGCACGGCCAGTAGCTTCCACAGGACGTTGTGGCCCTCGGCTCCATGGGGGTTGTGGGAGTGGCCCTCGCCATGGGAGTGAGAATGGAGACCCAGGAACTGCGGGCAGGAGAGAGGAGGCACAGCTTGATTTGGGGCACAGGGAAGAAGTTTCTGAAGACCACACATCCCTGCCTTCGAAACATGCCAGACTCCCATCCACACCAGCACCCACTGTGGCCATGTGATGCTGTCAGGAGAGCTGCCATGCTGGCTGATGGGAGTTCTAGTACAGCACCGGGTGGAGGGCACCAGATTGGGAACGGTTGAATTGCGAAAGGAGGGAATTTTTTTGTCACATGTGGTGGACTTGTAGTAAGGTAAAAGCTCACTGGCAAATGATATATAGTGAGTCAAAGAAAATGTTTGAAAGTACATTTGTGGAAAAACCAGAGGCATTTCTGTTAGGTATAGTAGGGAATGAGATCCCAAAGAGAGATATAAAACTGTTTATGTATGTGACAACAGCAGCAAGAACTCTTTTAGCCCCAAAATGGAACTGACGGGAAATTCCATCGCTAGAAGAGTGGCAGACAAAGATTATGGGCTATGCAGAATCGGCGAGGCTGGCCGGGAAAATCGGAAACCATCGCGATCAAACTTTCCGAAAAGACTGGAGTAAATTTGTACAATATCTGAAGGACAATTGCAAACAATTAACAACACTAGCAGGGTTGGCGTAAGTAAACTTGCAATGTTAAGGATTTGTACCTTTTTATATTCGTTTAAAAGATTGTGATTAACGGAAGGAGTGAAACGTAAATGGGATAATGTACAAATGCTATGATGTAGGAATGCATATATCCAGAGTGTGGGGGTCAGGTGGGATTGCTATGAGGAATTATGAAATGTGAAGCAAGCCATTGTGTCCGCGATGAAAGCATGGCGTTGACTGGGTTTGATTCATTGACAATAATTTCTGATCACATCTCACAAGCCTTTCCACCTCTGGCATTTGCGTTCTCTACACCAGTGTTTCCCAACCGGTGTTCCGCGGCACACTACTGTGCCGTGAGACATTGGCTGGTGTGCCGTGGGAGGGAGGCGGGCGAGTCGGGCGGTCAGAGGCTGCGGCGGCGAGGATCCGCGTCGAGCCGGGGGCGGCTCCGCGGTGGTGGTGCCGAGCGGCGGGGCAGCGCGTGCAAAAGGGAGGAGCGCGAGACAGCGGAGGAGGAGGAGGCTGGCATGTCCGGGCAGCAGCAGCAACAACAGCAGCAGCAACTCCCGGCGACGGCTCCTCAAGCCCCGCCGCCGCCCCCTCCTCCGCCCGCTATCGCTGCCACCACCACAACAGCCGCCGCCGCCTCAGTTGCCGCCGTCCCTCAGTCCCTCGCTCTGCTGCCTCCTCCCACCCCCAAAGCTTGGAGGTTCCCCGGCAAGGGGGAGGGAAAAAACTTTCACTTTCGTGCGTCCCTCCCGGCGTGACGCTGTGTGCTGACGTCACGGGGCTGTAATGGTGGTGTGCCGCGAGATTTTTTTCCTTAAACAGGTGTGCCGTTGCCCAAAAAAGGTTGGGAAACACTGCTCTACACCTGGCAGGCCCGTATAAGCATTCTAAATACACAGACCAGTTGCCGGTTGCTTCATCAGACATCCTGGGTCATAAAGATGATAGTTAGCTTTGATGTAGTTTAATTTTTAGGTAGGTCTTAAGGGCCAGGAAGAGAGTTCACAAGGAGATGGTAAATACTCTTTCCTTGCCATCCTTCCTTCCTTTCCTGCCTGTTCATGACCTGAATGCATTCCTCTAGTCCTGTCTTATTTACTCTCCGATATGCATGCATGCTCAAAGTAGTCTTTGTAGTTAACAGGATTTCTTCTGATCTGACTTTGTCTCACATGGATTTTTTTTTAAATGCTCAGAGGAAATCTGGTTGGTTCTTACGAACACTGTGTAAAAAGTTCTTTTGTGAATAAAATGACCTGGGCCGAGGGGTGCAGGAATTATTATTGGCACCCCTCACAGAGTCTTGCTGGTCAAGCCTTGTGTGTATTTTATTAATCAGAGTCCAATCCTTCCTTGCTTTGGGAACGCTACACTATGAGGCAATAATGAATTATGGAAACCATGAGACGGGAGGGAGGGAAGTCGAAGCTTGATTGATTAAATATGTAATGAGTATAAGAAGGATTTGTTTAAAGGTGATAAAATCGAAACTTAATAATTTTTTTTTTTAAGGGAAAGGTTGGATCGTGTGCAGCCACGTACACCTGCAAATGGATGCTCTTGCCAGCACACCTTGAGGCACACCTGCCCAGAGAGTGCGGCCTCAGCACAAGCCAGAAACAGCCCCACCCGCCGTGTGAACTGACCGTGGGGATGAGGTGGAGCATGGCATCCCCAGTGAGGGATCCCACCGCCAGGCTGACGAAGAGCTGGATCACGTACTGGTAGGCGCTGATGCAGGTGGTGCAGAGGAGGACGACGATGCCAAAGAGGGCACACAGGCAGATCAGCAGGGTCGCCAGCGAGCCGTAGATGTATTCTGGAAGAGGGGCAATGAGGGGTTGCGGGGAAAGAGTTAAACGTATGTTTCAGAAGATGACATCGTACATTTCCGGGCACAATTCAAAGTGTTGGTGTTCTGTACTGAGTTGAATAGGATCCAAAATGCAGCAGTCTGATTGGTCCTAGAACAATAGGATTCAGAATGCAGAAGTCTGATTGGTCCTAGAACAATAGGATTCAGAATGCAGCAGTCTGATTGGTCCTAGAACAATAGGATTCAGAATGCAGCAGTCTGATTGGCCCTAGAACAATAGGATCCAAAATGCAGCAGTCTGATTGGTCCCAGAACAATAGGATTCAGAATGCAGCAGTCTGATTGGCCCTAGAACAATAGGATCCAGAAAGCAGCAGTCTGATTGGTCCACAGGAGCCACCCAATCCAGCTCCAGGTGGAAGTGAATCCGCAACCTGATTGGCTACAGGTGAGCCCCAGAATTAGCCAATCACGTGGGGCCCATTGTGTAAATAATGAATATAAAGCAGACATTCTGGGGGAACTTCTATTCCTCCTCACCAATATGAGCTGAATGAAGAGCATGAAATTCACTCTCGACTCTGAGTATATTTCACTGGCGACGAAGGTGGGATTCTTGGCAGGCCTGGCAGTGTTTGACCCAGGCCTCTATCTCTCTATCAATCCCCAGCCACCACACATAACTCCTGGAGAGGGCCTTCATTCTTACTACCCCTGGGTGTGTCTCATGTAGTGCTGACCTTGAAAGCCCTAAACGGCCTCGGCCCAGTAGACCTGAAGGAGCATCTCCACCCCCATCGTTCTGCCTGGACACAGAGGTCCAGCTCTGAGGGCCTTCTGGCGGTTCTCTCATTGCGAGAAGTGAGGTTACCGGGAACCAGGCAGAGGGCCTTCTTGGTGGTGGTGCCCGCCCTGTGGAACGCCCTCCCATCAGATGTCAAGGAAATAAACAACTATCTGACTTTTAGAAGACATCTGAAGGCAGCCCTGTCTAGGGAAGCTTTTAATATTTGATGAATTATTGTATTTTAATATTTTGCTGGAAGCCGCCCAGAGTGGCTGGGGAAACCCAGCCAGATGGGTGGGGTATAAATAATAAATTATTATTATTATATTAATATTATCATCGTCTTAAACTATATGCCTAACATATGGGGCATGACTATTGGTCAGCATAAATGGATTCTCTGGGCCCTTACATCTGCAAGAAGATCGATATTAATATATTGGAAGGATAAAGATATTGCCCCCTTGGATGGATGAATGGATAGATGGCAGGACATCTCTTGCAACTCATGAAGACATCGCTGTCAGAGGAAGATTATGCTATTATCAAAACCATTGTGAACCAACGTATACTTGAGGGAAACAATAAGCTTATCTGCTTAAACACCTACTGAGCCCGGCCTTGGCTGGGGAGGGCGGGGTATCAATAAAAATTATTATTATTATTATTATTATTATTATTATTATTATTATTATTATTACTACTACTACTACTACTACTACATAGTTATATAACTTTTTATTGTTATTTTGTTATTGTTGTTTTCCTCTGCCTTTTAAAATGTTTTTTATATATCCTTTTTCTTTTCCCCTTTTATTTCATATTGACTATAACTCACTGTAATACTCTCAATCAAATTAAAATCTTAAGAAAAGAATGACACAGGGGGAAAGAAGTCTGTCGAAGCACCGCTGGGCAGAGAGGCATGGAGGCCATTGGGAAGGTTTAGCTTAGGATGAGAGGAAAGTCAGAAGTGACGTGACAGAAGTTTATAAAATTATGTGTGGCACGGAGAAAGCGGATGAAGTTTTTCTCCCTCCTAACTCTAGAATTTGTGAACATCCAATGCTGAAAGTTGGAAGATGCAGGACAGATAAATTCATGCCGCGCAGTTTTAAACTGTGGAACTCCCTGCCACTGCGGAACTCCCCCTTCTCAGTTTGAAATATGGCACCATATTTGTATAAATTAACTATCCCAAAATACAGACGTGCCTTCACACTGGCCAGATTGGATGTGATGCCCTCTGCCGTACTTGAGGGCAGATCCCAAAAGATTCCAACTGAGAAATGACTCTGTCCCTGTGGAGATGGTAATCTGGAAACAGTGGCTCACGCTCTCCTGTCCTGCCCCCTTTATAAAAATCTGAGGAATGAGATCATCACCCCACTCTTACTTACCATCCCAGGCCGCCCATCTGCAGCCACATTGTTCTTTCTTTTATCAGGTCAAAATGATCAGACAACAGCAAAGGATGCTAGGTTTATCGAGGGTGCAATGAGTTTAAGGGCCACTATCTGAACGATAGTCTTGGTCCCCTTTTTACCCATTGCTGTCTTTTTATTTGTATATATTGCTTGTTTTATGTTGCCATGGCCGTTGGCTAATGCAATTACAGTTTACCTTTATACTCATGGTGGCAGAGCCCAGTCATCCTGGCTAGTAGCCATCAAAAACTCACTCCTCCTCCATGAATTTGTGGCTATCCAAGTTGTGGCCGTTCCTGCCCCTTGTGGGAGGGAGTTCCACAGTCTTAACTATGCCTTGTGTTAAGAAGTGCTTTCTTTTATTCATCCCAAAGTCCGCAAGCAAGACCAGGACTCTTCCCGCTTGCAATTCCCAGCTGCCGGAAGAAGAGCAGAGCCATTGTGGAAGTGGAATATCTTTTAGCCCCTTCCATGGCATGGCTCTCTCGACAGCTGTCAGCTGTAGTGATCAGGTAGGATTGCTATGAGGAAATATAAAAAATATGGAGCAAGCCATTTGTGTCAGCAATGAAAGCATTGTGTTGACTGGGTTTGAGACATTTTGATATGATTTCTGATCAATCCAAGCCTCTGCGTCTCTGTCCTATTTCTCTATGCCTGACAGGCACGTATCAGCATTCTAAACACAGGCCAGTTGCTTCATCAGGCATCCTGGGCCATAAAAAGGGTGTTGGGCATGTTTAGCCTGGAGAAGAGGAGGTTAAGGGGTGATATGATAGCCATGTTCAAATATATAAAAGGATGTCACATAGAGGAGGGAGAAAGGTTGTTTTCTGCTGCTCCAGAGAAGCGGACACGGAGCAATGGATCCAAACTACAAGAAAGAAGATTCCACCTAAACATTAGGAAGAACTTCCTGACAGTATGAGCTGTTCGACAGTGGAATTTGCTGCCAAGGAGTGTGGTGGAGTCTCCTACTTTGGAGGTCTTTAAGCAGAGGCTTGACAACCATATGTCAGGAGTGCTCTGATGGTGTTTCCTGCTTGGCAGGGGGTTGGACTTGATGGCCCTTGGGGTCTCTTCCAACTCTACGATTCTATGATTCTATGAAAAATGATAGTTAGCTTTGATGTAACTTTCCTTGGTTTTGTTAAGCTTTAGATAGATTTTAAGAGCCAGGAAGAGAGTTCACAAGGAGATGGTAAATACTCTTTCCTTGCCATCCTTCCATCCTCTCTTGTTTATTGCTGTTTATGACCTCCGCAGTTTCCTAAAAGCATTGCTTCCTCTTTTATTTACTCTAGATTGGGTATGCATGCTCAGAGTAGTCTTTGTAGTTAAAAGAATTTCTTCTGATCTGACTTTGTCCCCACGTGGGGTTTTTGAAATGCTCAGAGGAAGCCTGATTGGTTCTTACGAACACTGTGTAAAAAGTTCTTTTGTGAATAAAATGACCTGGGCCGAGGGGTGAAGAGTAATAATAATAATAATAATTTATTATTTATACCCCGCCCATCTGGCTGGGCCTCCCCAGCCACTCTGGGCGGCTTCCATAAAAGCCAAAAATACAATAAAATATCACACGTTAAAAACTTCCCTGAACAGGGCTGCCTTAAGATGTCTCCTGAATGTCAGGTAGTTGTTTATCGCCTTGACATCTGCTGGAAGGGTGTTCCACAGGGCGGGCGCCACTACCGAGAAGGCCCTCTGCCTGGTTCCCTGTAGCTTTGCTTCTCGCAATGAGGGAACCGCCAGAAGGCCCTCGGCGCTGGACCTCAGCGTCCGGGCAGAATGATGGGGGTGGAGACGCTCCTTCAGGTATACTGGACCGAGGCCGTTTAGGGCTTTAAAGGTCAACACCAGCACTTTGAATTGTGCTCGGAAACGTACTGGGAGCCAATGCAGGTCTTTCAAGACCGGTGTTATATGGTCTCGGCGGCCGCTCCCAGTCATCAGTCTAGCTGCCGCATTCTGGATTAGTTGTAGTTTCCGAGTCACCTTCAGAGGTAGCCCCACGTAGAGTGCATTGCAGTAGTCCAAGCGGGAGATAACCAGAGCATGCACCACTCTGGCGAGACAGTCCGCAGGCAGGTAGGGTCTCAGCCTGCGTACCAGATGGAGCTGGTAAACAGCTGCCCTGGACACAGATTTGACCTGTGCCTCCATGGACAGCTGTGAGTCCAAAATGACTCCCAGGCTGCGCACCTGGTCCTTCAGGGGCACAGTTGCCCCATTCAGGACCAGGGAGTCCCCCACACCTGCCCGCCTCCTGTCCCCCAAAAACAGTACTTCTGTCTTGTCAGGATTCAACCTCAATCTGTTAGCCGCCATCCATCCTCCAACCGCCTCCAGACACTCACACAGGACCTTCACCGCCTTCACTGGTTCTGATTTAAAAGAGAGGTAGAGCTGGGTATCATCCGCATACTGATGAACACCCAGCCCAAACCTCATGATGATCTCTCCCAGCGGCCGCATGTAGATGTTGAAAAGCATGGGGGAGAGGACAGAACCCTGAGGCACCCCACAAGTGAGAGCCCAGGGGTCTGAACACTCATCCCCCACCACCACTTTCTGAACACGGCCCAGGAGGAAGGAGCGGAACCACTGTATAACAGTGCCCCCAGCTCCCAGCCCCTCAAGACGGTCCAGAAGGATGCTATGGTCGATGGTATTGAACGCCGCTGAGAGATCCAGCAGAACTAGGAAACAGCTCTCACCTTTGTCCCTAGCCCGCCGGAGATCATCAACCAGTGCGACCAAGGCAGTTTCAGTCCCATGATGAGGCCTGAATCCCGACTGGAAGGGATCCAAATGGTCCGCTTCTTCCAGGCGTGCCTGGAGTTGTTCGGCAACCGCTCGCTCAATCACCTTGCCCAGGAATGGAAGATTTGAGACTGGGCAATAGTTGGCCATCGTGGCCGCATCTAAAGATGGTTTTTTAAGAAGCGGTTTAATAACCGCCTCTTTCAGCGGGTCTGGGAAGGCTCCCTCACGGAGGGAAGCATTCACCACCCCACGAAGCCCATCGCCCAGCCCTTCCCGGCTTGCTTTTATTAGCCAGGATGGGCAAGGATCCAGGAGACAGGTGGTTGGTTTCACTCGTCCAAGCAGCCTGTCCACATCCTCGGAGGTAACAGATTGGAATTGATCCCACTCAACTTGACCAGACAGAACTCTTGCACTCTCCCGCCCCGGCCCTGCTCCCACGGTGGAGTCTACTTCTTCCCGAATCTGAGCGATTTTATCTGCAAAAAACTTTGCAAAATCATTGCAGGAGAACATGTGGCCTGTACTGGGCCCCGATGTTGCAGGTGGTTCCGCTAAATTGTGAACCACCTGAAAAAGTCTCCTGCTGCTGTTTTCTGCAGATGCAATAGAGGCGGTGAAGAAATTCTTCTTCGCCGTCGCTATCGCCACTTGGTAGGCTTGACGTTGAGCTCTAACCTGTGTCTGGTCAGATTCGGAATGAGTTATCCGGAATGAGGAATTATTATTATATGCACTCCTCCCAGAGTCTTGCTGGTTCAAGCCTCTGTGTGTTATTAATCAGAGTCTAACCCTTCCTTTGCTTTGGGAATGCCTCAGTCAGCTACTGGGCATCCTACATAGAAGCAGCCTTAAGACCTTAAGCCCAGACCTTTAACTGGACAGGTTCCTACAGGACTCAGCAATTTGTTTTCTAATTGGCTTAAGAGACCAGTTTCTTTTTAAGGATGGGTGGACTCACTCTGCGCAGTGGTGAGTCGCCCATCGGCAGGGGTGTTCCGGGGGGCAGAGCAGGCTTTGCTCAGCTGTTGCTGCACCAGCGCTGGGCTCACGCGGCTGAAATCAGGGCTGGAGATTCCTGCGCCTTCGTCGATCCCGTAAATCTCAAACAGGTCACTGGGGCTGAGGCAGACCTGGAAATAAAGACATGCCCCCCAGATGAGTGAGCCACAAGGAGATCCCAAGGAGACTAGGGTTGCCAGTTCTTCAAATGCCTCGTTCAGCCTGGACACTGAGGTCCAGCGCCGAGGGCCTTCTGCCGGTTCCCTCGCTGCAAGAAGCCAAGTTACAGGGAACCAGGCAGAGGGCCTTCTCGGTGGTGGCACCCGCCCTGTGGAACGCCCTCCCACCAGATGTCAAAGAGAACAACTACTACCAAACTTTTAGAAGACATCTGAAGGCAGCCCTGTTTAGGGAAGCTTTTAATGTTTAATAGGTTATTGTATTTTAATGTTCTGTTGGAAGCCACCCAGAGTAGCTGGGGAAACCCAGCCAGATGGGCGGGGTATAAGTAAATAATAAAATTATTGTTGTTGTTGTTGTTGTTGTTGTTGTTATAAATGGCCCCTATCACCATGTCTTTTGCATCCATTTGATCTGTAGCCATTGGAACCAGGTGATTCCTGTTATGTGTTCTGTGGTCTGTTTGCCTGAGCTTGAGTCTGGACTATAGATTCTGGGCTCCTGTGTTCTGATTCGATACATGATGTCCAAATCACAGTGCACTTCAGGATTTGGGCCTCTGCCATTGGCCCTTGAATTCTGAGTTGTGATTCGCAGCTTGGAAGTTTAGATAGCCAATCACATTGGGAGTGGGAGTGGCCCAGGCTTTCAGAAATGTATATAAGCAGTTGCTTTCCCCCTGTTTCCCAGTTATGTAGTTCAATAAAGGTTCTTGCTGTTATCGCTGTGCCTTGCCTGGTGGGACCCATCTACACTTCATTTCTAGAACCATAGAATTGGTTGGAAGGGACTCAAGGGGTCATCCAGCCCAGCCCCCCACAGTGCAGGAATTCTGTGATGCTTGGCACGGCAAAGAGGTTCCCTTGCTGATTTCTACAGGTCATCTGGCCTTGAATGGCATAGGAGCAGGCCAGACGGCAATCCTAATGGACAGAACACAAATGCACACAGACCCCTCGCCGCTGCCTGACAAAAACCCAGCTACAATCAGAGTCCTGTTCTCAGTTTCTTGTCTAAGCGCTGACGAAACACATGGAGTGGGAAAAGAACTTCATCATCTGCCTCTGGGCTCCGCCCTTCATGAGAAAATCACCTGTTTCCAACATCACCTGATGCACAGAGGGCAAGGCAACATCCCTCTCCCCCTCCACACCATGTGGAAATTAATTCAGTTTTTATTTAAAAGCCTTTTTGTGCCAGCTTTCATCACGTCAGACGTTCACGAGACTTTTAAGTCAAATTCTCCTTTCCCTTGTGGAACATGAAGAGAAGGTGGGAGCCCTGGACCAGGGATGGGAAACTAACGAGCAACATGATCATGGTTGCTATCTAGCAGATCCATAGGTGCCAACTCCCTGGGTGCCCGGGCACCCACACAATTCCCCATGAAGGGGCCAGGCACCCATAAATTTTGTTGCCAGGGCCATGCACGCTGCATGGCATCCACGGCTCTGGGCACCCATGGTTGCAGGGCCAAACTGGCACTCCTGAGCAGCTCCTGCCCTTGAACCACCAAGAGGTCCCTCTCTTTAGATGTTTGTGATGGGACAGAAAACGCTCCTCACCGTATCCCAGACGTTCGCGTCCTTCTCTCCCGTTCCAGGCAGACTTCGCCTTCGCCGGGCCACGCTCTTCTCCGTTCGGTTTGCAAGGTGGTCCATTTCATCGCCATGGTGGTGGTCAGTGTCATTGCCGTGGTGATGGTCGTCGTGACCCTCGTGGTCACCATGATCATGAGGGTGATCGTGTGTGGCGCCCTCGTGCACGTGGTCGTGGTGGCTGCCAAGTGTGTGGTCATTGTGAGGGTGCTCGTGCCCAGGTTCCCCGTGGTCGTGTCCTGCATGGGACGCCTCACGACCCACCTCGAGTTGCTCCATCAGCCTGGTCAAGCCTGTTGCAAACACAGAAGAGGCCCTGATCTCTCCAGATGCCCTCAGCATCACTGCCAGGTGGATTTACCACCAACCCAACTCCTTGAGCTCTTTGCACACTCTCTATCAAAGACTTACGGAGCTGGTGGCAGCAGCAGCACCAGCAGCCAAGGACTTTCAGGCTCACAGCCTTCAGCTGCGATACTAACCCCCACTTACCTGGGAATGAGGCCCATTGAATTCAACAGGACTTATTTCTCGGTGGACATGGATTAGAGAGACTGCACTGTTAATGTCTCAATAGCACTCTCACAGAGTCCCCAGCTGAGCTTTTGACATTTGTCTGTTGCATTTTGTAGCTAAGCCACACCCAGGTGTATTTCCAAAGATGGATTGTAACTCACTCTACGTGGGGCTGCCCTTGAGACTGACCCAGAAACTCCAGCGGGTGCAGAATGCTGCAACGAGACTCCTTACGAGGTCCTCTCTGCGGGATCACATTCACCCGGTGCTATACCAGCTGCACTGGCTCCCGGTGGAGTACAGGATCAGGTTCAAGGTGCTGGTTTTGACCTGTACAGCCCTATACAGTCTAGGACCCTCGTACCTACGGGACCGCCTCTCCTGGTATGTCCCACGGAGGACCTTACGGTCTTCAAATAAAAACATCTTGGAGGTCCGGGACCACAGAGAGGTTAGGCTGGCCTCAACCAGAACCAGGGCTTTTTCGGTCGTGGCCCCAATCTGGTGGAACGCTCTGTCACAAGAGACTAGGGCCCTGCGGGACTTGACATCTTTCCGCAGGGCCTGCAAGACAGAGCTTGCACTTCATGCACCACAGAGCCTAGGACTTGCTGATCAGAAGGCCAGCGGTTTCAATCCCCGCGACGGGTGAGCTCCCGTTACTCGGTCCCTGCTCCTGCCAACCTAGCAGTTCGAAAGCACGTCAAAGTGCAAGTAGATAAATAGGTACCACTCCGGCGGGAAGGTAAATGCCGTTTCCGTGCACTGCTCTGGTTCGCCAGAAGCGGCTTAGTCATGCTGGCCACACGACCCGGAAACTGTACGCCGGCTCCCTCGGCCAGTAAAGCGAGATGAGCGCCACAACCCCAGAGTCGGCCACGACTGGACCTAATGGTCAGGGGTCCCTTTACCTTTACCTAAATTTACTTCTAATGGTTTGTATAATAAACACTATCGAATTCAAAAAACAAACAAAAAAACCCAGTGGGATGAAATTACCTGCCAAGGTGAGGTTGTGGGTCTTGTTGCCATAGAGCCCAAAGATGTACTCCACAAAGTAGTGCTCGGGGGGGAGGGCATGGAAGCAGCCCCCCGCCAGGGCATGGTAGGCAACGGCTGCCAGCACCCGCCCAGCTGGCTCCGGGGCTACTTGCTTGGAGATCCGTGCACTGCTCTCCAGGATCTGGTCCACTCCTGCGCAGGGCTGGGAAGGAGAGGAGAGCAGGTCAGGCGACAGGCTGAGTCTCTGAGGCTGCTCAGCTGAGCAATTTATTTCACAGGATCCTAGAATTTTAGAGCTACAAGGGACCCCCCCCAGGGGGCATCTAGTCCAACCCGCTGCAAAGCAGGAATCACAGCTACGTATTTGTGCTTTATTTTGTCAGCCACCCTGACAGCCATGGCTGCAGAATGTCTAGCGATGTACTTAATTTAATGGCGAGACAGAGGAATAACAGAGGGTGGCAGTGGAGGAGAGAAGGATGTGAAAAGGGAATGGAAGTGTGGGAATTTAGTGATGGGAGCAATAAGAAAAGCCTGTGTGTCTTGAGGCTTTTCTGTCTTAGCAATGAGGACTAGAAAGTTGGCCTTGTCGTATTTAACTAGCTTTTAACTGCTCCCACCTAGAACTTTATCAAGTTCGGTCTTCCTCCTCTTCCTTGCCATCAAAGGCCAGATGATTAACAGTAGAGAAGATTAGAGTTGCCAGCTCTCCCCTCCTTAATTATAGTGTGACAGACAGATATCCAATAGGTAGAACTTTACCCCATCAGGAAAAGACAGGAAAAGCTTTCGCTGTCTAATTTCCATGCCACCGCGCGGCTCTCACAAGCACAGGAGGCAAGGAGGCAATGGCAGGGCAAAGGGAATGCTAGCATTTTAATTACGGTTTTCCTTTAACGGGCATCACCATTTATCAGGAAATTCGTCTTGGAAGCATCTCTCAAAAACATGGAGTTTGACCTGGCCAGGTGAGAGTTGTAATCCAAAACACCTGAAACTCACCAACGTGGGGAAAACTGGTCTGCACATTAAGCTACATGTTAATTAAAGGTACCCCTGCCCGAACGGGCCAGTCTTGACAGACTCTGAGGTTTGTGCGCCCATCTCACATCTATTGGCCGGGGACCAGCGCTGTCCGGAGACACTTCCGGGTCACGTGGCCAGCGTGACAAAGCTGCATCTGGCGAGCCAGCGCAGCACACGGAACGCCGTTTACCTTCCCGCTGGTAAGCGGTACCTATTTATCTACTTGCACCCGGGGGTGCTTTCGAACTGCTAGGTTGGCAGGCGCTGGGACCGAACGACGGGAGCGCACCCCGCCGCGGGGAGTCGAACTGCCGACCTTTCGATCGGCAAGCCCTAGGCGCTGAGGCTTTAACCCACAGCGCCACCCGCGTCCCACCACATGTTAATTATAAACTTATTAAAATCTTAGTGTATAGAGAAATGTTTTGCTCTGTATCACAACCCTAGAACTCATGGACATCCCATGAAATGGAATATTGTCAGATTCAGGGCAGACGAAAGGAAGGCCTTTGTCCCACTGCACCCAGTTAACCTGTGGAACTCCCTGCCACAGTAGGCAGGGATGTCCACCAATCTAGATGGCTTTGAAAGAGGGTCAGACAAATTCATGGAGGAGGAGGGCTATCGATGGCTCCTAGCCAGCATGGCTCTACGACGCCTCCACAGTTGAGAAGCAGCAATGCTCCTGAATCCCAGTCCCTGGAGGGGAGAGTTGGTCTAGTGTTCGAATTCTGCTTGCTGGTTGGCCACTGTGAGAACAGAAGGCTGGGCTGGACGGGCTGTTGTTGGCCCAACACAGCAGGCTCCTCCTTAATTGGGATGGGAGTAGATCCTGCCAGCAGATCCTTTCCCAGGTGTTACCTCTCTTAGGGCCCTCGTAGTTACGGGACTGCCTCTCCTGCTATGCCCCGCAGAGGACCTTAAGGTCTATGAATAACCATAGTTTAGAGGTCCCAGGCCCTAAGGAAGTCAGACTATCCTCCACCAGGGCCAGGGCCTTTTCAGTGGTGGCTCCAACCTGGTGGAATGCTCTGTCCCAGGAGACAGGATTTAACCTCCTTCCGTTGGGCCTGTAAGACAGAGCTATTCCGTGTGGCCTTTAATTTGAATTCAGCCTGATCTTTTATTTCCCTTCTCTTCCCTCCCCTTTTATGAAGATCACCCGCTCTGAGACCCCACAGCTAATTCTCCCCTGGTCTCCTCGCTGGCCCAAGTAGGACCAATTCAGCCAGCTAGCCCTGGGGATTATCTAATCTATTTTTAATTTTTGAATGCTATTGTTATTCATGTTTTTATACAGTGGTGCCTCGCAAGACGAAAAGAATCCGTTCTGTGATTCTCTTCGTCTAGTGGTTTTTTCATCTTGCGAAGCAAGCCCATTAAAGGATTAGCGGATTAGCGCTATTAGCGCTATTAGCGGCTTATCTGCTGATCGGATCAGCTGATAAGCGGCTTAGAAAAAGGGGGGGAGGGGAAAAAACCAGCAGGAACTCGCAAGACATTTTCGTCTTGCGAAGCAAGCCCATAGGAAATTCGTCTTGTGAAGCATCTCCAAAACGGAAAACTCTTTCGTCTAGCGAGTTTTCCGTCTTGCGAGGCATTCGTCTTGCGGGGCACCACTGTACTGTATTTTATGCTGCTTTTATAATTGTTTTAAATTTGTTGTTAGCCGCCCTGAGCCCGGATTTTGAACCGGGAAGGGCGGGGTAGAAATAAATTTTGTTGTTGTTGTTACCTCACTTCTTTCGTTCTCCTGGATGTTTCTCTGAACGGCCCCCATCAGCTCGGCCACCTTCTCTCGTTCAGGCCCAGTGGGAGGATTCCCCTCTAAGAATTCGCTCTGCAAAGTGCGGACCTTGGCTACCCAGTCTCCGTCCGCCACGGCCCGGCAAGCTGCCATGGGGTCAGAGAGGTAGTAGACCAGGCCAGCGGAGAATGTCAACAGCTCCGAGGATGTGAGGTTGGCATCCCTGGGAGTTTCTCTCTTTGTGAGTGTAAAAATATCCGAAGCAGAGAGACACTGGAAGGGGGAAAGAGAGAGAGAGAGAGGGGAGGGGGACAATTTGTTATTTTTGCACAGATTTTTATGGTTTCCATTATTTGAATTTTTATTATTTCGGTCCCAGACCAGTTCCAGCCCACATACAATATCAAGGAAATCATAAAACACGATAGGGATACATTTGCATTTGCAATTAGGTGTACAGTGGTGCCCCGCAAGACGAATGCCTCGCAAGACGGAAAACTCGCTAGACGAAAGAGTTTTCCGTTTTGGAGGTGCTTCGCAAAACAAATCTCCTATGGGCTTGCTTCGCAAGACGACAATGTCTTGCGAGTTCCTGCTGGTTTTTTTCCTCCCCCCCCCCTTTTTCTAAGCCGCTAAGCCGCTTATCAGCTAATCCGATCAGCAGATAAGCCGCTAAAAGCCGCTAATAGCGCTAATCCGCTAATCCGTCAATGGGCTTGCTTCGCAAGACGAAAAAACCGCAAGACGAAGAGAATCACAGAACGGATTCTTTTCGTCTTGCGAGGCACCACTGTAACAGGGATAATACAGACATAGCAACAGTTAAAAATATATAAATTAAAACTTAGTCTCTAACATATAACCTAACATTATCATTTAAAACCTTAATTATTATGATAGCACAGCTTGTTCCCTAAGTTTTATGGCAATCACACAGAATTTGGCAACCCTTAACGCGATCTCAGGAGCCTTGTCCTCTACCAGGGATTTTAGACATTGAAGTTCGGATTCATTTGGAGATTTGGTTTTCATTATTGTGTTTTTTAAAAATATGGTGTTTGTTCGTTTTTCCTTTGCAAGCTGCCCAAATGATTCTGTTGATGGGTGGACACATTTAATAATAAATAAACGACATCTGACGCCGAGTGCTGTGTAGCTCCGAAGCTTGCGCACGCTGACATGAAAATAAAAGAACTTTTTGAAAGTAAAGCGGCCTCGAAGTTTTGTGGCTCCTCTGAAACTTCTGGAGGCACCTGATTGGAGAAGGCTGGATCAGGCCAAAGATCCATTGCACCTAGCATTCTGTTTCCTGCAGCTATCAGCTGGATCAGGGCCTCTGAGATGCTGGGGACAGAAGACTAATAAAAGTGTTATCAGCACCAGATAAGAGGTGACTGATTCATGTGGGATTTGAACCCAGCTCTGACTAGACCACTCAGCCTGCAACTAGATCTGGATAGCAAGGGCTGAGACAAACCATGGAGACCTTGGCTCCTGCCCTGGTGCTGATAAAGTTTTGCTGAGCTGTTTGCAAAGCCTGGAAAGGTAGTTTAGGAAGTTGCCCGTTGTTTGAAACTATTCTAACAGGTCTGGTTGGGGCCAGATGACATGAAACCCAGCCAGATGGGTGGGGTATAAATAATACAGTGGTGCCTCACAAGACGAAAAGAATCCGTTCTGTGATTCTCTTCGTCTAGCGGTTTTTTCGTCTTGCGAAGCAAGCCCATTGACGGATTAGCGGCTTAGCGCTATTAGCGGCTTTTAGCTGCTTTTAGCGGCTTATCTGCTGATCGGATCAGCTGATAAGCGGCTTAGCGGCTTAGAAAAAGGGGGGGAAGGGGAAAAAAACCCGCAGGAACTCGCAAGACATTGTCGTCTTGCGAAGCAAGCCCATAGGAGATTCGTTTTGCGAAGCACCTCCAAAACGGAAAACCCTTTCGTCTAGTGAGTTTTCCATCTTGCGAGGCATTCGTCTTGCGGGGCACCACTGTAATAATATAATACCAATTTATTATTTGTACCCCGCCCATCTGACTGGGTTTCCCCAGCCACTCTGGGTGGCTTCCACAAAGACCAAAAATACACTAATATGTCATACATTAAAAACTCCCCTGAACAGGGCTGCTTTAAGATGTCTTCTGAATGTCAGGTGGTTGTTTATCTCTTTTGACATCTGATGGGAGGACGTTCCACAGGGCGGGCGCCACCACCGAGAAGGCCCTCTGCCTGGTTCTCTGTAGCTTTGCTTCTCGCAATGAGGGAACCGCCAGAAAGCCCTCGGGGCTGGACCTCAGCGTCTGGGCAGAACGATGGGGGTGGAGACGCTCCAGGTATACTGGACCGAGGCCGTTTAGGGCTTTAAAGGTCAGCACCAACACTTTGTGCTCGGAAATATACTGGGAGCAAATGTAGGTCAATGTAGGTCTAATCATATTATTATGATTATTATTATTAGAGGCAGAGGCACCCCCTTGCCTCTTTTTAATTCAGGACAAGAAAAATCCAGACCCAGAAAACTCTGATCCCAAATGCCAGTGAAGTAGAGGTGGATCCCACGAGGCAAGGCACAGCGATAACAGCAAGAACCTTTGTTGAACGACATACTGTAACTGGGAAACAGGGGCAAAGCAACTGCTTATATACATTCCTGAAAGCCTGGGCCACTCCCACTCCCAATGTGATTGGCTATCTAAACTTCCAAGCTGCAAATCACGACTCAGAGTTCAAGGGCCAATGGCAGAGGCCCAAATCCTGAAATGTTCTGCAATTGGACATATCGGATCAGAACACAGGAACTCAGAATCCTTAGTCCAGACCATGGGTAGGCAAACTAAGGCCCGGGGGCCAGATCCGGCCCAATCGCCTTCTAAATCCGGCCTGTGAACGGTCCAGGAATCAGAGTATTTTTACATGAGTAGAATGTGTCCTTTTATTTGAAATACTACTACTACTACTAAAAATTATTTATACCCCGCCCTCCCCAGCCAAGACCAGGCTCAGGGCGGCTAACACCAAATATAAAAACAATTGATAGAGATACAGCTTAAAAAACAAGATTAAAATACAACATTAAAACATTAAAATGCATCTCTGGGTTATTTGTGGGGCCTGCCTGGTGTTTTTACATGAGCAGAATGTGTGCTTTTATTTAAAATGCCTTTCTGGGTTATTTGTGGGGCATAGGAATTTGTTCATTTATTATTTTTTTCCTAAATATAGTCCGGCACACCACAAGGTCTGAGAGACAGTGGACCGGCCCTCTGCTGAAAAAGTTTGCTTATCCCTGGTCGACTCAAGCTCAGGCAAACACAGACCACTGAATACATAACACCAAACCTCCACGGCCTTACGGGATACAGTGATACCTCAGGTTAAGTACTTAATTCGTTCCGGAGGTCCGTTCTTAACCTGAAACTGTTCTTAACCTGAAGCACCACTTTAGCTAATGGGGCCTCCTGCTGCCACCGCGCCGCCAGAGCCTGATTTCTGTTCTCATCCTGAAGCAAAGTTCTTAACCTGAATCACTATTTCTGGGTTAGCGGAGTCTGTAACCTGAAGCGTATGTAACCCGAGGTGCCACTGTATTTTCAGAAGAAGAGGCTCAGCAGAATGTTTTTAGCAGGCTCCGAAAGGAACACAGCGAAGGCGCCTTTTCAATATCAATAGGCAGGGAGTTCCACAGTGTACAGGTGCTGTTTCATGAAAAGGCCAGGTTCTTGCAAACGCGGAAGGGGCCCTATGTGGCAATCAGCCATTTTTTCCTGATTGAATCAGTCAAGTGGGTGCAGGAATGCAGGAATTCTGTCACTCTTGACACAGCAAAGAGGTTGCCTTGCTAATTTCTACAGGTCAGCTGGCCGTGAATGGCGTAGGAGCAGGCCAGACCTGGTCAAATGGCAATCCTAAGATTGCCCTACAGCAGGCATCCCCGACCTGCGGCCCTCCAGATGTTTTGGCCTACAACTCCCATGATCCCTAGCTAACAGGACCAGTGGTCAGGGATAATAATAATAATAATAATAATAATAATAATAATAATAATAAAAAATTTTATTTATACCCCGCCCTCCCCAGCCAAGAGGATATATGACAACCATCTTCAAATATCTTAAGGGCTGTCCCATGGAAGATGGAGGAAGCTTGTTTCTCCTGCTCTAATAATAAATAATAATAAATTTTATTTATACCCCGCCCTTCCCAGCCAAGACCGGGCTCAGGGTGGCTAACACCAGATATAAAAACATTTGATTAAAATACAACTTAAAAACAAGATTAAAGTACAACATTAAGATGCAGCCTCATTTCAGTAGAAACTCAAATCAAAAACTTTCTGGGGATGAAAACGTCAAGTCTTCACCAAGGCTAACTATCCAGACTGGTCCTACGTGGGCCAGAAAAAAGCCAGGGAAGTCCCCAAATAGGAGTTCCATCACAGAAGGAGAAAGGAAAAAGGAAAGAGGGGAAGGGGATCAAGTTGATTCCAGGCCAAAAGCCAGGTGGAACAACTCTGTCTTACAGGCCCTGCGGAAAGAGATCAGATCCCGCAGGGCCCTGGTCTCAAGAGACAGAGCATTCCACCAGGCCGGGGCCAGTGTTGAAAAGGCCCTGGCTCTGGTTGAGGCTAATCTGACTTCCTTAGGGCCCGGGACCTGTAGGGTGTTGCTATTTATGGACCTTAAGGTCCTCCGTGGGGCGGACCGGGAGAGGCGGTCCCGTAGGTACGAGGGTCCTAGGGAATGGGAATTGTAGTCTAAAACATCTGGAGGGTTGAAGGTTGGGGATGCCTGCCCTAAGGGGTTCTTGTTGCTTTTGATTATTACCCATCAAGAATTTCTTCTTGAAAGAGGTGGAATGTAGCCATGTTCCAAATAAATTCGACCTGTGCAGTTTTTCCGCCCCCCTGCAGTATCACTGCCCCAGCCGAAACTGCTATAGCTCTATCGTTCCAGGAATGGAATGCCTTCCTCCCTAAGGCAAGCGTGCCTCAATTTGTGCCAACGTGGGTGGCTCCCCAGGGGAAGGTGTGCATGATCACACCTGGAGCCTGACATTCTCGCCTGTGTACTCCCGAGCGTGACGCTGGCAGAGAGTACAAAGAGTCATTCTCTCTGTGTCTCTCGCAACCTGGCACACGTTCAACTTACGTCTGGGTGCCGGCATGTCTCCTCTGCACTGTGAAATACGAGGCAGCAGGGGGAGAAAATACCTCTGTGCACAGTGCGGGGTTGAACTGTGGAACTCTCTGCCACAGGAGGCAGCGATGGTTGACAACTCAGGAGGGCTTAAAAAGAGGGGTAGACAAATTCACGGGAGAGAAGAGCTTACGTCTGGGTGCCGGCATGTCTCCTCTGCACTGTGAAATACGAGGCAGCAGGGGGAGAAAATACCTCTGTGCACAGTGCGGGGTTGAACTGTGGAACTCTCTGCCACAGGAGGCAGCGATGGTTGACAACTCAGGAGGGCTTAAAAAGAGGGGTAGACAAATTCACGGGAGAGAAGAGCTATCTATGACTACTACCATCGACCATAACATCCTTCTGGACCGTCTTGAGGGGCTGGGAGCACTGTCATACAGTGGTTCCACTCCTTCCCCCTGGGCCATGTTCAGAAAGTGGTGGTGGGGGATGAGTGTTCAGACCCCTGGGCTCTCACTTGTGGGGTGCCTCAGGGTTCTGTCCTCTCCCCCATGCTTTTCAACATCTACATGCAGCTGCTGGGAGAGATCATCAGGGGGTTTGGGCTGGGTGTCCATCAATATGCAGATGATACCCAGCTCTACCTCTCTTTCAAATCAGAACCAGTGAAGGCGGTGAAGGTCCTGTGTGAGTGTCTGGAGGCGGTTGGAGGATAGATGGCGGCTAACGGATTGAGGTTGAATCCTGACAAGACCAGAATGAGTCCAGAATGACTCCCAGGCTGCGCACCTGGTCCTTCAGGGGCACAGTTACCCCATTCAGGACCAGGGAGTCCTCCAAACCAGCCCGCCCCCTGTCCCCCAAGAATAGTACTTGTCTTGTGCCCAAAGGTGGGGTTGTTGCTGGCACCTGTCTGTCTCGAGAGACAACGGAGTGTGTCTCCGGGGGTGTGACCTCCCTGGCAGTGTGTCTGGGAGTCCTGGGCTGCCCAGATGACAAGACACGCCCTTCCCCAGCCTTGCTGACCCAAAGGAAAGCGGAACAAGACATTTGAGACCAGCTTGGGTGCAAGAGTTGGCGGAAGGAGGCATTCAAGGCACCATCCAACTGCCTTAGGGTCTCCCCTCTGTATTTGTGGTTTGATTTGAAGGTTGCTGGGCTCTGGCTCCAGCTGAGCCTCCTGGAGGGTAACTAAGACAACCCAAACAGCTGAGGCCCTTTCATCCTTCCTTTGCAAAGGAACAGATCAAACGAGAAAGGAAGGGCCAGGGCATTTGAATGCTTTTGATGCGCAGGAGATGCATAATAAATGCATTTTTAAAATGGGCACCACCCTAAACAGTTGCCTCCTCCTCCTTGATCCTGTTCCTAAACTAATCATCATAATAAAGGCATTTTCACACAGCCTCTCGGGTTTACCTGAGGGCCCTACACGGGTTTTTGCATTTGCTTGTAACAGGTAAAGAATTTCTGGTGAATGGAGGCTTGGGGTGGGAACAGAAGTGGGAAGAAGACAGAGCTGGTCATTGAGGGCAGGATACAAACAGAAGTTATGTGCAAGCCATAAGATCAAGTAAAACAATAGGAATACTTAACTGCCCAATCACATTGGTTCTGCCCCCCCAAAAAAATCCTGTCCCCCAAAAGAATCCTGACAGAGGGGATACAATAGCCATCGTTAAATATCTGAACGTCTGCCACATGAGAGATGGAGCAAGCTTGTTCTCTCTGAGAGCAGGATCCGAACCAACAGATTCAAATGGCAAAAAAATGAGATTGCAAAAAAAATTAGGAAGAGCCTTCTGATGGTAAGAGCTGTTCAATAGTAGAATGCTACGGAGTCCACCAGAAGGTTGTGGACCCACCTTCATTGAAGGTTGGATGGCCATCTATCGTGGATGCTTTAGTTGAGATTCCTGCATTGCAGCGGGTTGGGATAGATGACCCCGCAGGGTCCCAACTCTACAATTCTATGATTCTCTCCGCTTCCCTGTTTTCAAAGGCTGGCTCTGTGAAAATCTGGATCCTGGGGGTTCGGACTTGGCCATTTTGGGGTCAAGCAATGCAATGGTGGTTGGTTTCTTAAGAAGAAACAGTCTCGGGTCTCCTTTCTGCTTGGAAGCTGTCACTTTCGATGGGCTAATGCCATTTACTTCAACTCATGGACAGGAACAATCTGTGGCCATTCAAGGAAATGGATTTTGTGCATGATCAGAGACATGCTTGACGTGGATAGTAGCTGGGCCCAAAGTCTAATTTACCGTAAGTTCCAGAGATATCTGGGAAGAGAACCTGAAGGAAATCCATGCTTTCCTAGTCCCTACTTTTCTCTAGGCTTAACCTTCCCAGAGGGACGCGGGTGATGCTGTGGGTTAAACCACAGAGCCTAGGACTTGCTAATCAGAAGGTCAGCGGTTTGAATCCCCACGACGGGGTGAGCTCCCGTTACTCGGTCCCTGCTCCTGCCAACCTAGCAGTTCAAGAGCACGCCAGTGCAAGTAGATAAATAGGTACCACTCTGGCGGGAAGGTAAACGGCGTTTCCGTGCGCTGCTCTGTTTCGCCAGAAGCGGCTTAGTTATGCTGGCCACATGACCCGGAAGCTGGACGCTGGCTCCCTCGGCCAATAAAGCAAGATGAGCACCGCAACCCCAGAGTTGACCACAACTGGACCTAATGGTCAGGGGTCCTTTTACCTTTAGTGTGATGTAGTGGTTAAGAGCAATAGATTCGTAATCTGGGGAACCGGCTTCGCGTCTCCCCTCCTCCACATGCAGCTGCTGGGTGACCTTGGGCTAGTCACACTTTTTTGAAGTCTCTCAGCCCCACTCACCCCAAAGGGTGTTTGTTGTGGGGGAGGAAGGGAAAGGAGATTGTTAGCCACTTTGAGACTCCGTAGGGTAGTGATAAAGCGGGATATCAAATCCAAACTCTTCTTCTTTACCTTTTTAACCTTCCCAGGGTCAGTTCCTCTGCAAGAATCTCTAAGAAGCTCAACAGCCTCTCAGATGTTTTGGACTATTGCTTCCATCATGTTCTGGCTGTCGGTGATGAGAGTTGTAACGCTAAACATCTGGAAGGTCCCAGGTTGGGCAGGGGCAGGCTGGTTCATGCCCAAAAAAAGGTGAAGCTCAACTTCTCCACTCTGCTGGCTGCGGTGGCGTCTGAGGGGAAACACAACCGCCAAGCCTTTTTTGCAGGTTGAACATGATGCAGCAAAGTGGCTTCAGCAGAAAAAGAAACAGAAGTCCTTTGCACTGACCACATCACAGGCTGAAAAGCTTCAAAGACGGAAGGAGCTCGGGAGAGCCTGACTGCTGGATCAGATGAAAGCTCATCCATTGTGCTGGGCCTGCGGGTAGCCAGAGTAACGCGGTCCAGGTCTGGTCCCGAATCCAAGGGTTCTGCGAGGAGTCAGTCCAACGGGGCCAAGGCAGGAAACCAGGCAAGGTCAGGCACAGGATCACAGGCAGGTTCTAGCAAACAGCAATGTTGCTCCCGCAACCTGGGGCAGGGTCCGACAGCTTTTTATCTTTGTCGGGGCCAGTCCTGATCCCCCGGCGACTCATCTCCCTGTTTCGCCCGAAGGCGAGCACTCCTCCTGCGAATACTCAGGTCTCTCCTTCTCTCAGACCTCAGTCTCTGCAGCTCGGGAGACGTCAGTGGGTTACTAGACCCAGAGGCCACCTCAGCCTCCCCTGACCCAACCGGTAGTGGAACAGCTGTAAGGGATGGCCCAGCTGGAGGCAACAAGGTCATCCCCGCATCTGGAGCCAGGGCAGGCTCAGCCCCTGACTCGGCCCAGGTGGGGTTTGCTGCAGGGGAACCTGTGCAGACTGGGACTCTTCAGGATCAGGCCCCAGACTAGGTTCAGCTGCCCCTGAGGCAAAGGGTCCAGTGTGGACTGAGACTCTTCTGGCTTCGAGTCTGAGCCCGAGTCCCAGGCCATCACACTCACAGTGGCCAACCAGATGTCTGTGGGAAACCCAGAGTCAGGATTCGAACACAAGAGCCCTTTCTGTTCCTGCAGTTTCCAGCAGCAGGCATTTGTAAGCATTGCTGCCACCAGCTGTGCAAGTAGAGCACAGCCATTCTGGCTAGTAGTCCTCAATAGCCCTCTCCTCCTCCAGTCTTCTTTTAAAGCCATTCAAGTTGGTGGCCATCACTGTGGCAGGGAGTTCCACAGTTTAACTCCGTGCCACATCAAGAAGGCCTTTCTTTTATCTGTCCTGATAAAAGGACCTGCACAGTCCTTTGACCCTGTGAAATCTCCAACTTCTGTAGGCCATCTGCATATTGGCTATTAACTCTTTGCTGCCCACAGCCCTTGGGGAAGGGCCCCCCACTTTGCTTCAATCTGTGATGTAGCCTCTTCCCCTTCTTCAAACTCATGGCATTAGCTTTGCGGCCGAACCTTGCCCCAGCGGAGGTTGCCAACCGTTATTCTGACAGGGCTCTTGTTCCTTGAGCTAATAGCTGCAGTACAGGCAGAAATGTAGCAGGTGATGTTTGAACTCTGCGGGGAAATGCAGTGCGGAAAATGCTCTGCAGCACTTCAGCCTGACGTGAAACTCTTAAAGCCCACAGAAGCAGTGGAAGTGAAAACTTTGGCAACCGTAGCTGCAGCCGAGAGCCTGTTAACCAAGAGATTACGACTGCAATCGTTACCCAATGCATTTTAGTATAAAAGAAGGTGTTGGATGAAGGCAGCGAGCTGTATCCTTCCTTGGAGGTTTTCCAGCAGAAGCTGGACGGCCATCTGTCATGGATTCTTTAACTGCAATTCCTGCATCGCAGCCGGGTTGGACTAGATGATCCCCAGAAGTCCCTTCCAGCTCTGCAACTCTGCAATTCCATGATGATGAGGATACTTTGGGCTAGATTCTTTGGTCCAGCCAGGAGACAGTTCCTGTTGCCCCGGTGAGCTCTTAACTTTTTCACCTTTCATTCTTTGCTTGGTGCTTTCCCCAGAGACACTGTGCAAAATGGGTGAGCACGGATAACAAAACATCTGGTTTTTTTAAATACCTTGTTTTTTGTCTAAACCTATGATCCGGTGCCAGGGCAGGAGAACGGGGATTCATAATAATAATATCTTTATTGTCATTGCCCCCTCTCTGGGACAACGAAATTACTTGACTGCTCCATAAAAACACTAATTAAACAATACAGTATAATACATCAAGGGAGATTAGATGACTTTCAAAGTCCGGGCTTCCCATTCAGGGCCGAGATCGCTCTGGAGAAGAAGCTGTTCTTAAGACGGCTCGTTCTTGTCTTCATCGTCCTGTATCTCCGTCCCGACGGCAGGAGCTCGAAGAGACAGGGACCAGGATGCGATGGATCTTTTACTATGTCCAGTGCCTTCCTATGGCACCTTGCGGCATAAATCTGCTCTAAGGTGGAGAGTGGGCAGCCAACAATGCTCTCCGCTGCCTTAACAACCCTGCACAACCCCATCCTGTCCTGGGTAGTACAGCTTCCGTACCACACACATAAGCCATAAGTGAGCACGCTCTCAATGGCACAGTGATAGAAGGCAAGCAGCAGTTTCTGCGGAAGATGGTTTTTCCTTAGTATTCTCAAAAAGCACAGTCTCTGCTGTGCCTTCTTCACAAGCCCCCTTGTGTTGACACTCCAGGACAGATCCTCTTGTAATTCAGTGCCCAAAAATCTGAACGTTGTTACCCTCTCCCAGGAAGGGTTGTGACGAAGGGGCAGGAGGCCTGAGGGTTCAACCCCTGATGGCATCTTCCAACAGGGCTGGAAGAGTCCCCTGCCTGAAACTCTAGCAGACAACCAATTTCCTAATCTACTGGGAGGAATGGGGCCAGCCTATGGTCTGTAAGTCTGTTAATAACTGACTGGATTCCAGGTGAGGCTGGAGGACCATTGAGAATTCTTACAAATATTGCTTAGCAAACTGTTCCAGGAATGTGAGGCACGTCCTTCAGTTGACCAGCTGTTGAGGGAGGTGTCTGGGCACGGGGGGGGGGGGGCAGCTGGGTGCTGCATCCTTTGCTGAAATTTCCTCATCTGCCCCACTGTTTTCCTGCATTGCAGGGGATTGGACTAGATGACCCTGTGGGGTCCCTTCTAAGTCTAAAATTCTACGACCTCTTGATCCGAGTTCAGGAGTACCTGCTGCTCCTTCAGCTGATACTGTTTGCATTTTATTTCTTCTCCTTTTTGGAAAAACCCCCCTTTCATTTATTTAAGAACACGCCTGTGCTTGGGCTGTCAGCTGTTCTGTTAGACCAGCTTTCTCCAAAATCAGATTCTGGTCCCAGTTCATCTGGACTGAGCACCACCCTGCGATTATGCTCTTATTAGAGAGCCCCATGGATTCACGACCCCACCCTCACTTTACACATAACTTTACAAAAGCAGACATTGAAGATAACTACACCTTTACCCTCTTTTTAAGACACGTTCTATGGCTTTGCATTGCACGGAGCCCACAGCAAAGAGTTGAAGGGATTCCTTCTCCTTCCTTAGGGATGTAGGGTGGCAACTCCATACCTGCCAACAGTTTGCAGGCAAAAATGGGCCCCGCGTCAAACGACCTCATTGCAGGGGGTTGGACTAGATGGCCCCTGGTGGACCCCATCCAACTCTAGGATTCTATGCCCTTCCTGCCACACCAAGGATCATCGCCAGCCCTCATCCCCTACATGCTCTGGGCAGATTCACATCATTTCCCCCCTAATAGGGCACACATTTCAAGGGACTGGCTTCCCCCCAAGTTCCCTGAGAACTGGGGTGTTGGGAACTGTAGCAGAAAACTATAGTTCCCAGGATTCTTGGAGGGGGGCAAGTCATGTGCGCTTTAATATATGGTGTGGATCTGCTGGCAGCCGTGTCTTCACATCAGCCTGGTTTCCACCGGTTTTAAAGCTGAAAGTTTTCTTTGGCTCTCTAGATCCATGATACAGCTGGTGGGAAAAAACCTCCATTGTCCTGCAACCTGTTATTAAGTGGTTCAAAGTGAGTCTTGCCAGCAGGTGAAATAACATGCTAGGTGTTGCTGCGGCGCCTTAAATGTCAACGCACGGGCATTTCACATGTCTCGCCATTCCTGGCAAAATGCACGCCCCGTCCCCCCCCCCCCCGCACATAACACAGTTCAGAGGCAGAAGGGAAAGACAACTGGAGAAACTTGCACTGGGAAGTGTCCCAGTGCAGTGCAGGGGGTTAAAATGTGGGAGAGACCAGGGTTCGAATCCCCACTGAGCCAGGGAGCTCTTTACGGTGGCCTTGGAGGCCAGTCGCTGCTTCTCAGCCTAACCTACCTCCAGTGCCGGATTTACAAGCTATAGCTTAGGGCCCCACTCTCTCGGGGGCCCCAAACAATTTAAATAAAAAACAAAACTGGATGTACATTTCCAAAATATAAGATAAAAAAATGAAATAAAACCTACATACAGCAACAGTGTTTTGTGTTGTGTAGGCTCCTATTTGTGATGTGCAAATGACTTTAGATACCTATCAGGTCCATAAATTACCATATAGCATATATTCAACACAAAAAACAGCAACAGTTTGTTGTTGACAAAGGACAGCTGGACATAGAAAGGGCCCCGTTACCTTCAAGAGCTTAAGGCCTCATCAAACCTAAATCTGGCCCTGGCTACCTCGCAGGGCTGTTGAGAAGGGGAAGGGAGCCCTAAGGTGGGATATCAATGCAATCAATCAATCAATCAATCAATCAATCACAACCGTAAGATTGAACCCAGCACCCCACAAAGACCAGCCAAAGCTCCTGTGGTTTCCCAGAGATAGATAGCAGGAGAGAGAAAGGGATTTCCCAGACGGCTAATAGGAACGGGATTTCTCCCTGGTTGCCTCCTTTTCCCAACCCACCCCTCCTCCTATTCTGCGCCTAAAGCGAGCGAGTGAGGCCGGCGGCATCCCGTCCAGGCTGCCTGCCTCATCCTTCGGACCTTTGAACCCCGGCTGGAGTTTGACCCAGGCGAGTGGGAGAAGACTGCACACCTGCCGCCATCCTCTTTACCTTTTCACACGGCACTGCTGGGCACTGCACACGACCCACCGCAATATTTAACAGGGACTCCAGGGTGCCCTGGGGCAGAGCGCCTTCTTCGCCCGACGCCAGGAGAGTCCGCAGCTCCAGCAGGGCCGGGTCCAGGCTGGCATCCTCCGGGCCGGGCCCTGGCATTGCCATCCCTGGGAGGCAGAGCAGGAGGACGACGGCGACGACGGAGGCTGTCCAGGGGAGAGGTGTCATGGCTGGGTTGGCAAGGCTGTCTTCTGGAGACTGGCAGGTGTGCCTGCTGCTGGCTGGCTGCTTCTCCGAGACAGGCTTTGGGGCAGGTGCCCAGGTGCTGTAGACTCTCGGCTGCCCCGCTCTGCCGCTTGCGATGATTGGCTCAGGGTGAGATTGCCTCAGGTTAACCATTCCACAGAACCTGTCCAGCTACGCAGATCCCTCACCTTGATAGAGGGGCAGGTCTTGGCAAGCAGAGAGGCAGAGGCGGCAGACCCTGGCTAATCCGAGCTCCTGGGTCACCAGGAAAAGAGGCGAGCAGCCAAGGCTCCAGCCAGGGAGGAAATGAGCCCGCTTCAGCCTCCAGCTTCTTGCCCAACCGTCCTCATGAGCTCACCCACCCAACGTCCCCCTTTGGGGTGGAAGGGATCCTCCGCTGTTACCTCATCCAGGCCACAAGGGTGAGGATGAGGAAGGAGGGAGTGAGCAAGGCGTTCGGTGGGACTTTTCACAACCGGCGCTCATGAGATCCCCTTTCAGCCCAGAATGAGTCATTTTTGTGTGTGTGTCAAACAGTTTGAGAGGTTCCTGGCAGGGTTCCAGGACAGAGGGACATCTAAAGTGTGTGATTTTTTTTCTTTTCTTTTTGGGGGGTGTGAGCGTTTGGTTTATGTGTGGATGTGTGTTTTTGTTGAGCTTTCCGTAAACTGCATTAAAAGCTTTCCAGAGGATTAGTATTCCACAGCACATATTGAAAACAGAGTTTTGTGGCACCTTAAGGACTGACAAGATTCATTACGGTATCAGCTTTCGTGAGCCCACAAAGGCTTATGCCACAACCAGAGAGCCTTTAAGGCATCACAAAACCGTTGTTTGTTGGGTTAAGAGAGAAGGGAAAGATCCTTGCCAGAAGAAGACACTCAGCACATGAACTAACTTAGTTTGCCTTTAGTTCCTTTAAAAACACACAGACACACAATCGGGGTGGGGAGCGCTTTGCACGTGCTCAGAGGGTACTGGCTCAAAGTGCCATATTTTTTTCCAATACGAAAGGGGGCAACGTCATACGGGAAATTTTAAAAGGGTAATTGTTTAAACCTCAAACGCAACATTTTAGGCGGGGTAGGTTTCTCATCTGCAGGGGCTGCCAAAAAGGGAGACATTGAGGCATTGCTCAGGAAATAATAATAACAATAATAATTTATTATTTATACCCCCTCCATCTGGCTGGGTTTCCCCAGCCACTCTGGGCGGCTTCCAACAAAATATTAAAATACAGTAATGCATCAAACATTAGAAGCTTCCCTGAACAGGGCTGCCTTCAGATGCCTTCTAAAAGTCTGGTAGTTGTTGTTCTCTTTGACATCTGGTGGGAGGGCGTTCCACAGGGCGGGTGCCACTACCAAGAAGGCCCTCTGCCTGGTTCCCTGCCTCAAGGCACTGAACAGGAGACAGCGCCTAAACTAGGAGCAAAGGATGTCTTTGAAGAAGTGGGCACCCAGCAGGATTCCACAGGTGCCCTTTGGCTCCCTCCCCTGCGTTGGGAACGCACTATTAAAAGCAGCCAAACAGCTGGTGCTTTAGAAATAAGAAATTATGTCTGGTTACGGCATTACGAGGAACAGTTATGCACCTGCCAATCTGCCCCTCCCTCTCCCATCATTCCAGCTTTGTTCTCCCTCCAAGCCCTCGGGGACTGAGCGCCCGACATTCCTGCTCCGCCTAGCCTGCTCTAACCCCCAGAGGCCACAACCCTCTTTCCAGCTGCTGGGAATGAAACCCAGCTGTGCTGACGCATCTCCTTGCTCTTTCGCCACACCCCTGTTTTGCGGTCCTAAAGAGGACCCAGGAATGTCGAGGGCCAATTTCCTTGACTTTCAGGAGCATAAACAGCACATTCCTTGGCCACCCAGGGGCATGCCCCTCCGGCTGAAGTATCCAGACAGGCAGCACAGAAGCAATAGGTAGGGTGTGAGAGAGTCAGTGCTGCCTAGTGGCTAGAGTGCTGGACTAGGACCCTGGAGAGACCGGGGTTCGAATTCCCACTTGAACATGAAGTTCATTGGGTGACCTCAGGCCAGTCGCTTTACAGGATTGTCGTGGACTTTACGTTGTTCTCCTGCTTCTCACAACAACTCTGTGAGATAGGGCTAGCCTGAGAGGCAGCGACTGGCCCAGGGATTTAACCTGGCTGAAATCACAGGTGCGTGTCTTCACCTGCCTCCCTCTCCCGGGCTATCAACACAGACTTCTGTGTCACCTTAAAGACTCCCGCGTTTTATCACAGCATAAGCTTTCCTGGACTGATGCTTGAAGTGTTATCCTGAGTTTCAGATATATTCGCTTTGGGAAGAGGGCATTGGGAGCAGGCAGGTCAGAGGGAATGAAAAGCAGATAAGGGCACAGATAGAGTTAGTTGCGTAAGCAACAGGGGCAATACACAAAACATTAGTTGTTGGTTACGCAGACATCCTGGCATTGGAAAGCCAATTAGCACAGGGAGTGTGATTTCTTTTATACATAAAAAAAGACCCTATTGTTCTGATCCATTGCACAAATGGTAGCACTGAATAGGGATAATTATAGCATTTTTTTCTTAAAAAGCAAGAGTAGCTGAGCTGGTTTGCAGGGCTGCGGAGGGGAATCTCAAAAAGTAAAACCTTCATTAGGGCTCGCCAGAAAGTCAACAAACGTGGCAAGCTTCTGAGTGCAGCAGAAGTCTTCAAGAAGGTGGTATGATAGACATGTTCAAATATCTGAAGGGTTATAATAATAATAATAATTTTTTATTTATACCCCACCCTTCCCGGTTCAGAAAACCGGGCTCAGGGCGGCTAACAATAAATTCAAAACACTTAATTGATGCAACAAAAACAGCATAAAATACAGTATAAAACATAAATAACAATAAATTCAGAATTCAAAAATCAATTTAGGGGGGAAATCCATCCAATAAACATTAGAGGATCACCAGGGCTAGCTGGCTAAATTAGTCCTATCTGGGCCAGCGAGGAGAGCAGGGGAGAATTAGCTGTGGAATCCCAGAGCGGGGAATCGTCATAAAAAGGGGAGAGGGAGGAAAGGAAGGGGAATAAAAGATCAGGCTAAGTTCAAATTGAAAGCCAGGCGGAATAGCTCTGTCTTACAGGCCCTGCGGAAGGAGGTTAAATCCTGCAGGGCCCTGGTCTCATGGGACAGAGCGTTCCACCAGGTCGGAGCCATCACTGAGAAGGCCTTGGCCCTGGTGGAGGACAATCTGACTTCCTTAGGGCCCGGGACTGACACATGGAGGATGGCAGAAAGTTGTTCCAATGGATTCATATGACAAGGAAGGAGATTCCAACTATATAAGGGAGGACTGTCCTTCCTTGGGGATTTTTAAACAGAGGTTGGGCGACCATCTGTCCGGGGTTCTTTAGCAGCGATTCCTTCATTGGGGTTGGACTAGATACCCCTTGCTGGTCCCTTCCAACTCTTTGGAGTATTGTGAGTCAATGGATCGGAGCTTGAGTATGCAAAACTTCAGGGAAATTCAACAATTTTGCAAAATCTACCTGGGCATTACTATATATATATATATATATATATATATATATGCTTTCGTAGATTTTCACGGGTACAGGAATGCAGGTTTTGGTGTCTTCGGGTGTCTTCCCGTGTAAGAGTCGGGGTGTCTGTGCGACGTTTCGACGAGGTCTCACTCGTCATCTTCAGGCTGGTGCTTTCGGCTTCTTGTTACTGGAACAGAGCAGAGTCTGGTGTTTGAGTTCCTATAAATACTGTTGAGGGGTGTGGTGTATAGCCTCCAACGTTCTGGGCAGAGAGGAAGTTCCTAGATTAGTGTGCCTTTTCTTCTTTTGTTCCTTAATTACTTGAGGGATATCTTGGGTGATTTCATGAGTGATATTCTGATGACCCACCCAGTGGTATTCAGAATATCACTCATGAAATCACCCAAGATATCCCTCAAGTAATTAAGGAACAAAAGAAGAAAAGGCACACTAATCTAGGAACTTCCTCTCTGCCCAGAACGTTGGAGGCTATACACCACACCCCTCAACAGTATTTATAGGAACTCAAACACCAGACTCTGCTCTGTTCCAGTAACAAGAAGCCGAAAGCACCAGCCTGAAGATGACGAGTGAGACCTCGTCGAAACGTCGCACAGACACCCCGACTCTTACACGGGAAGACACCCGAAGACACCAAAACCTGCATATATCACCCCTCTCACCGGTCATCGCAAATTTGTACATGGAACACTTTGAAACCAATGCTTTAGACAAGTCAGAACACAAACCCAAACTTTGGCTCAGATATGTTGACGACACCTTTGTAATTTGGCCACACGGGAAAGAAAAACTAGATAGCTTCCTCACACATCTCAACAGCCTACACCCCAAAATACAATTCACTATGGAAATAGAAGACAACAACCAACTCCCCTTTCTTGACGTCCTAATCTACAAAAAACCTGATGGCTCCCTAGGACACACTATCTACCGGAAAAAAACACACACCAACCGCTACTTACATGCACAATCACACCACCACCCTGCACAAATAAACTCCGTAGCCAAGACTCTCATCTCCAGAACCAAACGCCTGGCTGACAAAGACCACTTGACAACTGAGTTACAGAATCTCTCAAATGTGTTAATCGCCAATGGATACCAGAAAAACAGGGTTACCAAGCTAATCCAAAAAGAAACACCCCCCAAAAACCAAGACACAGAAGAAAACAATGGCATGGCCCTCCTTCCTTATATCAAGGGCACTACAGACAAAATCAGCAAAATCCTCCATAAACACAATATCAAAACAGCCTTCTGCACCAACCAAAAAATAGCCAATATCCTCAGAAACCCAAAAGACAAAATCCAGCTGGAAAACCAAGGGGTCTATGAAATACCCTGCAAAGTCTGCCCAGCCACGTACATTGGACAAACAAACAGACGAATAAATGCACGTATCGCAGAACACAAGAATGCCGTCAAAAAAGAAGAAAAAACTTCCTCTCTTTTCCAACACATGAAAGAAACAGGGCACGAAATTAATTTTGCAGATTCCAAATTGCTCTTTAACATGGAACATCACCACAAGAGAATAATCATGGAAGCCATCGAAATAGAGAAACACCCTCACAACATGAACAAGCGTGACGACACGTCCCGCCTGCCAGACATCTGGAAATTAGCCCTCCCCACAAAAACCGACACCAGAACCAGAGGCACACAGAACGCCGTCACCAATCAACCACACCAGACCCAAACCCAGACCCTCTCCACAGACATATTACAGACTCCATCCAGTAGCCAAACTATAGTGGCACCTCCGGATGCTGCACCCCCCTGCAATCCCTACACAGATCTGGCTGGCATAAGGCACAAAACCACAGCTCGCCCCTATACACGAAGCCAAGCCAGAGCACAACTAAATGCAGCACAGCCATCTTCTCAGAAAAACTCTTCACAAGCTCAAGAGGTCAAGACACGAAAGCTTTAGCAACTAATCTACACTTAATGACCCACCCAGTGGTATTCAGAATATCACTCATGAAATCACCCAAGATATCCCTCAAGTAATTAAGGAACAAAAGAAGAAAAGGCACACTAATCTAGGAACTTCCTCTCTGCCCAGAACGTTGGAGGCTATACACCACACCCCTCAACAGTATTTATAGGAACTCAAACACCAGACTCTGCTCTGTTCCAGTAACAAGAAGCCGAAAGCACCAGCCTGAAGATGACGAGTGAGACCTCGTCGAAACGTCGCACAGACACCCCGACTCTTACACGGGAAGACACCCGAAGACACCAAAACCTGCATTCCTGTACCCGTGAAAATCTACGAAAGCATGTGAAAATCTACGAAAATCTACGTGAAAATCTACGAAAGCATGTACAGGAATGCAGGTTTTGGTGTCTTCGGGTGTCTTCCCGTGTAAGAGTCGGGGTGTCTGTGCGACGTTTCGACGAGGTCTCACTCGTCATCTTCAGGCTGGTGCTTTCGGCTTCTTGTTACTGGAACAGAGCAGAGTCTGGTGTTTGAGTTCCTATAAATACTGTTGAGGGGTGTGGTGTATAGCCTCCAACGTTCTGGGCAGAGAGGAAGTTCCTAGATTAGTGTGCCTTTTCTTCTTTTGTTCCTTAATTACTTGAGGGATATCTTGGGTGATTTCATGAGTGATATTCTGAATATCACTGGGTGGGTCATTAATTACTTGAGGGATATCTTGGGTGATTTCATGAGTGATATTCTGAATATCACTGGGTGGGTCATTAAGTGTAGATTAGTTGCTAAAGCTCTCGTGTCTTGACCTCTTGAGCTTGTGAAGAGTTTTTCTGAGAAGATGGCTGTGCTGCATTTAGTTGTGCTCTGGCTTGGCTTCGTGTATAGGGGCGAGCTATGGTTTTGTGCCTTGTGCCAGCCAGATCTGTGTAGGGATTGCAGGGGGGTGCAGCATCCGGAGGTGCCACTATAGTTTGGTTGCTGGATGGAGTCTGTAATATGTCTGTGGAGAGGGTCTGGGTTTGGGTCTGGTGTGGTTGATTGGTGACGGCGTTCTGTGTGCCTCTGGTTCTGGTGTCGGTTTTTGTGGGGAGGGCTAATTTCCAGATGTCTGGCAGGCGGGACGTGTCGTCACGCTTGTTCATGTTGTGAGGGTGTTTCTCTATCTCGATGGCTTCCATGATTATTCTCTTGTGGTGATGTTCCATGTTAAAGAGCAATTTGGAATCTGCAAAATTAATTTCGTGTCCTGTTTCTTTCATGTGTTGGAAAAGAGAGGAAGTTTTTTCTTCTTTTTTGACGGCATTCTTGTGTTCTGCGATACGTGCATTTATTCGTCTGTTTGTTTGTCCAATGTACGTGGCTGGGCAGACTTTGCAGGGTATTTCATAGACCCCTTGGTTTTCCAGCTGGATTTTGTCTTTTGGGTTTCTGAGGATATTGGCTATTTTTTGGTTGGTGCAGAAGGCTGTTTTGATATTGTGTTTATGGAGGATTTTGCTGATTTTGTCTGTAGTGCCCTTGATATAAGGAAGGAGGGCCATGCCATTGTTTTCTTCTGTGTCTTGGTTTTTGGGGGGTGTTTCTTTTTGGATTAGCTTGGTAACCCTGTTTTTCTGGTATCCATTGGCGATTAACACATTTGAGAGATTCTGTAACTCAGTTGTCAAGTGGTCTTTGTCAGCCAGGCGTTTGGTTCTGGAGATGAGAGTCTTGGCTACGGAGTTTATTTGTGCAGGGTGGTGGTGTGATTGTGCATGTAAGTAGCGGTTGGTGTGTGTTTTTTTCCGGTAGATAGTGTGTCCTAGGGAGCCATCAGGTTTTTTGTAGATTAGGACGTCAAGAAAGGGGAGTTGGTTGTTGTCTTCTATTTCCATAGTGAATTGTATTTTGGGGTTGTAGGCTGTTGAGATGTGTGAGGAAGCTATCTAGTTTTTCTTTCCCGTGTGGCCAAATTACAAAGGTGTCGTCAACATATCTGAGCCAAAGTTTGGGTTTGTGTTCTGACTTGTCTAAAGCATTGGTTTCAAAGTGTTCCATGTACAGATTTGCGATGACCGGTGAGAGGGGTGATCCCATGGGTGCTCCTTCTATCTGTTTGTATCTTTGTCCATTGTGGATGAAGTACGTGTTGGTTAGGCAGTGGTTGGTCAGGTCCAGGATGTATTTGGGGGGGTTGTATTTGTTTTGAATGGCTGTCAAGGCTTCATTAATGGGCACTTGAGTGAAGAGAGATACAACATCGAAGCTCACAAGTAGGTCATCGGGATGTAGGTATTGTTTCTTTATTGTTTCTATGAACTGGAAGGAGTTAGTAACGTGTGAAGCGATGGATTCTGCATAGGGCTGAAGTTGCTTAGCGAGAAATTTAGCGAGATTTTGTAGAGGTGAGCCTATGGAGCTGACTATTGGTCTGAGTGGTGTTCCTTCTTTGTGTATCTTGGGGAGACCGTAGAGTTTGGGGCATCTGGATGATTTTTCTCTGGGGATGATTCTTAGCTGGATTTCTTCACTGTTCCAGTAACAAGAAGCCGAAAGCACCAGCCTGAAGATGACGAGTGAGACCTCGTCGAAACGTCGCACAGACACCCCGACTCTTACACGGGAAGACACCCGAAGACACCAAAACCTGCATTCCTATACCCGTGAAAATCTACGAAAGCATATATATATATATATATATATATATATATATAGAATCACCTGTAGCAATTGTTTTACTGGTTCCACTCCACCTCCTGTGTGTGTGTGAGAGAGAAAAGAATTCCCATGCGCCTCCACTTTCTGTTTATGTTTCAACGTCTATTTTCTTGTTTGATAAAGGCTTGAAGCTAAAATCTTTTCAAAGCCAAGAACTGAATGAGTCAGCATGGTGTAGCGGTTGAGCAGACTAGGAAGACACGAGTTCAGGTTTCACTTCTTCCAGGAATGGCCTAAGTCATGCTCCTGAGATTTCTCAGTCCCTCCCAATCCTACACTTATTTTCTCAGCTTTCTTGTAAATGTGACTGAGCTTGTTTATTCATTCATTTAGAATCACAGAACTGTAGAGTTGGAAGGGACCCCGAGGGTCATCCAGTCCAAACCTCTGCAATGCAGGGATCTCAGCTAAAGTGGCCATGACAGATGGCTGCCCAACCTCTGCTTAAAAACCTCCAAGGAAGGAGAGTCCATTGCCTTCTCAGGGTGTCCATTCCACCGTCAAACAGCTCCTACAGTCAGAAAGTTATCTCCTCTCTTGTAACTTGAAGCCACTGGTTCGAGTCTATTCTGCTCTGGTCAGACCTCACCTGGAGTACTGTGTCCAGTTCTGGGCACCACAGTTCAAGAAGGACACTGACAAACTGGAACGTGTCCAGAGGAGGGCAACCAAAATGGTCAAAGGCCTGAAAACGATGCCTTATGAGGAACGGCTAAGGGAGCTGGGCATGTTTAGCCTGGAGAAGAGGAGGTTAAGGGGTGATATGATAGCCATGTTCAAATATATCAAAGGATGTCACATAGAGGAGGGAGAAAGGTTGTTTTCTGCTGCTCCAGAGAAGCGGACACGGAGCAATGGATCCAAACTACAAGTAAGAAGATTCCACCTAAACATTAGGAAGAACTTCCTGACAGTAAGAGCTGTTTGACAGTGGAATTTGCTGCCAAGGAGTGTGGTGGAGTCTCCTACTTTGGAGGTCTTTAAGCAGAGGCTTGACAACCATATGTCAGGAGTGCTCTGATGGTGTTTCCTGCTTGGCAGGGGGTTGGACTCGATGACCCTTGTGGTCTATTCCAATTCTATGATTCTATGAGTCCTACCCTCCAGAGCAAGGGAAAACAAGCTTGCTCCATGCAGCAGCCTTTGAGATATTTGGCTCTCCTATCTCCTCTCAATCTCTTCTTTTCCAGGCTAAACATACCCAGCTCCTTCAACCATTCTTCATATGGCAGGCACACCCAACCTCCTGCCTTATGGCCTACAACTCCCATGATCCTTAGCTAACAGGACCAGTGGTCAGGGATGATGGGAATTGTAGTCCAAAATCCTGGAGGGCCAAAGGTTGGGGATGCCTGTCATATGGCTTGGTTTCCAATTCCAGACCTTTTATCATCCTGGTTGCCCTCATCTGCACACATCCCAGCTTTCTGCGTTTACCGGATAGCTCAGTTGGTAAAGCATGAGACCCTTGATCTCATCTCAGGGTTGTGGGTTCGATCCCCACGTAGAGCAAAAGATTCCTGCTTTGCAGGGGGTTGGAATAAATGGCCCTCGTCATGGTCCCTTCCATCTTACAGTACTATGATTCTAAAACATGAGGATTTGGCAAGTACACTGACTTCATTTACATTCCACCTTTCAGCCAAGGGGCTATGGCTGCATTCAGTCAGTCAGTCAGTCAGTTTTATTGCACATAGCCAAGGGCTGCCGCAATGTACACAGAATCAATCCACAATTCAAATAAAATATGCTGGATTAATACAAAAAACTTAAAACATTTCTATTATCAAGACATTACCTACTCTAAAAAGAGCTATAAAAGTATCTTAATATACAGGTTAAGACCTTGAACAATAAAATTTATAGGCTAAAATCATCACATGGCCACTAATATATTAAAAAATAATGTTAATTAATACAATGTGCAATTATATTCGGAATTTGGTGATAAAGAATATAGCTTGATGTAGATAGGGTCAAATAAATTCATCTCCTTTACAGTTGGTGGCTACCTTGGCTATATAATTTGCTCTAATTTTCCTAGCGGCAATTGCAAAGAGTGCTACACGCCAGGTCACGTACTTATCTGTGTTTGCGAGGAGATATAAAATCATGTTGGAGGGGTTCTGGCCAGGGGACCTTGTCATTATAGGTGCTAAAAATCGTTCTCTTGCTTCATTATATAAGGGGCAGTGCAAGATATAATGCATAAGGTCCCCTACTTCAGGACATCCCCTAATGCAAACAGGTTCGTTTGTTGGTAGGCAGCATTCATTAAATCAGAGATGGAAGGGACCCAAAGGGTCATCCATTCCAACCCACTGCAGCCCATGATTTCTCCTGTCCTCCATTTTATCCTCACAACAACCCTGCAAACTAGGTTAGGACTAAGAGATGATGACTGGCCCAAGGTCACCCAGGAAAGCTTCATCGCTCACTGGAGATTCGAACCCTGGTGTCCCAGGACCTAGTCTGACGCTCTAACCACTACATCACGTTGTCTCTCCAGCATCTGAGAATGTTCTGAAAGTGCTGTGTAACTGCTCAGGTTATAAATAGCTCCTAACTTACAAGCACGACAAAACAGGGTAATGGAACATTAAATCTGTGCAGATCTGGCAGAAGCTTTGGGGGATTACTGTAGAACCTCTTTCATCAGGGGCAAAACAAGAAACCACCATGAAAGCAGATTACACCATTATAAATCTGCGAGTATTTAAGGAGCCACAGGAATCTCTGTAGTTTTTGCTGCTCCCTTGCACACCTTCAAACCTACAGAAGAACCTGCAAGGTTGTTGGTTTTTAATTATCATTTTGATGCAAATTATAACCCTGGAACTTTGCCGCTATGCACTGATCTCACAGAAATCCTCCCTGACAATCTTGCTGTGTACAAAGAATGTCTTCTTTTCCTCTGTGGTTTAGGTTTGTGATGCTTAATGAGCAGCGATGTGGCCAAGACAAACAGCAAGCAGAGATAGACAATCCATTCTGGTTTGGTGGCTGCAATCCTGGCTCCACACCCTTAAAGTTAATAACCGGAGGCTCACTTGGAGCAAAAACCCCGCTCGCTCCAGGATTAGCCCACTCCTAGGGGCTCAGCTGTGCTAAGGGCTAACCAAGCAAGGCCTTAAGCCCCAGGTGGAAGGAGAATTGTCGTCCCAGCCTCCCTGCTCTGACTGTCGAGATGGCAAGGGGAGTCAGTCATAAAAAGCAGACAAATCACCTTGCCGACAAAGGTCCGTATAGTTCAAGCTATGGTTTTCCCAGTAGTGATGTAGAGAGTCCCATGGACTGCGAGAAGATCAAACCTCTCCATTCTGAAGGAAATCAGCCCTGAGTGCTCACTGGAAGGACAGATCCTGAAGCTGAGGCTCCAAGACTTGGGCCACCTCATGAGAAGAGAAGACTCCCTGGAAAAGACCCTGATGTTGGGAAAGATGGAGGGCACAAGGAGAAGGGGACGACAGAGATGGTTGGACAGTGTTCTCGAAGTGACCAGCATGAGTTTGACCAAACTGCGGACGGCAGTGGAAGAAAGGAGGGCCTGGTGTGCTCTGGTCCAGGGGGTCACAAAGAGGCGGACACGACTAAACGACTAAACAACAACAACACAGTTCCACGTCCTCACCTCCCCAAATAAATCATAACATTTTGAAAAGGTTGGTGTGGTTTCCCCCCTGGTTTTAAAAAACATACATTAAAGAACGACTAAACAACAACAACAACAACATCCTTCAATTTGACAGCTCAGGGAAGTTACCTAGCTTTAAAAATAATATAAAATCAACTCCTTTGACAGTTTCTCCATTCCAAAGCTAACGTATTTTTCACCCTATAGGACACACTTCCCCCCCTCCAAAAATGAAGGGGAAATGTTCCTGCGTCTTATGGGGCGTATGCAGGCTTTCGCTGAAGCCTGGAGAGCGAGGGGGGTTGGTGCGCACCAACCCCTCTCCCTCTCCAGGCTTCAGGAAGCTCTGCGCAAGCCGCAGGAGACGCAGCTCTCCCACGGCTAGCGGAGAGCTTGCCGGCACCCAGAAGCTTGGGGCGCACTGAGCTCAGCACGCCCCAAGCTTCAGGCTTCGCGCAGCGCTCCGCTAGCCGTGGGAGAGCCGTGCGAAGTCGCGCGGCTCTCCCACGGCTAGCGGATAGCAGCCTGTTCTGGGGGCTGAAATATATACACCTGGGGGGGAAATATATTTTTTTCTTTAGTTCCTCCCCCCCCCAAAAAAAAAACTTGGTGCGTCCTATGGGCTGGTGCGTCCTATGGGGCGAAAAATACGGTATTTTCCCCTTGAAAGAGACTCCAGGAAGTTCCCAGAGGTGACAATTGCGGAGCTGATTGTTGGCCAAGGAAAGCCTAATCCCACCACCAGACTTGCCATGGGGTCTGGACATGCAAAGGAAGTTCTCTTGTACTTTGGGTGGTGGGACTTCAGAGGTGTTTGCCTATGCTAATCTTATACCTGAGTCTTGCCCTCCCATGTCTGCTTATGCTAATCTTATACCAAGGACTTGTCTGGACATATTTGCCAAGAATAAACTAGTGTAACCCCTGTCTACCCCCCCCCCTTTGTGACATATCAGTGATGTATCAATGATGCTGTACGAACTGTATTCTGGGATATGGTGGGAAAGTTTTAAAAGTCTTTGTCACCCCATCCTCAGGGTTCAAAATTCCTCTTTGAACCTGTTGCGCAACAAACTTGGGTCTACAGCTATTTGCTCCGGTTGGTGGCTGGACTCCTTCCTTTATTCCGCAGGGACCCGCAGGCTCAGCCTGATGAGCTGGGTGACTGAGCAGCCTCACACCTAGATTTTTCCATAACAACACAGAGGAGAGGTCTATTGGTGGCCACTAGCCCCCTGTGCTCTGCCACCAGAGTCAGAGGTTGTAAATCTTTCTGAATGCCAGTCACTGGAAATGGTTGCCAGACTTTGGCACCAGTTTGGAGTGGACAGCGTTGGGTTTTGGGGCAATAGCTACGACCATGGGTTTGAGCAGCAATTGCTCAGTTTGCGGGATGCTGCGGAATGTGGAGTTTTAACAGAAAAACAGTACCAAACAATTGCAACAGTTTGGCACCGGTTTGGAGGGGACCCCAATTTTGAGGAGTTCATAGTTAATGTTAAGTACGAACCCCACATTTGATGTATCAATTGATCAGTTTTGTGGGGTGCTGCAAAACACAGTGATCCATTCGACGGTCATCTCCAGGCTTGACTACTGTAATTCGCTCTACGCGGGGCTGCCCTTGAAGCTGTCCCAGAAACTCCAGCAGGTGCAGAATGCTGCAGTGAGGCTCCTCATGGGGTCTCTGCCATGGGAGCATATTCACCCAGTGCTTTTCAAGCTGCACTGGCTCCCGGTGGAGTACAGGGTCAGATTTAAGGTACTGCTTTTGACCTTTAAAGCCCTTCGCGGCCTAGGACCCTCGTACCTACGGGACCGCCTCTTCCGGTATGCCCCACGGAGAGCCTCAAGGTCCATAAAAAGCAACACCCTAGTGGTCCCGGGCCCTAAGGAAGTCAGATTGGCTTCAACCAGAGCCAGGGCCTTTTCAACACTGGCCCCGGCCTGGTGGAATGCTCTGCCTCATGAGACAAGCGCCCTGCAGGATCTGATTTCTTTCCGCAGGGCCTGTAAGACAGAGTTGTTCCGCCTGGCCTTTGGCTTGGAGCCAATTTGATTCTCTCCCTCTCTTTCTTTTTTCTTTTCCTTCTCCTCCTGCGACGAGGCTACATTTTAATATTTTAATGTTTCAATATTTTAATGTTGTATTTTAATTTTGTTTTTAAGTTGTATTATTGCTTGTAAGCCGCTCTGAGCCCGGTCTTGGCTGGGGAGGGCGGGGTATAAATAAAAATTATTATTATTATTATTATTAAAACAAAAACAAAACCCCACCTGCAAAACTTTGGACTGGGTTTAGAGAGGATCCCAGATTTTGGGGTTCGTAGTTAATTTTCTTGAAGTGGCCTCTCTTGTGATCGAATCACTGCCTCTCAGCCCAACTGACCTCACAGGGTTGTTGTGAAGATTGGAAAGGAGAAGTGTGGACACCAACTTCCTTAGAGGAAGGCAGGATATAAGTCATGAGAGATACTAACCCATTTCCTCAAAAGGATATATTAGAATTACTGCGAGAGTTCAGAAACCAAAAACTCAGTGACCCCTGCCCAATTTAAAATCTAAATAAAACCAGTATTATTATTATTTTTAAGCTGCATGTTAAAACCTCTTTCTCTCTCTTCTGCTCTGGGTGGGGGAATAATTTCCCCACCCAGAGAAACATGTTCTGCTGCTGCCATGCCTCTCCTCCTCCTTTTCCCCCTACCTTCGTCACACACCTTTTAAGTTAACTTCAATATTTGCCCACTTTCTTTTCACTTGCTTCTCTGCTCCCATTCATGGAAAGGAACCTGAGCTCTTTCGACATAGGAAGGGCCCCTGGGATTGCGTCACCATGGGTGGGGGCTTCCCCAGCGACTTCACTCCCGCCAGCTTCCTCATAGCTGGGATGCCTCAGGCCATACGGACCCAGAGGAGGAAGAACAGGATGTGTACCTGGGTGTCTGTATGGTGAGTGGACAGATGGCAAAATCTGGGCACCGCTGGGTTCTCGAGGGCAGGGAGAGCCTGCCTAAAGTCTTTCTGCCTCTTTCATAACACTATGGACACGCAACGAAATTGAATGCTGGAAGATTCAGGATGGGAGGTGGGGAAATGTAATTTGTTGCGCAATGCATAGTTAAACTGTGGAACTCACTGCCAAAGGAAGCAGTGATAGCCGTCAACTTGGATGACTTTAATAGAGAAAAGTGGATAGAGAAAAGTTTTCCTTCCTCTCTCATAACACAAGCACTCATGGGCATCCAGTGAATTTGAATGCTGGGAAGATTGGGGACAGTTAAACTACACGGCACCTCGTTATCCTGTGGAACTCCCTCCCACAGGAAGCAGTGATGGCCACCAATTTGAAGGGCTTTAAAAGAGGGCTGGACAATTTCACGAACAGTAAGAGCTGTTAACAGTGGTACAGTCTCCCTCTCCTTCCTCAGAGGTTTTTAAGCAGAGGTTGGATGGCCATCTGTCAGGAATGCCTTCACCGAGATTCCTGCATCACAGGGGGTTGGACTAGATCAGGCACCTGCAAACTCGGCCCTCCAGATGTTTTGGGACTACAACTCCCATCATCCTTGACCACTGGTCCTGTTAGCTAGGGATGATGGGAGTTGTAGTCCCAAAACATCTGGAGGGCCGAGTTTGGGGGTGCCTGTTTGGGTCCCTTCAAACTCTAAGATTCTATGAGGAGAGGGCTATTGATGGCTACTAGCCAGGATGACAATGCTTTGCCTTCAGTGCTGGAGGCAGCAAGGGTTCTGAATCCCAGGTCCGGGAAGCCACAGAAAGGGAGAGGTCTCTTGTATTCAAATCCTGCTTGTTGGTTTCTCACGGATTCTGGTTGGCCACTGTGAGGACAAGATGCTGGTCTCGATGGGCTACTGGCCTGATCCAGCAATCTCTTCTGATGTTATTGCCAGCGTCAAGCATGAAGGTAAAGGTAAAGGGACCCCTGACCATTAGGTCCAGTTGTGGCCAACCCTGGGCTTGCGGCGCTCATCTCGCTTTATTGGCCGAGGGAGCCGGCGTTTGTCCGCAGACAGCTTCCGGCTCATGTGGCCAGCATGACTAAGCCGCTTCTGGCAAACCAGAGCAGCGCACGGAAACGCCGTTTACCTTTCCGCCGGATTCGAACCGCCGACCTTCTGATCGGCAAGCCCTAGGCTCTGTGGTTTAACCCACAGCGCCACCCGTGTCCCTGTGAGAACAGGATTCTGGTTTCAATGGGCCACGGGCCTGATCCAGCAATCTCTTCTGATGTTATTGCCAGCATCAAGCATAGGACTGGCTAAATGGCTTTCTGCAGGGATCAGCTCCATGGTCAAGATCCCCACAGGGAAACTGTTCCTGATCTGGCTGCATCTCCGCCCGACCTGCAGCTGATGTTACTGACATGTGCCATCAGGTGTAAGGCCGGCAGGTGTGGTTTAGGGGAAGTGACCTTGTGGGCTAAACTGGCCCCCACGCCAAGTCAGATTTGGCCTTTGGGCTGGAGGTTCCTGACCTGTGACACAACGCAGAGTTAATCTAAAGAATCAACAGGATACCGTCATGGCCTCTCACTTAAAGGCAAAGGTAAAGGGATCCCTGACCATTAGGTCCAGTCGCGGGCGCTTATCTCGCTTTCTTCGCCGAGGGAGCCGGCGTACAGCTTCCGGGTCATGTGGCCAGCATGACTAAGCCACTTCTGGCGAACCAGAGCAGCGCACAGAAACGCCGTTTACCTTCCTACTGGAGTGGTACTTATTTATCTACCTGCACTTTGACGTGCTTTCGAACTGCTAGGTTGGCAGGAGCTGGGACCAAGCAATGGGAGCTCTTAGGGGCATCCAAAAGAGGATTAGACAGATTCCCAGAGTGTAAGTTTACCTACGAGATCGTCTTGCTCCACATCTGCCCACTCAGCCGCTTCAAATGGTGGAGGAACTGGCTCATTTACAGCTGCCACATGATATCTGAACGGCATTTGTAAGGACGTCCTCTTTTAGTGAGGCAGCATCTATGGAACTCCCTGCTTCTTGACTCCAGGCCTTCATGATGGTCTTTCTGGCACCTGCTAAAAATATTTTTGTCGAGACAAGGCTTCCCAGATGCTTAGAAAGCTGGTGCCAGTTTTAATCTGTCCCCAGCCTACTGTTGCCTTAACTTTCTGAAAGTTTCACATTATGGTGTTTTCATGGTGCTGGAGGAGACTCTTGAGAGTCCCATGGACTGCAAGAAGATCAGACCTCTCCATTCTGAAGGAAATCAGCCCTGAGTGCTCACTGGAAGGACAGATCCTGAAGCTGAGGTGCCAAGACTTTGGCCACCTCATGAGAAGAGAAGACTCCCTGGAAAAGACCCTGATGCTGGGAAAGATGGAGGGCACAAGGAGAAGGGGACGACAGAGGATGAGATGGTAGGACTGTGTTCTCGAAGCTACCAGCATGAGTTGGACCAAACTGGGGGAGGCAGTGGAAGACAGGAGTGCCTGGCATGCTCTGGTCCAGGGCGTCACGAAGAGTCAGACACGACTAAACAACAACAACATCTGTATTGCTTGAACTTTTTCGTAAACTCCTTTGAGGGGTGTTGTTGTTTGCAATCAAGCAGGGTATAATTTTTACAAAATAATGGAAATCCTAGGGGTGTCGGCGGCTATACTGTCAATGTCACTGTGCCCTCGATTGGCAGCTGTCCTCCTGCCCTGGTTGTGGGTCTTCCAGAGTCCTGGGAGTCCTCTGGGACCGGCTACTCTCTTCCTGGAACTTTCTGTTTAGAGTTCCTGTTCCTGTTTAGAGCTGCTGAGATCAGAGTGCGGACAGGCAAACCGAAGTCTAAGACCTTGTCTTCACGCCAACTTCTCCCCTGTCTTGTGTGAGATATGATGAGGAAGATTGCAGGTTATATAAGAAATTTCGGCTTGAATCACCTCTGAACTGTAGTCTTTGGCTGACCTCCAGAAGTTCTCCTTGGCTGGTGTGAGGTCAAGGAGCAAATTGTCCCTCTTCCTGCAGTGTTACGGGATATCACCCTTCTCCAAATTACTGGAAACAATGAAGATGTGGCCCCGGTGTGTGGCAGCCATGAAAAAGGCAAATTCCCATGCTAGGGATAATTAGGAAAGGAACTGAAAATAAAATATCATGATGCCCTTATACAAATCTAGGGTGCAGTTGGAGTACTGTGTACAATTTCATTCGCCTCGCCTCAAAAGGGATATTGCATAGTTGGAAATAAAATAATAATAATAATAATAATAATAATAATAATAATAATAATAATTATTTATTATTTCTACCCCGCCATCTGGCTGGGTTTCCCCAGCAACTCTGGGCGGCTTCCAACAAAATATTAAAATACAGTAATGCATCAAACATTAAAAGCTTCCCTGAACAGGGCTGCCTTCAGATGTCTTCTAAAAGTCTGGTAGTTGTTGTTCTCTTTGACATCTGGTGGGAGGGCGTTCCACAGGGCGGGTGCCACCACCAAGAAGGCCCTCTGTCTGGTTTCCTGTAGCTTTGCTTCTCGCAGTGAGGGAACTGCCAGAAGGCCCTCGGCACTGGACCTCAGTGTCTGGGCAGAACGATGGAGGTGGTTACGCTCCTTCAGAAAAGGAAAGCTTCAGAAAATGAGCAAGGGGATGGAGTGACTCCCCTCTGAAGAAAGGCTGCAGCATTTGAGACTTTTTAGTTTAGAGAAAAGTCAAGCAAGAGGCAACATGGTAGACATTTATATAATTATGAGTTGCATAGGGAAAGTGGATAGAGAAAAGTTTTTTATAACACAAGAACTCATGGACATCCAATGAATTTGAATGCTGGGGAAATTTGGGACAGTTAAACTACATGGCGCCTCGTTAACCTGTGGAACTCCCTCCCACAGGAAGCAGCGATGGCCACCAATTTGAATGGCTTTAAAAGAGGATGAGACAAATTCATGGAGGAGGAGAGAGCTATCAATGGCTCCTAGCCAGGATGGCGCTGCTCTGCCTCCACAGCTGAGGGGCAGCAATCCTTTTGAATTCTGGAGACCCCAGGAGGGGAGAATTGTTTGAGTCCTGCTTGCAAGTTTCTCTTTGTGGGATCTGGTCAACCCCTGTGAGAACAGGGTGCTGGACTGATCCAACAGGCTCCTCTGACGTTATTACAAATCACTAGAGAAGTTTCTGGTATCTCAGATAAGGAATTCTCAGCAGCGATTCTTGCTAAACCTTTCTCCTGCCTTTCCCCTGGCTAAAACATCCATGCCATTCACTTAAAGTACATGGCTTCCCCGAAAGAATCCTGGGAACTGTAGTTTATCCCTCAAAGAGCTACGGCTCCCAGCACCCTTAACAACCTATATGTCATGGTCCGGTTCACGGGCGATTGAAGTCCTGGCAGGAGATGTCAGGACCGAAGGCAAGATGGCGGGGTGGGAGCAGGAACGGGGGTCCAGAAGCCAGGAGTCAGGAGCCAAGAGTCCGAGGGTCAGAGAGCCGGGAGTCCAGAAGCCAAGGGTCTGAGGGTCAGGAAGAAAGGAGTCACAAAATCAGGGGTCCGAGGTTCAAGGATCAGGAAGCAAGAAGCCAAATGCAGCAAGGCAGGAAGTGTGTTGCTGTGGCAAAGAGTCGAAGAAAAATGCTGACCTTATATCCCTTCTCAGCTGTTGCCACCAGGTGCTGTGAGTTACCAATTGGCCTCACCTGTGAGGCCGCACCTTGCCTCTTTAGAACAAACTTAGGAAGGCCCCAGTCCTGCAGAGTCCTATTGGTCACAGGGCCTGGCTCCTGCACACACTCCTGACACTATAGCTGCTGGGTTTCTTTGGGGGAAGCAATGTGTCTTAAATATAGGGTGCGGCTGTGGTGTGGCCTGAAGGAATGGCCCCCTGTTGACTGTTCATTCTTCTCCATGCAATCTTCTTTTCCATGCATCCATTAATACTGGCAGCCCAGCTGATAAACTGCACAGCCCATCCATCACCAGGACATGTTGTTACCTCCCTGGGCTCAGCTAGGTCTGGCCTGTGTGGCAACGGGCAATGTGCCCTGGCACAGACACACAACTCAAAGCTGCTGCTGCTGCTGCCACCGCCAGAAGCAGCCAGAACATTGCCCAATGGTGCTCACGGTCTCCAGATTATGCTGTGAGATGAAGCCAACGGCTTCGGCAGCGTTGGGGAGTGGATGTGGGAGTCGTAGAGACAGTGACTTGTACTTGCGGGAAGTTTCGGGACAGATAAAAGGAAGCATTTTTTTCAGCAGCACATGTTTAAACAGACAAAAGGAAGGCCTTTCTCCCACTGCGCCCAGTTAACCTCTGGAACTCCTTCCCACAGGAGGCCGGGATGGCCTCTAACCTAGATGGCTTTAAAAGAGGATGAGACAAATTCATGGAGGAGGAGAGGGCTACTGAAGGCTCCTAATCAGGATGGTTCTGCTCTGTCTCCAAAGTTGGAAGTAGCAAGGCTTCTGAATATCAGTTGCTGGAAGCTGCAGGAGCGAAGAGGGCTCTTGTGTTCAAATCCTGCTTGTCTGTTTCCAGCTGCCCACTGTGAGAACAGGGTACTGGCCTGATCCAGCAGGCTCTTCTTTGCCCTGGCGTGCTTCCTGCACCTTATTGCCTCTCTCCTTCCCCAGGTGGGAGCCCTTTGCCTGCTGCCTGCCCCCCATTATCAGCTGTTGACGCCAGACTTCTGCAAGAAGCGTCGATAACACACCTCGTAAATGCAGTCATGGGGCTCAAACTTTACCAGCTGGTGGAGTTCAGCTGGCAGTCACCTGGGTGCAAAGATACCTGAAGGGTGGAATAAACAAATGGCACGGTTTGAGGGTCAGCGGGTACCTAGTGCACAAAGTTCAGCCTCTCTGAGCAGATTAGATGCACAGCAGTCCAGTTTTAAAATCATCTATCCTTTCAGGGAGCATTCCTGCCCTCTTTCTCCAACCACAAAGCCCAGTAGGGCTTTTCAGGAGCGCCACATCTGTGCAACAGCCAGGGCAGAAGGCAGAGGTGGCACACAGAGATCTCTTGGCTACTGCTGGCGGATTCCACTTCTGCCCACTGGTGAAAGGCCAAGAGAAGCCTGCAGGTCAATGTCAACTCCCACCCAGCCATCCAGCCCAAAAAAAGAAGGTTGGCTTAGTTTGCTGGTTAATTAAGTCTGCTTAATTAATTAATTAATTTCAACAGGGGCAAATGCATGGTTCTACACTTACGCAGGAATAACCAGGTGCTTCTTTGGCGATTCCTCGTAGCCAAGTAAGATTGTCTTCCATAAACACGGTCTTAACAATGAGTCTGTAAGAGACTGGAGGCCAGTTCTGGATCCACACGTCCTTCCACAGTGGGGACATTGGTTTCTGAGCGGGAATTGATCATGGTGTGGATTTGCCAAGCATGCCTTCCTCTCAACACGTTTCTCCCTTGCATCCTGAGTTTGAGTGTCTTCAAAGCCCTTTACACCTTTGGTAAAGGCTGTTCTCCAACTGGAGCGCTTGCAGGCCAGTGTTTCCCAGTTGTCAGTGTGTATACTACTTTTAAAGATTTGCCTTGAGACAGTCTTTAAACCTCTTTTGTTGACCACCAGCAATACACTTTCCATTTTTCAGTTCAGAATAAAGTAGCTGCTTTAGAAGACAATAATCATGACCAGTCCAACATGACCAGTCCAACGAAGTTGATGTTGAAGAATCGTCGCTTCAACACTGGTGATCTTTGCTTCTTCCAGTACACTGGCATTAGTTTGCCTGTCTTCCCAAGTGATGTGTAAATTTTTTTGGAGACACCGTTGATGGAATCTTTCAAGGAGTTGGAGCTGGCGTTTGTAAGTGGTCCATGTTTCACAAGCATACAGTAAGGTTGCTAGTACAATAGCTTTGTAAACAAGCATTTTGGTTTCCCTGTGAATGTCCTGGTCCTCAAACACTCTGCACTTCAATCGGGAAAAAGTCACACTCGCAGAGCTCAGGCGATGCTGGATTTCGGCATCAGTGTTGGCCCTTGTTGAAAGATAACTGCCCAGGTAGGATAAGTGAATGACATTTTCCAATGTTACACCATTGAGTTGGATTTATGGTGCTGCAGATGCACCTGACTTGGCAGCAGTACATGTGAAAAGTATCTAGGCATCTTGGTGGACCACAAGCTAAACATCAGTCAAGAGTATGATGCAACAGCAAAAGTTGCAGCTAATGCTATTCTAGGCTGCATCAACAGAAGTCTAGTGTCTAGATCAAAGGAAGTACCGTATTTTTCGCTCTATAACACGCACCCAACCATAACACGCACGTAGTTTTTAGAGGAGGAAAATCCGTAGGCATGCCACCCGTAGGCATTCCCTCCATAACACGCACAGACATTTCCCCTTACTTTCTAGGAGGAAAAAAGTGAGTGTTATGGTGCGAAAAAAACGGTAATTGTACTGCTCTATCCTGCCAACCTAGCACTCCTGCCAACCTAGCAGTTCGAAAGCACGTCAAAGTGCAAGTAGATAAATAGGTACCGCTCCGGCGGGAAGGTAAATGGCATTTCCGTGCGCTGCTCTGGTTCGCCAGAAGCGGCTTAGTCATGCTGGCCACATGACCCGGAAGCTGTACGCCGGCTCCCTTGGCCAGTAAAGCAAGATGAGCACCGCAACCCCAGAGTCGGCCACGACTGGACCTAATGGTCATGGGTCCCTTTACCTTTACTTTATTCTGTCTTGGGCAGACCACAGCTGGAATACTGTGTCCAGTTCTGGGTGCCACAATTTAAGAAAGATGTTGTGCAAAGGAGGGTGTGCAAGGGAACCTGTGCAAAGAAGGGTGACCAAAATGTTCAAGCGTCCGGAAACCAAGCCTTATGAAGAATACTTGAGGGAGTTGGGCATGGAGAAGAAAATAACGAGAGGTGATACAGTATTTGAGAGCAGTACATGTGAAAAGGATCTAGGAGTCTTGGTTGACCACAAACTTGACATGAGCCAACAGTGTGACGCGGCAGCTAAAAATGCCAATGCAATTCTGGGCTGCATCAATAGGAGTATAGCATCTAGATCAAGGGAAGTAATAGTGCCACTGTATTCTGCTCTGGTCAGACCTCACCTGGAGTACTGTGTCCAGTTCTGGGCACCACAGTTCAAGAAGGACACTGACAAACTGGAACGTGTCCAGAGGAGGGCAACCAAAATGGTCAAAGGCCTGGAAACGATGCCTTATGAGGATGGAGAAAGCTTGTTTTCTGCTGCTCCAGAGAAGTGGACACGGAGCAATGGATCCAAGCTACAAGAAAGAAGATTCCACCTAAACATTAGGAAGAACCTCCTGACAGTAAGAGCTGTTCGACAGTGGAATTTGCTGCCAAGGAGTGTGGTGGAGTCTCCTACTTTGGAGGTCTTTAAGCAGAGGCTTGACAACCATATGTCAGGAGTGCTCTGGTGGTGTTTCCTGCTTGGCAGGGGGTTGGACTTGATGGCCCTTGTGGTCTCTTCCAACTCTATGATTCTATGATTCTATGATATACATTCATCCATACATTGTTTTATCCATGGGTAGGCAAACTAAGGCCCGGGGGCCGGATCCGGCCCAATCGCCTTCTAAATCCGGCCCACGGATGGTTAAGGAATCTGTGTGTTTTTACATATGTAGAATGTGTGCTTTTATTTGAAATGCATCTCTGGGTTATTTGTGGGGCATAGGAATTAATTCATCCCCCCTCCAAAAAAATATAGTCGCCCCCCCCCCAAGGTCTGAGGGACAGTGGACTGGCCCCCTGCTGAAAAAGTTTGCTGACCCCTGTATTATCTGTATGCTGCCTTTCCATAGTTCAAACGATGTTCAAGGTGTCTTGAAAAATGAACAAAATTACTAATTCTAAACGTGACAAAAGCAGTCATGGGCAATAAATAAAAGATCAAGAAGTACACATGCAAAGTAAATCATAAGCTCTAAAATAAAGATACAAATAAGTAATTTGTATTACTTATCCCCCGCAAACAATACTCCAGCCCAAGCAGCCTCAGCTTCTGCAGCTGGAGTCAATCAGGGACCCATTCTTCCAGCCCAAGTGGGAAATGATTGTGCTGTCGGCATGCTGAATAGAGCCAGTGGCGTAGCGTGGGTTGTCAGCACCCGGGGCAAGGCAAGTAATTTGCGCCCCCTAACCCGTGGATTTGCGCCCCCTAACCCCCAGATGTTGCGCCCGGTGCGGCCGGCCCCCCCTGCACCCCCCACGCTACGCCACTGAATAGAGCCCATGGCTCTTTTAACATGCTCTTGAGAGACCAGAGCAGCTCTGCTTTCTGAGATTTCCAAGTGCAAGGCAACTCCGGGCCTATATAAGTCCTAAAGAGCACCTGCACCATCTGGTGGTCACTACCTGATGTGACCACTTCGGTCGGTTTGACTAGTATTGTATTCACAATAGCAGTTAAAATTGAAGCAGTTAATACATTTCTGGGTAGCAATGAGCACGCCTGCTACAACGTCTGAAGCCAGAGCTCCACGTTCAAAGATGCCTCACACTTGCCACATTTTGTTTCTGCTTTTCCTTTTTCAGAAGAGATTTCCACCGAAGGACCGAATCTCAAGTTCTCAGTGCAAACGCCTTACATTTCCAACAGGTTGCCATACTTACTGCCAGGCATTGTTGATGGGAAGCTTGGCTTCTATTTTCCACCATGTGATAAACTGCAAGAGAAAAAAGAAAGTTCGTTACTTGGTGCAGCTGATGCTATTAACAGGCTTACAACTAACTCCTGCTGAACAGAGTGAAGAGAGTGTAATAAACAAAAATCTGCCCTTATTCCCTTATGGGGGACATGGGAGCCCATATAGAGTCCTTATATAGGTTCCCTATTGGTAGGAGAAAATAACAGAGGCCAACCAGAGAATATTGAGAAGCAAAGCAGCTAGTAAGCCTGATCTTTATTGGACTGTTGCAACAGGGTGCTCCCCTCACACGCAGAAGGAGGAGGAGGACCCCGAACCAAGGTGTGCCCACCCTTATATAGATATTTTAAATTGTCTTCCCTGGTGCTCAAGACAACCCCCCCAAACATCATACCTACATCACAGAAAAGGCGGTCTACAGCAGAAATCTGAGTGCGTTATTTATCTCCTGTCTGGCAAGGTACCTGTTAGTGCTCACTTGATTGGATACCCTGGGGAGCCTGGCCAGTCTTTTGTAATGATAAATACTGAGTTCCTGAGCCAGGTCACAGGCTCACCCAATTCATATACAGACATACCCTTAAGACAGGATTTGTGAACAAAAAGACAATGGGGAGGCTTTTTCATTTTCCTTTGATCTTGCAGAGAAATATTTGAGGTCAATTTGGGAGGGACAAAATGGTTTCAGGGCTTTTTCTGTGGGGTTTCAGACATGTGGTTTATATATGCCGTTATGAACATTTTATATATATATATATATATATATATTTGCTTTCGTAGATTTTCACGGGTACAGGAATGCAGGTTTTGGTGTCTTCGGGTGTCTTCCCGTGTAAGAGTCGGGGTGTCTGGGCGACGTTTCGACGAGGTCTCACTCGTCATCTTCAGGCTGGTGCTTTCGGCTTCTTGTTACTGGAACAAAAAGCCGAAAGCACCAGCCTGAAGATGACGAGTGAGACCTCGTCGAAACGTCGCCCAGACACCCCGACTCTTACACGGGAAGACACCCGAAGACACCAAAACCTGCATTCCTGTACCCGTGAAAATCTACGAAAGCAAATATATATATATGTATATATAAAACCTTAATTTTTTTATTTTAAGAGAGGATCCCATTGAAGACAGCAGCATGGAGCAGTGCCAGATTTACAATTTACATATAAGCTAAACAACCTATAGCTTAGGGCCCCGTTCTCTTGGGGCCCCCCAAAAAAATTCACTATTAATATACTTCTTCTTGATTGTATTTCAGTTCCACAATTACTTTGATAAAATACATATTTTGTGATGTGCAAATGGCTTGAGATACCTATGAGGTCCATAAATGAGCATATAGCATCTATTCAACCCAAAAAAGGGGGCAGTTTGCTGCTGACGAAGGAGAGCTGGACATAGAAAGGGCCCCGTTCCCTTCAGGCGCTGAGGGCCTCGTCCAACCTCAATCCGGCCCTGCGGCTGGCCTACCTCGCAGGCTCGTTGTGAGGGCAGAAACGTTCCTGCGCATGCGCGAGAGCTCCTTGGGCTAGAAATGCTCAAGCAAGTAAACTGATAAATACCTATGAGGAAAGGAAAAGCGGGCGGGGAGCGAGCGTCGCCGCGGGGTCGGTCTAGATGACCCTGGTCGGCGCCGGGCCCCTTTGCGCGAAGGCGGCGTTGAGGCGAGGGACTACAGCGCCCACAATGCACCGCGCGCGGCGGCCGAGCCTCGCGAAGGGCCGGAAAGGCGGGCCAAGATGGCGGCGGCGGCGCCTGCTCTGAGGCGGAGGCCCCGGCGGTGAGTCCTGCCCCGGGGGGGGGGAGGCGGGAAGGGAAGGGAAGAAATATTCGCCTTATTATCGCTATTATCGTCATTATTTATTAAATACCCGCCCCTCCCTGTGAGGGAGTGCGGGGTCTGGGGTCTTTCCCTCCCCCCCAAAAAAGATACTCCTTCCCCCCCCCCATTCGCTTTGGGGTTGAGGGGGGGCGCCCCATGGAGCTCAAAGTCCAAAGGCAGGCAGCCCCCCCCCGGGACACGCTTCTCTGCCCGTGTTCACACACACACAAACCAGGGGGTGGACTAGATGTCCCTTGGGGTTCCCTTCCTAGCCCTCCTCCTCCCTCCTCAGTTCCATTATTGTATCCTGTGAGAGGCCTTGATCGGGAGGGGGGGTGGGGGCGGGGAACATGCGGGCTTCCTCGCTTTTTAAGGGTATGTGTGAGAGTTCTTCTTTATCAATAATAATAATAATAAATTATTATTAATTTAATTTATTTATTTAATTTATTTAATTATATTTAATTTAATTTAATTTAATTATAATAAATTTATTATTTATACCCCGCCCACTCTGGGCGACTTCCAATTTTTTTTAGATCCAATTTATTACTTTTATAATAACCAAAAAAACCCAAAAAAGAAGATCACAATCAAAAATTTAAATCATTCGCCTTCATTGACTTCCCTCCACTCCCCCTCCTGGTTCCATTGTTTTATACTTATTCATGCATGTCCGTCAAATCTTATATTCTTAGCAGTCCAATTTTAAAGCCTTGTTCATGTCGTTACAAGAGACCTTTAGAAGTTTCATGTAAAAGCCTGCACACAAGGCTTGCAAAGTGTGCATGAAATATCTCCCCCCTTTTTAAAAAAGAATCAATGTCCCTTTTCTTTCTTGGGTTTCCAATGATCTAATATGTCCTGCATATAGTTCCTATTAATTTGATTCTGAATTGATTTTAGAATGGATTGATTTTAGAATGCATTTTGATTAATAGATTGTGATTTTATGTTAATTGTGTTACTTTTACTGTTAACTGCTCTGAGCCTGGCTTTGGCTGGGGAGGGCGGGATATAAATAAAATTTTATTATTATATTATTATTATAGTTCATTAATTTGTTTTGCCAATCTTCTTTTTCTTCTCTGTGAGAGTTTTTCTGATGGGGGGAGTGTTGAGTTTTTGTATCTGAGCCCCACTTCCTCCTTCCCCCTATCCGCCTTTCTCTCCCCTCCACCAAGTTGGAGTGTAAACCTGCTCGCCAGTAGAACCATTGCCTCCCACCTCCCAAAATGGGGTTCCTGTTTCTTTCCAGGAAGCGTTTCTTGGCGGTTTCTAAGCCATCTGTCCTGGATGCTTTCATTGAGATTCCTGCGAAGATGCTAGAATATTTAGAAATTGCAAAACTGACTGAGAGAATAAGAGGAGACTCAAATCAGGAAACCAGTAAAGATAGGACAATATTCAAAGAATATCTTCAAAAGTACAGTCGAACCTCCGTTTACGTAACCCTCTAGTTACGTAAACTTTGGGATGCATGCGCAGCAAACCTGGAAGTATTTTACGAGGTTTCACCGTGCATGCATGCGCAGAAGCGGTCCTCAGGTTGTGGAAACCTCAGGATCCGATCGGACCCCCGGAATGGATCCTGTCCGCAACTGGAGGTACCACTGTACTGTGATAATGCAAAGCTCCTGACAAATTTTGATCGAATCTTGAAATATAAGGAAATTACAAAAGTCAAAATTTTCCTGATAAGTAATGGGAAAATAATAATGAAGTGCGTATAGAACAATAAGATGTAATAAGTGCAATGAGGTGAATCAAAAGTTACAGTGTGTGTTATGCTAAATGTGTGATGTTGTTAGTTTATGGTCTGTTTAGGTTTGGGGTTTTTTTGGTCTATATTCGATGTAAATTGTTTTGCAAAAAAGAAAAAGAAAAAAGAGAGAGATTCCTGCATTGCAGGGGGTTGGGATGGATGACCCCGCGGGGTCCCTTCCGACTCCATGATTCTGCCAGCATCTGCTTGCTTTGTTTCGGTTTTAAAAGCTCCCTCGCCGCCTAATGGTTAAAAACTCCCAAGTGGTGAAGTTGGGACACCCCTTGTCCCCCCAGGGTCTCTGCAGAGGGAAGTGTGCGCAAAGAAGGAATGCTCCAACTTCTTCTTGCCCCCCACTTCCTGCTCTCTTGTGGCAACTCAAGAGCCTGGGGCTGCCACCCTCCTCTGCTGTTAGAATGGCAGAGTTGGAAGGAAAGGGCCCCCTGAGGGCCATCTAGCCCAACCCCCTGCAGTGCAGGCAAAACATCCCTGGCAGATGACCATCCAATTTATGCTTAAAAACACCTCGCTGCTTTCCAAAAACACAGACTTTTGTGTCTACACTGAAGGGGTGTCTTGGTATTGCTAAGGGAACCTGGTGAGCAAAACCCAGCATGGCAGAACACCCTTGGTTGTAGGCAATGGCCTTAGTAAGGCGGGGCAAAAATCACATCTGGCTTTTCAGGATATTGCCAGAGAGAACAGCTAACCGTGAATTACAAGAAAACCAAAGTCATGTTTTTCTCAAGAAACTATAGGGTCCCTGCATGGCGCATGTACAACCAACTAATTGAGCAGGTCACAGTTTTCAAATATCCTGGCCTTATTTTCCAGTCTATGGGGTCATGGGGAGCAAATGTGCAAAAGAAAAAGCGTCCCAAAGCGCCAAAATTCTGACAAGCTTTTTCCGCACAAAAGGTGGTAAACATACACCATCAGTCCTGGAAGTGTTCCAAGCTGAACCCCTAGCATAGCTATGATATGGGGCCCAGGTTTGGACAGGCACTCACTTTGGATCTTGATTCAAAACCCTAAAATGTGTTTTTTATAAGTGACTTTTTATTTCTATTCTTTATATATCGTATTGTTGTTTTATTGCTATGGCTGATGCAAAGAAAGATTCAATCAATCAATCAATCAATCACATCTCGGCCAGTCTCCCACCCCTGCTCTTCCTTAAGATTTGCCAGCCTCACAAGAACTTCGTGACTTTGGCTAGCTCAGCTAGCCTCGAGTTCTTGCATATCTGTGTATGAGATGGCGCCCATTTCACAGATGGCACAGTAACCTCTTCTGTGCTCTGCATTGAATTGATTCAGACCTTGTCTTTAGGCACTAGTGAGTGAGTGGAGGGGCAGAGGGCTTCTTCTTCCATCCTCTGCGCCCCATATGGAAGCCTAAAGGGGTGCCTTCGAACAGAAGCCCCAACCTCTACACTCAGAGTACGGCTGGTAGAGGGGAGGCTGGGCTTTCCATCCCTCCTCTGATAATCTCCCGGCTCACTAGTAACTTTGCAGACTTTTTTGTAAAGTTTTTTCATTTCTTTTTATAATGTATCTCTTCCTTTTTGGCCATCCCTCGTAGCCAAGTAAGATTGTCTTCCATAAACACGGTTTTAACAATGAGTCTGTAAGTGACTTCAGAGGCCAATTCTGGATCCACACGTCCTTCCACAGTGGAGACATTGGTTTCCGGGCAGGAGTTGATCATGGTGTGGATTTGCCAAGCGTGCCTTCCTCTCAGCACGTTTCTCCCTTGTGTCCTGAGTTCGAGTGTCTTCAAAGCCTGTGACACCTTTGGTAAAGGCTGTTCTCCAACTGGAGCGCTCGCAGCCTAGTGTTTCCCAGTTGTTGGCGTTTATACTACATTTTTTTAACGGAGAGAACAATTGTAACTGCAGACGAAAATTAAAAGAAGAAAAGCAAAACTCTAGAATAGGCATGCAGAATGAGTACAATTCATCTTCATTTCATTTATATACAGCTTTATACTTTATAGAAAAAATCTCAACATGGTTTACAGCCCATTAAATCATCAAATTAAACAACCCAGAATAAAACAAATTCAGGCTTCGAGGAAAACCTTGCAGATCCTTTCCTAAGTGACATTTTGCTTTCCCCTTATTTATTTACCTGCCTCATTTATATAGTTGCCCCATAGCAGAAGTACTCTAGGAAGCGAATGTTAAAATAATGAAGTCCAAGTAAAGACTATCAAAGTTATCAGGTTATGAATATTTGTGGCCATATTGCCAAGGCTGCTGAATGGCTGAGTAAAAGTGCATTCCCTTACCTCTCTTTAGCTACCGTACTTGGATTGTTGGTGAGAAACAGCTGAGAGGTAACTACCTTTATTCAGCCTTATGGAACAATTTCCTATTGTTGCTTCACTATAGAACTCTTCTCAGCCAAGACGGTTTCTTTAGGTCCTAAGGAACAGGTATTTATTGTCTATAATCCACAATACGCTCTCAGCTTTTTAAAAAAGTGCAGCTGCCAGTATCAGTGTATCCTGGTGGAGTTTAACAGCGCATGATGTTGCTCAGGGTTTTTCTCTGGAGACTGTGCTACAATTGAAGTGACCCCAAGGGACTCCTCATCTCTGGTGAATTGTCAGGCAAGTGCTGTCGCTGCGTGCTTGTACAAGCCTGCCAAAGTGTACAAATAGCTTTCTGCATTAAGTTTTCCGCTAATGAAGTTACCAGTGATACAGTTTTCTAAAACATTTGGTTGCCCAGATCCCTCGAAATGTGATCTTCATACCTAGAATCATTTGAAATGTTCTGCCCTGAGCACAGGTAGCTCTTTGGAGGTTAAAATAGTTCTAAATTGTTGTGGTTTTTTTCAACCTTCTAAACTGGAAAAACGCTCCGGGGTTTGTTGGCACTGTAATCACAGCAGAGGCAAATGACAGTTCTTCCGTGTTGCGAATGAGGCTGGCTCTAGGGCTGTGCCCTTGGCTGCATAATTCTGTGCCGTCCTTCCTCTCTGAGGAACTGGCGCACTAAGATCCTGTGTGTCCTGCCAAGGTGGGTCTCTCTCTCTCTCTTTGTATCAGTGACAAGGCGTGGAGGGACAGGGGCTGCTTTGTTCTCCTTGGGGTGATTGTCAGGACTTTGGCACAGCTTTGGGTGACAGTGCGGGTACTTTGTAGCGTTGGGTGGTGGTGATTCTAGGATTTTGTGAGATAAAATGATGGCACGGAGTGACAGTTTCTCTGATGGTGTAGTGGGAAGGTCATTGCAGGACGCGGTTTTTGCCTCTAGAAAAAATTGTGCAAGGCAGGAAGGATTTTTTAAAAAAATCTACCTTAAACAGTTCTAGGAAAATATTGTTGGGAATTTCTAGCTGGGCATTTCAGAATTTTTTCCACAAAGAAAAGAACATGTGGTTATGGAACAAAGAATAAACCATTCTTTTTTTGAGCATAGTGTTGGAAACCTCTGTTACTGAAAAGGATGCAAAGATCCAAACTCATCTTTGATGAAGAAACATTAAAGTAAGGTATTTCCCCCCCCCCCAACTATATTATTATTACAAGCTGTCATTAATTTTAACTTTTACAGCTCCCACAATGAATATTTTAAAGATTGCCGTTCTTTTTCTCCCTTTTCTCTATTCACATGATGTCTTGAAAAGAAAATGTATTTTGAGGATTTCCCCCCCTGAAAAGATGGCATTGGTGCACTGTTTAAATTGGGGCATTTAAACAAAAACTCATTTTTTTTAATTCAGTGAAGGTTGTGATTAAAAGTCAGATAAGGCAAAAAGAAAACCATAATTGGATGGAAAGCCAGTTAAACGCATGGCTGCTATATAGGTTAAGACACACAGATTGCTCTGTATTCTACATATGAGGTGATGCAGATGGCATGGCCTTTCCTAAAATAATATAGTTTTGTCTTGTAGCAAGTAGAGTAGGAAGTGTAGTTTTCCAGTCAACTATCTGTCTGGGTAGATAGCAGATTGCACCTCTGTAATAATGAATACGTAGTCTTTAGACAATTTTAAAACCATATTCCAACCCCCCCCCCCCCGCTGTTAAGACAGTTTTGTAAGCTTGTTATGTAAGGTTACGGTGGCACTGGGGTGAATCCTGGCCTCCAGAGTCCCAACTCCAACTGTCCATTAGTCCGTGCAATTTAGATACTGTCTTTGAGTGAAGAAGGGGAACTGGCGACAAGCTTTCCTGGGTACCGTATGATGCATCCGTGCGTTAAGGGATATGAACTGATTGCTTCCCTTCTGACTCTTTCATTCAGTTAGTTCTTGTCTGTCACTCTGCAGTAAAAAATAAACATATGTTGGGGTCACCAGAGCAGCAGAATCCTCACAGTTGCTGCAGATTCCAACCTTTTGGTTCCAAAACTTCGTATTTAGTTGCTCTGTAAGAAACATTTGTAGACTAAAGGAGAGCAGATGTAGCTTAAATACAGATGTAGTTTAAATGCTCCAGAACGTGAGTACAGTGGTACCTCGGGTTAAGTACTTAATTCTTTCCGGAGGTCTGTTCTTAACCTGAAACTGTTCTTAACCTGAAGCACCACTTTAGCTAATGGGGCCTCCCGCTGCTGCCTTACTGCCGGAGCACAATTTCTGTTCTCATCCTGAAGCAAAGTTCTTAACCCGAGGTATATTTCTGGGTTAGCGGAGTCTGTAACCTGAAGCGTCTGTAACCTGAAGCGTATATAACCCGAGGTACCACTGTACCTGATGAGTGAGTCTGCTGCATCGCACCCATGTGGTGGGAAACATGAGCCCCAGGTAGTGGAGCATTTGACTGGATTTTAGATCATCAGAACAACTGCTTGTAACATGCTCTAGTACAAGGTGCCCTATGGCCTAGATGCTGCTGAGCCATAAAATCCCTAATCTAAGTCAGTCCATCTGAGTATCAGTTCTAGGGTTCTCAAGCAGAAACTCCCAGAAATTAACAGCTCAAGTTATTAGCTGTTGCGTGAGTATTTAAATCTTCTGTGTCCTATCCACGTGGTTGCATGTCCTCCTCACACATTTTCGTTTCGTTTTGCCTGCAAAATAAATATTTGAAAGGCCAGCAGTAGATGAAACACCATGAAACCCATCCGGTTTCTTTATGTCTCAGTCTAACTTACTTAGCAGGGTTGTTGTGAGGACAGAATTCTACAATCCAGTGTACGCTGCCCTGTCAAATCCTTGGAAAAAGTGGACATGCATTTGATAATGTAATTTCGCTACTAGTAATAGAACTTGTTGTAAGGCAGTTTTTGTTTAATGCACCTTAGCGCATCATCTGTCCTTCATGTTGTTGTTGTTTAGTCGTTTAGTCTTGTCCGACTCTTCGTGACCCCCTGGACCAGAGCACACCAGGCCCTCCTGTCTTCCACTGCCTCCCACAGTTTGGTCAAACTCATGCTGGTAGCTTCGAGAACACTGTCCCACCATCTCTGTCGTCCCCTTCTCCTTGTGCGCTCCATCTTTCCCAACATCAGGGTCTTTTTCAGGGAGTCTGTCCTTCATAGTCTGTTCCATTTCCACATTGCTCCATCCACCAACGACACTGCAAGCAATAGCCTCCAGAAGATCAAAAGAGACTACGAGGCTCTCGGCAGGAAATTGAAGCAACTAAATGCACAAATTGTCATCTCATCTGTCCTCCCAGTTGAACGACGTGGCCCAGGGAGAGAGGGGAAAATAGTGGAAGTGAACAGCTGGCTTCGCAAATGGTGTAAACAGGAACGGTTTGGATTCTTAGATCACGGACTGCAGTTTCTTGAAGATGGACTTCTGGCAAGTGATGGGCTGCATCTCACAACGGTTGGGAGAAATGTTTTTGCAAAAAATCTCAGAAACCTCATCAGGAGGGCTTTAAACTGACTAATGTGGGGGAGGGAGACAGTGCTCCTGAAGGTAGGAGTCTATCAATTAATGAAGATGATCATCCAAATGTCATAGACCAAATGGAGCAAACAGCACGCGGACCTAGTGGTGGGAGGAAAAAATCCTTAAATAAGAGACACGGGGGAATGATTAATGGACTTCAATGTCTGTACACTAATGCGCAAAGCATGGGAAATAAACAAGATGAGCTTGAGCTCTTGGTACAGCAAACTAAATATGACATAATAGGCATCACTGAAACCTGGTGGGATAAGTCCCACGATTGGAATGTAATAATGGGGGGATACAATCTATTTCAGAGAAACAGACCAGACAAGAAAGGAGGAGGAGTGGCGTTATATGTCAGGGATGTGTATACCTGTGAAGAGATCCAAGATTTAGATCCTCAAAGCCAAAGTGAGAGCATTTGGGTCAAAATTAAGGGAGAGAAGAATAACAGAGACCTCATTGTGGGAGTTTACTATAGATCCCCAAGCCAAACGGAGGACATAGATGATGCCTTCCTGGAACAGATGGCCAAGCATGCAAAAGGAAGGGAGATAGTAGTAATGGGGGACTTCAATTACCCAGATATTTGTTGGACGTCAAACTCAGCCAAGAGCATAAGGTCAAACAGATTCCTCACTGGCCTTGCAGACAACTTCATTGTCCAGAAAGTGGGAGAAGCAACAAGAGGAACAGCCATTTTAGATCTGGTCCTAACCAATGTTGATGACCTGGTTAGTGGGGTAGAAGTGGAAGGATCATTAGGCGCGAGTGATCATGCTCTTCTGAAGTTTACTATACAGCGGAAAGGAGTAGCCAAGCATACTAGGACTCAATTTCTTGACTTTAAGAAAGCCGACTTCATAAAACTTAGGGAAGTGCTGGGTGAGATCCCATGGACAACAATACTAAAAGGAAAGGGAGTTCATGATGGCTGGGAGTTTGTTAAGAGGGAGATACTAAAAGCACAACGTCAGGCAATACCAATGAGACGGAAACATGGAAGGTGCCTAAAGAAGCCAGGGTGGCTATCTAAAGAACTTTTAACTGAATTAAGATTAAAAAAGGATGTGTACAAAAAATGGAAAAGGGGGGAAACCACCAAAGAGGAATTCAAACAAATAGCCAGCACGTGTAGACACAACGTCAGAAAAGCTAAAGCACAGAATGAACTCAGGCTTGCTAGAGAGGTTAAAAGCAACAAAAAAGGCTTTTATGGGTATGTTCGTAGCAAAAGGAAGAACAAAGAAACAGTGGGGTCACTCAGAGGAGAAGATGGTGAAATGCAAACAGGGGACACAGAAAGGGCTGAACTCCTCAATGCCTTCTTTGCCTCAGTCTTCTCCGATAAAGAAAACAATGCCCAACCTGAAGAATTTGGAGCAAATGATTCAGCAAAGGAAACACAGCCCAGAATAACTAAGGAGATGGTACAAGAATATTTGGCTAGTTTAGATGTATTCAAGTCTCCAGGGCCAGATAAACTGCATCCAAGAGTATTAAAAGAACTGGCAGATGTGATCTCAGAACCACTGGCAGTCATCTTTGAGAATTCCTGGAGAACAGGCGAAGTCCCGGCAGACTGGAGGAGGGCAAATGTCCCTATTTTCAAAAAGGGGAAAAGAGAGGACCCAAATAATTACCGCCCAGTCAGTCTGACATCAATAGCAGGGAAGATTCTGGAGCAGATCATTAAGCAAACAGTCTGTGAGCACCTAGAAAGGAATGCTGTGATCACCAATAGTCAGCATGGATTTCTGAAAAATAAGTCATGTCAGACTAACCTGATCTCGTTTTTTGACAGAATTACAAGCCTGGTAGATGAAGGGAATGCAGTGGATGTAGCCTACCTTGATTTCAGCAAGGCATTTGACAAGGTGCCCCATGATATTCTTGTAAAGAAGCTGGTAAAATGCGGTCTTGACTATGCTACCACTCAGTGGATTTGTAACTGGCTGGCTGACCGAACCCAAAGGGTGCTCATCAATGGTTCCTCTTCATCCTGGAAAAGAGTGACTAGTGGGGTGCCACAGGGTTCTGTCTTGGGCCCGGTCTTATTCAACATCTTTATCAACGACTTGGATGATGGACTCAAGGGCATCCTGATCAAATTTGCAGATGACACCAAACTGGGAGGGGTGGCTAACACCCCAGAGGACAGGATCACACTTCAAAACGACCTTGACAGATTAGAGAACTGGGCAAAAATAAACAAGATGAATTTTAACAGGGAGAAATGTAAAGTATTGCACTTGGGCAAAACAAATGAGAGGCACAAATACAAGATGGGTGACACCTGGCTTGAGAGCAGTACATGTGAAAAGGATCTAGGAGTCTTGGTTGACCACAAACTTGACATGAGCCAACAGTGTGACGCGGCAGCTAAAAAAGCCAATGCAATTCTGGGCTGCATCAATAGGAGTATAGCATCTAGATCAAGGGAAGTAATAGTGCCACTGTATTCTGCTCTGGTCAGACCACACCTGGAGTACTGTGTCCAGTTCTGGGCACCACAATTCAAGAAGGACACTGACAAACTGGAACGTGTCCAGAGGAGGGCAACCAAAATGGTCAAAGGCCTGGAAACGATGCCTTATGAGGAACGGCTAAGGGAGCTGGGCATGTTTAGCCTGGAGAAGAGGAGGTTAAGGGGTGATATGATAGCCATGTTCAAATATATAAAAGGATGTCACATAGAGGAGGGAGAAAGGTTGTTTTCTGCTGCTCCGGAGAAGCGGACACGGAGCAATGGATCCAAACTACAAGAAAGAAGATTCCACCTAAACATTAGGAAGAACTTCCTGACAGTAAGAGCTGTTCGACAGTGGAATTTGCTGCCAAGGAGTGTGGTGGAGTCTCCTACTTTGGAGGTCTTTAAGCAGAGGCTTGACAACCATATGTCAGGAGTGCTCTGATGGTGTTTCCTGCTTGGCAGGGGGTTGGACTCGATGGCCCTTGTGGTCTCTTCCAACTCTATGATTCTATGATTCTATGATTCTTATTTTTGTGCAAGGCAAGATGTGGCCTGAGAGATACCCACCTGCATTTTCCATTGTTTTTAACCTCTGTCAGAGCAGCAATATTTTAAAAGAAATGTTTGAACTCTGCCTTTATGTTTGGGGCAACCAGCAACAGCACATGGTCAAGCTAGCTAGCTCATTTTATGTATGTTCATGGCTTCTTCTTCTTCTTCTTCTTTTGGCCTTTGAGGTCTGACAGTCATTAAGATTGAATTTTGATTATGGTATGGCCGATCACGAAGTCAGAGGCATTAATTAAAGCCATGCTGCTCATTGGCAAGACAGCAGAAGTGTACCCACAAAAGCCAGGGAAGCTGTTACATAATTGACACCACCCACAGACATAGTTTCGCTTCCTCTGTTGTGTTCCTTTGCTTCTTCTGTACACGTGCCTTCTTCCCACAGTTGTGCAAAGAGGCATTTATCTTTTTGGCTTTGTCTCAAAGGGCAAAAAAGGCATGAACGTACATAAATTAGCTAGCTAGCATGACCATGTGCTGTTGCTGATTGCCCCAATCATAAAGGCAGAGTTAAAATATTTCTTTAAAATATTGCTGCTCTGACAGATGGAAAATGCAGGTGGGTATCTCTCAGTCCGTCCATCCCCTGCCTTCATGAGCTCTGTACAAGATCACATTAAGAAAGGAATGTCAGAGGGGATGCATGTTGATTGTGAGGGATGCAGAAAATATAGTTCCTGTGTAGAAAACTAAGGCATAATTCACCTCGGAGTTCTGTGCAAACTCCTCTGCGGCTCTCAGGAGCTTCAGAAAAACTGTGGTCATGCCCTTGCTCAGCTTTTTTCCATTTCATTGGGACTTGTGCAGAGAAGGGAATTATCCAGTTGAAGTGCATCCTATTTCTCTACTTGAAAGCTTCCCCAAGGCAAGATTTAGAAAGGTTTGCACCACTGAACTCTGGCACGTATGCAGTTGCTCCAAACCCTACACTGAAATGTATTAATAACCAAATTTAATAGCGTTAAGCTTAATAACTAACATTAAAAAGGTAAAGGTGGTTGTTGTTTAGTCGTGTCCGACTCTTCCTGACCCCATGGACCAGAGCACGCCGGCACTCCTGTCCTCCACCGCCTCCCGCAGCTTGGTCAAACTCATGCTGGTAGCCTTGAGAACACCGTCCAAACATCTCATCCTCTGCGGTCCCCTTCTCCTTGTGCCCTCAATCTTTCCCCCCTGACCATTAGGTCCAGTCGCGGACGACTCTGGGGTTGCGGCGCTCATCTCGCTTTATTGGCTGAGGGAGCTGGCGTACAGCTTCCGGGTCATGTGGCCAGCATGACTAAGCCGTTTCTGGCGAACCAGAGCAGCGCATGGAAACGCCATTTACCTTCCTGCCGGAGCGGTACCTATTTATCTACTTGCACTTTGACGTGCTTTCGAACTGCTAGGTTGGCAGGAGCAGGGACCGAGCAACGGGAGCTCACTCCGTCACGGGGATTCGAACCGCTGACCTGGATGGGGATTCAAACTGCCAAACTTCTGATTGGCAAGCCCTAGGCTCTGTGGTTTAGACCACAGCGCCATCTGCGTCCCATAGCTAACATTATTTGGCCTTATATCTAGGAGTTGGACGGTGATACCCTAAACATCGGCAGTTTCCCTTTTCTAATAGAGTGGAGCCTGTTTAAGACTTCTGCCGCCTGCCCTGTGATCTTGGGCATGTTTACTTGGGGAGAGAATGCTATTAAATCCAGTGGGAGTTGCTCTCATGTAATTGTGTATCGGGCTCCGCCTTTCGAAAGGTCTGGAGGCACATGGCACAGCTTCATTTAGAAGCTAAGCAGATTTGGCCCTGCGAACAGCCTGAGTGGAAAGACAGCCTGGCAGCCCAAGGGGAGCTGCTCTGAGCTCCTCCAAGACGGAAAGGGGCATCAGTGTAAGATCTAAATATTAACTCCTGGGTGATCAGAGAGGGCCTCTTCTCCAGGTTCCCCATCACCTGGAGGCAGTGGTTAGTTGTCTGGGGAAAGGGCATTTTTAGCAGTGACACCCGAATTTTGAAATTCTCACCCAATAGAGGATTTCTCCAGTGCCTACTCTGATGTCTTTCTGGAGCTGGGCAAAGACTTTTATATTTTCCCAGGTTTTTAGCTCTTGCTAATCTGTTTTGTTTTGGCCTTCATTTTATGTCTTCATGCTGCTTTGAAAGATCTGCCTTGTTTCTGAATGTGAATTCTGATTGATGTATTTTATCAATTTATCAAAGCAATTGTGGAACTGAAATACAATTAAGAAGAAGTATATTAATAGTGAATTTTTTTGGGGGGGGGCCAAGAGAGTGGGGCCCTAAGCTATAGCTTGTTTAGCTTATACGTAAATCCGGCACTGCTTGTGGACAGGACTAGGGGCTGGATGGGTTGTCTCTGGGTGCTGACCGCTTAGCTCCATGTCTTCAATGGGATCTTCTTCTCTCTTCACTGTTCAGCGGGAGTTAGTTGTAAGCCTGTTAATAGCATCAGCTGCACCAAGTCAATGGCTCTGACGTGACAACTTTCTTTTTTCTCTTGCAGTTTATCACATGGTGGAAAATAGAAGCCAAGCTTCCCATCAACAATGCCTGGCAGTAAGTATGGCAACCTGTTGGAAATGTAAGGCGTTTGCACTGAGAACTTGAGATTCGGTCCTTTGGAGGAAATCTCTTCTGAAAAAGAAAAGCAGAAACAAAATGTGGCAAGTGTGAGGCATCTTTGAACGTGGAGCTCTGGCTTCAGACGTTGTAGCAGGCGTGCTCATTGCCATCCAGAAATGTATTAACTGCTCTTGTGAATACTCCTAGCAGCTAGAGGGCTTGAGTCTTAAGCTGCTAGGCAAATGTAGCAGTCAAAGTGGAACTCCCTTCCAGTGCAGAGCAAAAACTGCTATTTAAATACTTAGCAGAAAATAAAATGGACACTTGTCGGTAAAATCTGGCTAACTTTTTTTTATCAAGACATTCATAATAGAGAGGTCAAGAAATAAATATTCACACAGTTGAAACGAAAGCTTGATGAAGGAAATAACTGGTGTGCAGTTAGTACTGAGGTTCACAGTCATGCAGTCTTTAGATGTGGCTGCTATAATTAAAACATGCACAGAAATGGGAAATCCCTTGTAGTAATTACTGGCCAAGATGGGCAAGTAGCTCAGCTACTTGTATTCTTGTGCTTCTTTATTTTCTTGTATGCCTGGGTATATCTCCCTTTAAAAATAATAATAATAAATCAGGATTTATCCCTGTTTAAATTTTTTTTAAAAAAATTCAAAGTTATTCAGAAGCTCTGGTCTAGGGGGAAAAAGGGTTACCTCTCTTTAAAAGACAGACCGTTCATTTTCAAGTGTGGTGCCCCTTTTTAAAAACACCTAGTTCAGTGACTTAGAAACATCAATACTTTTCTATTCAAATATTTCTAAGATGCTTTGTGTGTGAGAAGCCTTGATCCTTCTTGCAGAACTAGTGAAATACAATGGCCTTTGATTTCAATATTTTTTCATACTTTTGTGTGTGCACATGAGTACCACAACCTTTCCTTCTGTAGCTGGCATTGTGTCTTGGCTGTCTTTGACAATGGATTAGAAAGAGAGAGAGAGATCCTTTTAAAGTACGCTTTTCAAGTGTGAACAATGTATTCCTTTTATTGAGTGCAGCAGTTGATCAGCATCACTCAGGCTAGGAAGAGAAGGAGCTCTTTCAACATAACAAACAGCAACATGACATTGGCTATACAGCAGATGCAACATTACAGAAGAAATGTTCTGTACTTCTGGAGCGTTGGCGGGCTGCTCAAGTGAATGTCAAGCTTAAGGCTAATAGCATTTGGAGGTTGCTTGCATGGATGTGGTGAGCTCTTTGCTTTCACTAAAATTGTATTAAAAATGATCTTCAAATAGATTTAGTTATTTATTTGCTGCTTATGTTCATACTCTTGCCTTCCTCCAAATGGAGCCAGGGAGGCTAACAGCAATTTAAACCATTCAAAACCATTTTCTCTCTCTCTCTCTCTCTCTCTCTGTCTCTCTCTCTCTCTCTCTCTCACACACACACGTATGTGTGTGTGTATATAAAAAATAATAATTAAACAATTCAAACACTGAAGACAGCATCGGTTATAAAGTACCCTCTCTTGATACACTGTACAATTAGGCACCAAATGCTAGCAAAACTAAATGTTTTTTTAGGCGATGTCGCCAATAAGGGAGAGAATCTGATCACAGCTTCGTTCCATAAGAAGGGGCCTTAACTGAGAAGGCCCTGCTCGGCACCACCTCCCGGTAAACCTTGGCCATTGGTGACACTGAGCAGAGCCTTCCCAGCAGATCTCAAAACCTAGGCTGGGGAACAGTAATGGAGAACCTCCTTTAAGTACCAAGGTCATATAGGATTTAGTATCCTGGAACCAATACCTTGAATTGGTTCTGGTGGCCAATAGGCAGACAGTGCAGAGTTCAGTGTATCAGCATTTTGCACTTATTGCAGCCTCTGAACCATCTTCAAGGTCAGCCCCATGTGTAGTACATTGCAGTAGTCCATTTAAAAAAAAATGTGTAAGATGAGCATTCATTCTAGGTCTCTTGGTTCAGGAGTATTGAAAGCCTGTGAATGCAACAAGGCAGTACATTACTGGTCTCTACTACAATAGATTGTAGTAATAATCATGATGGAACCAGAGGAGGAGAAAGGTTGTTGTTGTTGTTGTTGTTGTTGTTGTTGTTGTTTAGTCGTGTCTGACTCTTCGTGACCCCCTGGACCAGAGCACGCCAGGCACTCCTGTCTTCCACTGCCTCCCGCAGTTTGGTCAAGCTCATGCTGGTAGCTTCAAGGACACTGTCCCACCATCTCATCCTCCGTTGTCCCCTTTTCCTTCCTCCGTTGTCTCCATCTTTCCCAGCATCAGGGTCTTTTCCAGGGAGTCTTCTCTTCTCCTGAGGTGGCCAAAGTCTTGGAGCCTAAGTTTCAGGATCTGTCCTTCCAGTGAGCACTCAGGGCTGATTTCCTTCAGAATGGAGAGGTTGGATCTTCTTGCAGTCCATTACACTCTCAAGAGTCTCCTCCAGCACCAGAATTCAAAAGCATCCATTCTTCAGCGATCAGCCTTCTTTATGGTCCAGCTCTCACTTCCATACATCACTACTGGGAAAACCATAGCATTTACTATACGGACCTTTGTCGGCAAGGTGATGTCTCTGCTTTTTAAGATGCTGTGGCCCCAACTCATGATTCTTGGTGGGTGTCTGAGGCCCGCAGTTCAAAAACATCCCCAAATGCCAGTATATTTTAGTCATGTTTTTTACTGGCTGTGCTATTCTGCAAGGCTACTCAGTTGTTACAACATTTCATAGAGTCATTGTTTTGGAAGAGACCTGGGGGTTTGTCTAGTCCAACTCCCTGCTCAAAGCTAGGTCTGCAATGCAGAATGCAGAATGACCCATGGCTGCCCAGCTTCTGTTTAAATACTGCCAGCAAAGGGGGTTGGACTAGACCCTTGGGTCCATTCGAACTCTACAATTCCATGAATCTTAAGAGCCTCACACTGCCCCATATGGTCCATTCTCCTTCTGCTATATAGGTCTTAGCATTTAAAAGTCTCTCCTAATGTTCAGCTTCCCCATAGTTTTTATTCATTGGTACTCGGCTTGTTCTCTGGAGCAACAGAGAGCAACTCTGCTCCCTTCAGATACCTGAAGGTTTCTATCATGCCATCCCTTAATCTTATGTTCCTCAAGAGAGCAATTGCAGGTATCTGAAAGGTTATCGCACAGAAGCTGCTGCAGCAGCAGGCTGCTGTCTGGCCCGGAGCGCTATTTGACGCTTGTCCTGCTAGCAGCATTAAACAGCCAGCCCTCTGTACCAATGTGGGTGGCCGGGTTACAGTTTGTACATATATTTCTGCACAGAACTGTATTAGCTTTATTTCTACAAATGTTAATGCAGTTTTTTTATGGGTAGTATTTTGAGAGAGTTTGTTTCCTTTAACCCTACGCTTATTCGGCTGTAAATAATAGGCTAAGCTTCTTATTAGGACAATGGAGAAATGTCCTTTCTCCTTTTGTGCGTCTCATTACAAGGTGGCCAGGCTTAGTTACATGCATGTCAGGTGCACTGACCCCGGCCGTGTGGGGCCAGGCGCTCTCTTTCATTTCCAGAGCTTGGCATTGTCGGTGCAATTGGATACGCGGCGTTCTCATGTGCAGGGTCCCTTGGCACTTCTGTCACGTGCAGGGCTAGCTAGATAAGTGTGTGCTGCCTGTACCTGAATTTGACATTGCCGAGCCCGGGCAGGAGAGAGCTGGGAAGGTGTAGAGGGGGAGCTAAAGAAAGGTGGAACTGCAGAACTGCCAGGAGGGTACAGGATGAAGACATATGTGGCAGTTCCTGTGGCTGAGCAAGATAAGTCCTATGACTACAATCCTGAATGGGAACCAGGCCCATGCGTGTGCCTTGGTAGGTGAATTCTTCAGAGCGCCTTCTCTTCCCCTTCCCTCCCTCACCCCTGTTCCGTTATTTTGCTGAGAAGGAGCATTGCTTTCTTTTGAAAGTTTGAAAAACATCTGTATACTTAAACTGTCCTCTTTCTCTTCTTAATATCCTCAATGCATGCAGTTCAGTGTTTGAGCAAACCCATGGATTATTTCTAAGTTGAAAGGGGGGGGGCAGTGTGAAAAGAGATGTTAACATGAGCCTCTTGTTCCAACGTGGAGTAAACTGTGCTGTTGATTTTACTGCAGATAAAATTTCAAGCTGCTTTTTCCTTGTTTCCCTACATATGTCTCCCCAGACATATAAGTCTCCCTCCAGGTATATAAGTCTGTTCTTACTGTGTGGACCAGTTGCTGGCATGTACCATAACTGTATACACTTAACATTGGTGTTGCTGCCTCCTTGCATGGTAGCATAGTGGTTTTCTTGGTTTGATCGAGTGTAACCGTGTGCTGAAATCTTGGAAATTTGACCAGTTGGAAGCTAATGTTGCTTGCCCCATATTAGACCGAAGGAAGGAATTTGCAGAGGAGGAGAGGGAAGGCAACTGCATATAGGAAAGGACAAATGTGCACTTCAAAATTAACATTTCTGAATTCTTGAGCGGGGTGTTCTAGATCAGGGAACCTCAGTCCAGAGGTGGCCCTCCTAACCTTTCTGACTGGCCCTTGGAATGCTCCCCAGTGCTTTTTCTGGGCTGGTTTGTGTCCTTGAACTCCCACAATGCCCCTCTCTTGCCAGGATGGAGAGGGGTGGGTGAGGGAGCATAGTAGAAACTTGCCTGCAGAATGGAAGTGAAACTTACATGCACTGCTGTGCCCGCTTTTGTCTCCAGCCCCGTCCATCAAAGGCATGTGGCCCCCAAAAGGTTGCCCAAAAAGGAATGTGGCCCTCAGATGGAAAATGGGTTCCCCACCCTTGTGCTAGACCCATGGAAACAGCCACATCTCTAGTTTGTTCGGGTATACCCCACTCTTTCCCATTTCTGAAAGCAATATTCAACATAATTTACATAGTCTGCTAGTGTGCAGGAACTGAGTGCTCCATAACTTAGGGTCTGCCACAGAGAAGGCCCTGGCCTGCCTCCCTGCCAAATCAAACAGACCTTGAGCTTCTTTGATGGATTTTGCAAGCTGAACCTCTGCAGTCAGAAGTGAGCATGACTGAGCTCAGTGCAGCCTCTTCTCAAGAAACTCTGCCTTGGGTTGCAGCTGTACTGATCCTAATGAATTGGTATTCTGCAAGGACAACAAACAGAGTGTCCCTCCACATGTTCTTGGACTACAGCTCCTATCATCTCTCACCGTAATAATAATAACAACAATAACAACAACAACAACAACAACAACAACAACAACAACAACAACAACAATAATAATAATAATAATAATAATAATTTATTTATACCCCGCCCATCTGGCTGAGTTTTCCCAGCCACCCTGGGCGGCTTCCAATCGAGTGTTAAAAACAACACAGCATTAAATATTAAAAACGTCCCTGAACAGGGCTGCCTTCAGATGTCTTTTAAAGATAAGATAGCTGCTTATTTCCTTCACATCTGAAGGGAGGGCGTTCCACAGGGCGGGCGCCACTCCCAAGAAGGCCCTCTGTCTGGTTCCCTGTAACCTCACTTCTCGCAGGGAGGGAACCGCCAGAAGGCCCTCGGCGCTGGATCTCAGTGTCCGGGCTGAACGATGGGGGTGGAGAAGCTCCTTCAGATATACTGGACCGAGGCCATTTAGGGCTTTAAAGGTCAGCACCAACACTTTGAATTGTGCTCGGAAACATCCTGGGAGCCAATGCAGATCTCTCAGGACCGGTGTTATGTGGTCCCGGCAGCCACTCCCAGTCACCAGTCTAGCTGCCGCATTCTGGATTAATTGCAGTTTCCAGGTCACCTTTAAAGGTAGCCCCACGTAGAGAGCATTGCAGTAGTCCAAGTGGGAGATAACTAGTGTCGGCTGGGGATTATGGGAACTGTAGTCTGCCACCATCAGGAAGGCACCACGCTGGGTACCTCTACTAGATGCTGCTGCTGCAGGTCAATGTAGCTGCTATGTTTTTGGACTCTCTTTTGGAATGTGGCTGTGGCCACTTCCGTGATAAGCTCCTGCCCTTCAGAATTTACCACTGTGCCATTGGTGATCAGTTCAAAGAACGAAGAATTTAGATATTAAAATGCTGTTACCTTGGGACTAAGCGTGTATCTTTGGCGTTCATGCAAGTCCACCCATATATTCAAGACTCTCTACAATCAGTTCAAGGGATCACAGACTAGAGTCTGGCTCTGTCTCCAGGCTTTGAATGTAGCTTGCCAGGGAAAGTCCCCTTTACAGATGAGTCCTGAGCAGGCTTTACGCAGATGGATTCCAACTTGGGAGAAAGGAGGGATGTGGATATATTAACATAATTAATGATGGCAGACCTGTAGAGTTTAGTAGAGCTTACTCCCAGGTGCCGCAGCCTTAAATTCAATTCAGCTGCTTTTTCTTTGTGCAGATCTTTCCCTCGCATATTCATATAAAAAGAGGAAATGAATACCTTGCATTTTTTCTGCTGGTGAATTGCATACACTTTCTACCCATCTTTCCAAACTGAGTGTGGTTTTGGGAGCATGTGAAACCACTCCTTTGATTTCAAAGGATATCCCAAAATTTCGTGTGTGCTTCAGATCTCCTTGCTGTGCTTTGATTTTGTGTTTTTATCTTGTACTTTTATGCTGTGAACCGCCCATCTACAGAGGAAGGGCAGAACGCAAATTTAATAAAAATAATAACTTCTGTATGTGGGGGGGGTGCGCGCGCGCGAGTGCACACACACGCACGCTGCTTTTTTTACAGCAAAAACTTGATAATTGAAACACGTACATAATTATGTGTGGGCTTAAAAGTCACCACATCTATAAGCATCTTAAAGTCCATTGTGTGCCAAGCTGTATCTTGTGATCTAAAACTGGCTTAAAGCTGCGCAGCTCCCCCCACCCCCGGTGGTCATGATCTGAAAACAGGCATAGGCAAACTCAGCCCTCCAGATGTTTTGGGACTACAACTCCCATCATCCCTAGCTAACAGGACCAGTGGTCAGGGATGATGGGAATTGTAGTCTCAACATCTGGAGGGCCGAGTTTGCCTATGCCTTATCTAGGATGACTCTGGAGAGGAGCCAGTTTTCACTGCTGCCCTTCATTCAGCTTGTGCATCCAGTTGCTGCTTTCCCCACTATTAAAACCATTGTTTAAATTCTGTGGGACACTTTCTCACAAAAGTGCGCATGTACCTGAACCTGTGAATTGTGGGTGTGGGTGTCATTGCGAGTGGAGAGTCCATTCTGAAAAAAAGGGGCTCCACCTCCACAGAGTTTGGTTCTCATTGCGGTTCTTGTTTTTTGCAGGAGTCTGCTGCTGCTGTGCGGCCTTGCGCCCCCGTTACAAGCGCCTGGTAGATAACATATTCCCCGAAGATCCAAAAGTAAGCGAGCCCTTGCAGTCCATGTTTTAATTTGGGGTCGGGTGGGGGGAGGGGTTGTAGGGAGTTTTGAGGTTTTCGTGTTCAGGCAATTTTTTTATTTTTAGCTTTTGTTTAAAGATGTTATCTTGGCCACTTCAGCATTGTGAAATCACCCAGGTTGTGATGCTAAGTAAGATAGCACTAGTTGTGGGTATGGATATAGCTGCACACGTCGTATGAGTTTCACACAATATACCATATTTTTCGCTCTATAAGACGCACCAGACCATAAGACGCACCTAGTTTTTGGAGGAGGAAAACAAGAAAAAAAATGTTCTGAATCCCAGAAGCCAGAACAGCAAGAGGGATCATCCGCTGCACAGCTGTTCTGGCTTCTGGGATAGCTGTGAGAAGCCTCTTCAGGGCAGTGGGATGAAGGCTCCCCCTGCCCTGAAGAGGCTTTGCGCGGCTAAGCCAGAACAACAAGAGGGACCGCTGCGCAGCGATCCCTCTTGCTGTTCTGGCTTCTGAGATAGCTGCGCAGCCTGCATTCACTCCATAAGACACACACACATTTCCCCTTACTTTTTAAGAGGGAAAAAGTGCGTCTTATAGAGTGAAAAATGCGATAGTTTAAAGTGTATGCTTTGCTGAGACTAGCCTCCTAAGTCTCATAAAATCAACTGTATTAAATATCAGCTTGTACAATACAAACCACTTAAATTTATCTTTAAAGTTGTTTCCTTGAACTCTCTCTCACTTGTGCAGGATGGCCTTGTCAAAGCAGATATGGAGAAACTGACCTTCTATGCCGTCTCTGCTCCTGAGAAGCTTGATCGGATCGGTGCCTATTTAGCAGAGAGGCTGAGCAGAGATGTTGTCAGACACCGCTGTGGGTAAGATTTCTGCTGACACCCACTTCAAATCTTGCCTCTCATTTCCCCCGCCAGTACTGGCCTCCTTTCCTGTGGCAAACCCCCCAAGCAAGGAGGCTGTGTGATGTTTGTGCTCACCTTTCTGCATGCAGGTATGTCTTCATTGCCATGGAAGCCCTAGACCAGCTACTCATGGCTTGCCATTCTCAAAGCATCAAGCCGTTTGTGGAGAGCTTCCTCCACATGGTGGCTAAGCTACTGGAGTCTGGAGAGCCAAGGCTGCAAGTCCTGGGAACCAACTCGGTGAGTGAACACTCCTTGGGTCCCCCTCTTGGTTCTCCTACTGTCTGGAGTCAGTTTAGTTGCCCTGGCATGGCCTTTGGGGAGCTGCACAGAGGATATGGCAGAGAGGAATGCGGTTACTTCCAAACCCCTGGTCGTGTGACCAAGCTGCAAGGCTACATACCTTCTTCCCTGGTTATGATTCTGACTAGCCACATGTGGTCCCTGAGCCTCCCCTGACTGCATACCATGAAATGGATTGTGCCCCTCTTAAAAATGAAGTGGGTGATTACTGGAGACAGAGCCTTTTCTGTGGTGGCTCCTCACTTTTGGCAGATCTCCCCTTCGAGGCCCCCTCTCTCATGTAGGCACCAGGCAGAAACATTTCTGTTTCCTGCAACTTCAAAGAACTTCTAACGTAAGCATCCTTTAATTTATAGGTGGATTGCTTTCGCCCTCAGTTTTAATCTGGCTATTTGCTGTACAGTTTGTATACATGGTTGTTGTTGCTATTTTCAATGTTCCTTTTGGTTTCCTATTACTACTCTACTACCCAGGGAACCTAAATCTGTGCCGAAGGTATGGGATATAAATTTAAAAATATTGGTGGGATAATGGCGGGTTCTTAAGCATAGAAGAGGGAATAAGAAACTTTAATCCGCATCTGGTGGATTAAGGCAGGCCCTGATCAATGACTCCCTCAGAGACACAGGTTAGGAAGAAAGAAACCCTTCCCTCTGGCCATGGTTCTTGTGGAAGGTGTGAGTTGGCTACTTAGAAAGCCTTGCAGGAGATGTGGGTTTCCCTTTGACTAGCCTAGCACCTAGAAGACTGAGAAGAAGACCCTTTTCTTTCTGCCCGTCTGATGCTCCATTAAGATTATTTGCTTGCTTGTCTTTGAGATTTTTCTGTGCCACCTGACAGGGCTAGAAATCCACTCTCTATATTTCTCCAGCAGATCTGTGCAAGCCTTTAAATAGAAGCTTAGCTTGCCCTTTATTTTCCAAGTGAAAGGTATTCTGTTCCCTGCTGCATTAGTGATGAGCCCTGAGTGCCTTCTGCTTTTGCACTCCCGCCTGTCCCGCCTGTGATACCGTTTCACGGTAACAGAATCCAGTCTCCCAAGTGTAGGAGTGTTTTGCAGCAAGCAAGGAGTAGCTGAAATGGAGTCAAGAAAGTTTTGAGAGTCGGGACCAATGTGAGGGTAAGGGTCTTGTGAGCCCAGGTTGGTTCAGCTCAAGTGCTGTCTCAGGGATGCGCCAGGTCTGCCTTGGGTTACTTTTATGTATTTAAAATATTTACATCCTCTTTCAGCTTCAACAAAATGTACAAGGAGCTTCCAAAACAACACAAAACCCCATTTAAAATTCAATAAAACCAACATACCAAATCAATAACACAGCAGAATAGAGCCTAAAACAGCAAAGGAGCTACAAACAAACCAGTTACATTTCAAGGCAGCTTTTAAAAAATTGACCACACTACTTATTAAAAGCCTGGGTGCACAGAAGTGATTTGCTTCTAAACTGTGCCCAGGGAATGTGTCTGAAGAGGTTACTTCATAGCTGGAGGTGCAACCACAGGAATTGCCCCATTGCTAAGTGCCTGAGCTCCAGAGGTGAGGCAACTAGAGAAAGGTCCCCCCAAAAGAGAGGAACTGCTGTGTAACGTTCCAACATTTGCCCTAGCATACAGTGGTACCTCGGGTTAAGAACTTAATTCATTCTGGAGGTCTGTTCTTAACCTGAAACCGTTCTTAACCTGAAGCACCACTTTAGCTAATGGGGCCTCTTGCTGAAGGAGCACGATTTCTGTTCTCATCCTGAAGCAAAGTTCTTAACCCAAGGTACTATTTCTGGGTTAGCAGAGTCTCTAACCTGAAGCGTATGTAACCTGAAGCCTATGTAACCCAAGGTACCACTGTACTAGATTCAGCAGCAGCAGGCTATCAAGTTACTAACCTGGTGGTTTTTTAGAAAGTGAAGCTTGCAAGACACACTCCCTGTTGCATACTATTTACCAGGTCCTGGAGCGTTTCTAGAGAGTTGTCCTGATGTGGTAAAAATGCCAGGTCTTGGCACATTGGAAGAAAGGTTTGCCAGAGGGAAAAGACCTGGGGATTTTTAAAGACCAGCGGCTGCCTTGCTCTGGGGGATTGAGATCTGTGCCTTTTGCTGCCAGTGCCCTGAAAGTTTGGGATGTATGAAGAGAAGATTGCCCTCCTGAGAAGCCTTGCACCCGACCTTTTTCCCCACCAAAGAAAGGGATGATAATGATAGTGTAGGGATAGCAAGTCAGAAATGCTTTTAAAAAAGATGGATGAATAACAGAAATGATTTTGCTGTGTTTCCACCCACTGCATGCAATGAACTACTGTATGAATGGTGCTGCTTTCTGGATAATTTCAACTGTAGTCGGGGATTGGAGCATTTTGAGGCTGGGTGATGCCAACTTTCTGATTGCTTTGAAGCTGTCCTGAATCCTCTCCGTTTCTCCTTCCTCTTCTGCAGTTTGTCAAATTTGCAAACATTGAGGAGGACACGCCTTCCTATCACCGCCGCTATGACTTCTTTGTGTCTCGCTTCAGTGGCATGTGTCACTCCTGCCACAGTGACCCGGAAATACGGGACGAGTGAGTAACAATATGCGGCGAAGGGATGGGAGTGGTATCTGCTCTCTAAATTACCAGGCTACTGAGAATCTCTGCGATGGCAAAGCCCTCCATTCATGCTCTGCCAAGCACCGTCAATGGAGTTTAATTCATGTGCCCTTTTCAGAGAGTATTGAGTCTTTCTGCTGAGGCTTGTGGGGAAGCCTCTGCCAAACTAAAAAGCTCTTGTAGCTTAAACCAAGTATCCAAGAGTCCATGAAGCTCAATACCCAAATGATAGTCATCTGAGATGGGCTGTTACCCTAAGGATGGGGGCAAACATAAGTAAATAATAACCTGAGCCACTTTGCTTTGGAAAATGTATTCATCATGTTTTTATCTCTTTGAGCATTGAACTGTTGGAGAGAACATTCTGCCAGTTGGAAGCAAAAGGGGATGTTGAGAGTGCTGGTGGACTGGGCTGTTGTTGCTTTTTTGTAAGAATGAATGCTGTTTGATTGTTTAAATGTATATTCATAAATCAGCACTTTAAAGAAACACAGAAGGTGGCTGGGGCACTAGAAGCAGGGCAGGAAGGATAAAACTGACCTAGAAAACTGCTTTCCTTGCGGGGGCAGGTATGCCCGTCATTCGTTGAATGAGGTTAGGGTGAAACTGGGCAAAAGAAAAGAAAAGGTCCTGCTGGCTCCTGTCTTTATATGCTTGAGTCTGGACCTGGGTGTCCTCCTCGTGTGTCTTCATCAAATATGCATGCCTGCATAGAGATATTTGCTCACTGGTCTCAGTAATCAGATTGGCTAGCCCTGCTGTCTTTGGGCTTAAGCTCTGGGCTTTCCATCTTCCACAGAACTGTAGAGTTGGAAGGGATGCCCAAGGTTCCCCTACTCAAACCCGCTGCAGTGCAGGGATCACCTCTAAAATGCAGGGATCCTGTAGCTTTCCTTTCTATGAAAATTCCATTGTTTCTTGTGCCAGGATCCGAATTGCTGGAATCAGGGGCATCCAGGGGGTGGTTCGCAAAACCGTAAACGACGAGCTCCGAGCCACCATATGGGAGCCTCAGCATATGGACAAGATTGTTCCCTCGCTGCTTTATAATATGCAGAAGATTGAAGATGTCGACAGGTATGCCCGTCTCTCGGGGGGGGGGGCTTTGCTGGCCCTGAGGAAGAGGAGAGGGGTTAGGTGTGGGCAGGAGGTGCTGTGGCTGCATCATCTGTCATGGCAGTTAAGCACAATGTCAGAGCCTGGCAACCCTGTCCAAGTGTGTGTGTGTGTGCCTGTTTTTGCAGCAGGATTGGGCCACCCTCCTCTCCAACAGGAGGTGATAAAGAGGAGAACCCAGCTGTGCTGGCTGAGAATTGCTTCAGGGAGCTGCTGGGCCGCGCCACCTATGGGAACATGAATAATGCTGTGAGACCAGTCTTTGCGTAAGCATCTGTTTACTTATGTACTTCACTGCATTTCTACCCTGCCCTTCCTCCCTAAGGAGCCCAGGGCAGCAATGCTAACGTTAAATGTAAAGTAATAATTTAATGTTAAAGCAATACAGCAACAATCAAAACATATTCGAAAACAATTAAAAGCAACCACATACACCTTGCAGCTTGTAATTTCAAGGTTGGCAGGAACAGTATCTTTCAGCCATCAAATGCCTGAGTAAAGAGAAATGTTTTTACCTTTCCCTTGAATGTTAATGATGAGGACGACAGGAGCACCACACCAGGGAGGGCTTTCATGGGTCACTGCCAACTGGGCAAAAGCCAATGGCAGCAGCAGCAGCACCAACAGGGTCTCTCCTGCCGATCTTAGGGCCTGAGAGGGTTGTGCTGGAAATCTCCAGAATCCTCTAAGAGTTTCCTGGGGCAGGAAATGCCTTTGAAATAGTTGGCAAAACTCCCTCAAGGCTGGCTGTGGCCGCTGAAAAGTCCCGAGAACACTATGTTTCCCTCAGCTGTTCTGATCTTCCATATTGCTATAAAACCAGTGCTTTTTTTCTAGAGGTACGCAGGGGTATGCACACCTGTCAGATGCTGGTGTGGTTGCTCGAGAGTAAACAGGCAGGACTCCGACCTGTCTTTTCCAGGCTTTATTCTTGGTGCAAACTATTTACAGGCAAGAGCGTTGTAAGTTCATGTCTGGCTCAATCGCTAGCAGAATCTGGGAGTGGTCAGTCTTTGTACCTCCCCCAGCATAACAGTCACGTCACCCCCAGCCTTTTCCGCCCCTCCCTGCGCCGAAGCCTACTGCGCAGAATGGGCGCTGGCAGGGGCGTACTTCCTGCCTCTCCGGTTTGCTCAGGCTCGGTGTTGAGGCTCTCCGTAGCATCCCCTGGTCCCTGCACCTCTTCTCCACTGGAGGCGGGGCTTTCCTCCTGGCCAGAGGAGGAGCTGCTTCGCAAGATTTTCGGAGGCTCCCTATAACACAAATGCCCTTCCACCTCTTGCCTCTGAGCTGATGGCAGTTCCCTGATAATACCCCTAAACATTTTGTGAATCTAATAAGTTTGGCCTCATTGAGGGGCAGTATTGCAATAGGAGTAGGAAAATGAGAGTACCCCTAAACATTTTTTTTAAAAGAAAACAAGCACTGTATATAACTCTCTGTGTCCCAAGAGCCAAAAGCCAATCCTGAAGATATACTTATCCAAAAGAACAAAAAGCAGCTTGTTGTATTGGACAGAGTACGGACTTTGACTGTATCCAGTCATTCAGGATGGCTCTGAGCAGGTTGCTTAACCTGCCTTCCTGGATTAATATCAGGATGAAAATAGGATGGCCCTGTGTGTGCAGGATACAGTACGTTTCCACACAAAATCCCACCACATTCAGCTTCAATAAGCAATGCTGTATGTGATGATATGGGATCGCCCCCTTCCTGCTTGTACTCCTTATTTGAATACATCAAGTTTTGCTTGCTCGTCATCCTTGCTGGTTGAAATTCCAGCCAGCAAGCCAGATGGTGCAGCGACATTTGGTACAGCCATTTGCTGCTTAATACTCCTTGCATCCGCACAGCGGAGGACGGAGGATGCTCTGGAACAGCCAGTGGCTGTTGTGCTTCCGTGATTTTTTTGGGCTGAGGACTATGTGGCAGGAGCCCTTTCCTCCTGGATAGAATGGGGAAGCAACAGCAAAGAGAGGGAAGAGGCCGGAGATAATCCCTGGAAGAGAAAGCTTTGTGGTTGAAACAGGAGCCTGCCTTCCAAGTCACTATCTTTAAAATCCCTGGCATGCAAGTAATGATCTGGAGGTTACTCATCAGCCAGGAGTCTTTACATAGTTTGACATTCAGCAATCTTCTTTGCTCACATCAGTTACAAAGGGCAAATAGTTTGTGTTTTGCCCCTTCTGATGTGCAGCCTCGATCCTTTCTTGGTCACTTTGTAGGAATATTTTGAAGGGGGAACCTGCAATTTACATAACCATGCACCCCTCATAGCTCTTACACTAAGCACATGGACATCTGTCAGGGGATGATTAGCTGCTTGTGCTTAAAATTGCGCCCCCTCAGAGTTTGTGCGGCTCCACAAACCTCTGTGTGTGACAGAGCTCCTCAGACATGTCTGCTCTAGTCACTAGTAGAGTCTGACAGTGGCTGCCTGCGGAAGCGTTTCCAACAAAGAAGCTCCTTAACGGAAACGCGTCTCCTGGACTCACAACGTGGCAGCTTCCGGCGAAGTATGGGTCTCCCTACAGTTGCTTCTGACACCTCCCCGCTATTTTCGCTGGACGTGTCTCTCACCCCTTTCTCTCCCCTGCTGTTTCCTGCCTGGGCTGCTGCGTCTCTCTCAGCATTACTGAGATCCTCCTCCAGAGACCCCTCGCTCCCCCTGCTGGTCCCTGCTTTGGCTGCTGACTCTCTCCCAGTCTCTGGGAGCCCTACCAACTCCCTTTCCTCTGATGTCAGTTCCCTGACATCCACCTCCCCTCCAGGGCCCCCTTCCCCCCCGCCCCTACTCTCTCCTCTGGGCGGTGAGGAGCTGAAACCCCGAAAAGAATCCTCTTCATCTTCAGACGTCTCGAACATTTCCCTCCATCGGTCTTCGTTCCGGCTCGCTGAATCCTCCTCCGCCTCGGAATCAGAGAACCCCTCCAACTCTTCTTCTTCGTCGGTGGTGGCGAAGTATTCCCTCCGGAACCTCGCCACTGGCTGAGGTTTACGAGGGAATCTCTGATGAAAAGTTTCTATCAAAACCTCGTCATCTACATCCTCTGCCATGACCCAGGTGTTTTCCGACTCCGGCTCCCCTTCCCACATTACCAAATACTCTACTTGATCTCCCTTCCACCTGGAATCGAGAATCTCCGCTACATGGTAGTTGTGTTCTTTTTCCTCCATAGCTGGTCCCCTATTGACCCTCCCTTCTCTGTCCCCTTTATACGGTGACAGCAACGACCTGTGGAACACTGGGTGCAGCTTCATGTGGTTCGGTAACCGGAGTCTGAAAGCCACTGGGTTGACCTGCTGCGTGACTTCAAATGGGCCCAGCCTTTTGGGTCTTAACTTCTTACAACCTCCTTTGAATGGTAACCCTTGGGTGGACAGCCACACCTGGTCCCCCACCCTAATGCTTTCCCCTTCCCTTCTGGTTTTGTCTGCCTGCCTCTTATATTCCTCCTTCGCCCTGTTTAAGTTAAGTTGGAGCTGGCGATGGATCGCTTCCATTTCTTCAACGAACTGTTCTGCAGCTGGAACGCTCCAGTTCTCCCCTTCCCCCCCTGGGAAGGCTCGGGGATGACACCCGTGATTAGCCAAAAAGGGGCTCATCCCCGTGGACACGTTCTCTGCATTGTTGTAGGCAAATTCTGCCAACGCCAGCTTCTCCACCCAATCATTCTCTCTGTCATTCACATAACACCTCAAATATTGCTGGAGGACACCATTAGCTCTTTCCGCCTGCCCGTTGGTTTCTGGATGACGGGCAGTTGAGAAATTCACCTCTACATGCAATAAGCTCATGAGCTTCCTCCAGAACCTGGAAGTAAATTGTTTCCCTCGGTCAGAAACCACCCTCAAGGGGGCGCCATGCAGCCTAAACACATTTTCCACAAACAATTTAGCGGTTTCTTCCGCTGTGACCGCATGTGAGCAGGCTATAAAGTGGGCCATCTTGGTTAACAGGTCTACCACAACCATGATGGCTGTTTTCCCTCTGGACCTTGGCAGATCAGTCATGAAATCTATTGCCACTGCCTCCCATGGCCTTTCCGGCGTGGGTAGTGGTTCTAATAAACCTGCCGGTGCCCGCCTCTCCCCCTTGGCTCGTTGGCATTGGTCACACCCTCTCACATACTCCCGCACATCTTCCCTGACCTTGGGCCACCAGAATTCCCTGGTAACCAGCCACATGGTTTTGTGTTGCCCAAAATGCCCTGCTGTGGGGCTATCGTGCAGTTGCTTGAGTACCTTTTCCCTCAATTCCCCTTTAGGTATATATAACGCTCCCTTGTAGTACAACGCCCCGTTTCTCTCCTCAAAACCCCCGGGTTTGTCTCCCTCCCTCCTGAGACCCCTGAGTTTGTCCTGGGCGTATTCATCCTGCACCGTTCCCTCTACCAGTTCCCTTTGCCCCACCAATGCCGCCCCACACACCCAGCGGTCCTCTGGAATGACATGGGTCTCTTCGGGTGCACCCTCCCCCTCCAAATATTCAGGTTTGCGTGAGAGAGCGTCCGCCCTAACGTTCTCTGGGCCTGGCACGTAACAAATCTCAAAGTTAAATTTGGAGAACTCCTGGGCCCATCTCAACTGCCGTTGGTTGAGCACTCGCGCAGTTCTCCAATACTCTAGATTCTTATGGTCCGTGCACACTTGCACCTTATGTTGTGCACCAATTAGCAGGTGCCTCCATCTCCGGAAAGCCTCATGAATCGCAAGAAGTTCCCGGTCGTACACCGTGTAGTTCCTCTCGGATTTGTTCAGCTTTCGCGAAAAGAAGGCACACGGTCGCCACTCTGACTCCTCCTTCCCCGGCTGCAGAAGAAGCACCGCCCCTATGGCTCTGTCAGAAGCGTCTGTTTCGACCCTCAGCTTTTTTTGTAAATCCACATGCAGAAGTTGTTCATCAGAGGCGAAGGCCCTTTTCAGTTCCTCAAACGCTCGCTCCGCCTCCGCCGTCCAAACAAACTTCTTTTTACTGCTGAGACAGTCCGTGATGGGCGCCGTCAGGTGGGCGAAGTTTCGGATGAACTTACTATAAAAGTTTCCAAACCCTAGGAACCTCTGCACATCCTTCTTGGTTTTGGGTGTTTTCCATTCCAGCACTGCTTGAACCTTGCCGAGGTCCATGGCCAACCCCTTGTCTGACAAGCGGTACCCCAGGAATTCCACCTCCTTGGTATGAAACTGACACTTCTCCAGTTTCACCCACAGCCTGTTGGCTTGCAGCCTGCTCAACACTTCTCTGACGTCTCTCACATGTTGCTCCTCATTCTCCGAATACACCAACACATCATCTAGGAAGGCCACGCAATTCTTGTAGAGCAAAGGCCCCAGTACGTGGTTCATGAAGGCTTGAAAACACGCGGAGCCTGTTTGTAATCCAAAAGGCATAACAAGGTATTCAAATGCCCCCAAAGGGGTGAACATGCTGGTTTTCCATTCATCCCCTTTCCTTATACGTATCAGGTTGTACGCCCCCCTTAGGTCCAGCTTTGTAAAAATCTTTCCTTTCCGCACCCTGGTCAAAATATCATCAATCCTGGGCATAGGAAAAGCCGCCGGCTCTGTCACTGCATTTAACCGCCTGAAATCACATACAAGTCTCGGCTTGTCCGTGTGCTTTTTATCCACAAAAAACACTGGGCTACCCCCCGCTGCCTTGGACTCTCTGATGAAGCCTCTCTTCAGGTTCTTGTCAATGAACTCTCGCAACTCCTGCATTTCCCTGTCTGACATGGCATACAACTTGCCTACAGGAAGCTGTGCTCCAGGGAGTAAATTGATCTGGCAATCAAAGGGCCTATGCGGGGGTAGTTGGTCAGCTTCCTTCTCGCTGAACACGTCGCTGAGATCAGCATACTGTGGTGGCACCTTCCCCTTCTCCATTACTTCAGTCCCTGCCAGGGTGGCTTGGGCCCCTGCTGACCCCTTTTCCCCCCTGCAGTGTTCTAAGCAATGTGCTGAACCGAAGGAAACCACTCTTTGATGCCAGCCCACCAGCGGATCATGTAGGGCTAGCCAGCTCATTCCCAAAATAATGGGAGCGCCTCCCAAGGTGGCCACATTAAACGCTATCAGTTCTGTGTGCCTTGCCACCCTCATTATCATTGGGACGGTCTGCAAGCTGACTCCTCCTCCCAACAGTTCCCTGCCATCGATCGTGGTCACCTGCAGGGGGTTGCTTAAAGGGATCGTCTGTATCTGGTGTTCAGCAGCAAACTCCTTGCTCATAAAATTGCAGGAGCTGCCTGAGTCCAACAGCGCCTTTATTTTTAGGGGGTGTCCATTTTGCAGCTCTAGCGACACTTCAATCACTAGAGCAGGTCGAGGAGCTTCTGGCACGGGCACTTTCACTGCTCTTTGGCCTGGCTGCAGTGCCCTGACGGTGGCAACCAGGCGTTGGCTTTTACCTGCTCCGTTTCTCCCTGCTCTCCCCCCTCAACAGCTCCCACCATCCCTTGCCATTCCTTCCTCTGGGGGCAGACTCTGGCAAAGTGGCCTGGCTGTTGGCAGAGATAGCATTTCCGGGCTCCTTTTCCCTCCTTCTTAGCCCCCTCACTGGGCTTTGAAACTGCGCGCGCGCGGGCTGTTCCGATTTCCATCGGCTCTGCCGGCGGGAAAGCTGGCTCAGGAATGTCTGGAATGCGGAACTCCTTCCAACGTTCCCCTCTCCCTTCCCGCCTCTCCAAGGCTCTTGCCTCCTGGCGCGCTCCAATGGTCAGCGCAGATTTGGTCAGCTGATCCATAGACACCGCCCTGGGGCTCCGGGACAGCTCGTCTTTCACAGCCGAAGAAAGACCTTCTTCAAATAGCATCTGAATGGGTGCCGCCGATAAATCCCACCCCAATCTGTGAATCAGCATGGTAAATTCAGTCCAGTACTCACGGACAGATCTGCTTCCCTGCTTGCAAGCCATTAGCTGTCTGCGCACCACCCCTTCCTCAATATCGCTGGAAAACATGATATCCATTGCACGAAAGAACTTCATAGTGTCCTTTAGGATATCATTGTGCGTTGCCATCAGGGGTCGAACCCAGTCTCGCCCCCCCTTCTCAAGATGCCCAATTACGAAAGCAACTCGCGATTCCTCATCAGGGAACTCATCAAACTGCACATTAAGGGCATATTGCATCTCTGTCCTAAAGGCATGATAATCCTTGGGGTCCCCCCCAAACTTCTGCACCAATCCTGGTACCTTTCTGGGGAACTGAGTGGTTCTCCCCTTTTTGTCTGCATCCTGAGCCCTTCTCTCCTCGAGCCTCGCCGTCTGCAGCGCAAGTTGGACCTCCAGAGCTTGATACCTTTCTTCCAAGCTTGGACCAGCTCCAACCCCTGCCTCTCCGGTTCCGGCTGGGTTGCTCATGATGCTTTCTCCTGCACAGGCAGCGTACAGAGACTGTCAGACTGCTGTCAGGGGATGATTAGCTGCTTGTGCTTAAAATTGCGCCCCCTCAGAGTTTGTGCGGCTCCACACAAACCTCTGTGTGTGACAGAGCTCCTCAGACATGTCTGCTCTAGTCACTAGTAGAGTCTGACAGTGGCTGCCTGCGGAAGCGTTTCCAGCAAAGAAGCTCCTTAACGGAAACGCGTCTCCTGGACTCACGACGTGGCAGCTTCCGGCGAAGTATGGGTCTCCCTACAGTTGCTTCTGACACCTCCCCGCTATTTTCGCTGGACATGTCTCTCACCCCTTTCTCTCCCCTGCTGTTTCCTGCCTGGGCTGCTGCGTCTCTCTCAGCATTACTGAGATCCTCCTCCAGAGACCCCTCGCTCCCCCTGCTGGTCCCTGCTTTGGCTGCTGACTCTCTCCCAGTCTCTGGGAGCCCTACCAACTCCCTTTCCTCTGATGTCAGTTCCCTGACAACATCTGTACAAAAATGCTGGGACGCGGGTGACGCTGTGGGTTAAATCACAGAGCCTAGGACTTGCTGATCAGAAGGTCGGCAGTTCGAATCCCCGCAATGGAGTGAGCTGCCGTTGCTCGGTCCCTGCTCCTGCCAACCTAGCAGTTCGAAAGCACGTCAAAGTGCAAGTAGATAAATAGGTACCACTCTGGCGGGAAGGTAAATGGCGTTTCTGTGTGCTGTTCTGGTTCGCCAGAAGCGGCTTAGTCATGCTGGCCAATGACCCGGAAGCTGTACGCCGGCTCCCTCAGCCAATAAAGTGAGATGAGTGCCGCAACCTCAGAGTCGGCCACAACTGGACCTAATAGTCAGGGGTCCCCTTTACCTTTTTTAAAAAATGCACCTGGAGAAACATCCCTAAAAGTTCACCCCTCATTCCAGAACGCCTCAATCCCTTTAAATACAGTGTTTGCTTATTCATGCCAGCTGCTGCTTCTTAGAGTAATGCGACAGCCAAACTAGGATTTGACATCCAAATGAGCCCATTGTTAAATGTTGAAATTGCTACAGGTCCTTAATCATGGTTTGTTTTTAACAGACATTTAGACCATCACAGACTGTGGGACCCCAATGAATTTGCTGTCCACTGCTTCAAAATCATCATGTACTCCATACAGGTATGTTTACCCTGTACCTATTTCATAGTCAACAATAACCCATTAAGATAAAGGAGGAAGTTAGGGCTGGAACCAGCAGACACCCCTCTGGATGTTTGCAGGGTCAGACTTCTGCAACATTGGAGGGTCCATCATAATCATTTCAGGGGTGTTCATGCTGGAGAATTTATCATTAGCGTCTAGCTTCTGCCGTTTAACTCTCTTCTCTCAAGTTCCTGATTATTATTTTTTTTGTAGTGTTGTTGAAGGTAATATGTGTTGAGTATCTTTTCATGGTGTGGCAGGTTGAAAAATTGTTTCTGTTCTAGCAGGGTTTTCTGTTGGCTGTTTTTCCTGTCCCTCCGTCCGTATGTTTAGTTTTATTTAACAGGATTTATATACCCCTTAATCTTCAAAATCTCTAAGCAGTTTACGTAGTATTAGTTTAGTTGTTGTTTAGTCATTTAGTCGTGTCCGCCTCCTCGTGACCCCCTGGACCAGAGCACGCCAGGCCCTCCTGTCTTCCACTGCCTCCCGCAGTTTGGTCAAACTCATGCTGGTAGCTTCAAGAACACTGTCCAACCATCTCATCCTCTGTCATCCTCTTCTCCTTGTGTCCTCCATCTTTCCCAACATAGTATTTAAAATACATAAATTACACACCCGCACACTTCCCCTGCCCTCTCTGCTTTTTAGTTTGCTAGATATATCTGTTTTATAGGTTGATTGTGAGCTACTCTAAGTGCCTCATACTCGGGTAGAGAGCTGGGATAAAATGTATTAAATATAGACAAAACTGAACTCACTATAGGTGCCAGGTTTTAGGGAAATACTGTTCAAAAACAGAAGGATAGATGAGAACATCCTAAAGATATTTGTTCCCTGCTGGACTGGAAATTAGTAGAGTTTGCTGTGAGGAGGAACTCCTTCCATCTGTTTTGAAATTCAAGCTCCCTTTACTGTGAAATTTAATTTCGTTCTTTCTGTTACATCAAATTCGTCTTCAAAACCCACAGCGCCTTTTCTGGACCGCCAGTGAATATTTTTTGTACCCTCCCCCCTTTGCGCTCTTTATTCTTCAAACTCTGCCCTCTCTCACTTTTATTCAAATGCCTCTTTAGAGTGTAATACAGCCTGGCTTATCCACTGGGTTCTCTGAATCACCCAACTCCGGTGGTGTGCGAATGTGCCTTGGTATTATCAGTTAGAATGGCCAACTCTGGAGCCATAGCTGTAATTTTGAAGGGCTATAACGAGCTTTTGCTGCTTCCTTCCCCTTCCCAGGCGCAGTATTCTCATCATGTGATACAGGAAATCCTGGGGCACCTTGACTGCTGCAAACGAGACTCTCCCCGAGTTCGAGCCGGTATCATCCAGGTCCTTTTGGAGGCTGTGGCCATTGCTGCTAAAGGATCCATTGGTGAGACCGGCTAATTCAGGATGTCTTTAAAGCCTGGGAGTTTTTGGAAGGGCTAGTTGGTTATGGAAATGTGGAATAGATAGTGCCATGTCTAATTCTGGTTTCCCTCCTCATATATCTACTTTCCCCCCGGTAGAAGAACAGTAGATTATTGGAGTTACTGGTTTTTTTTCCTTGTTTTTATTATGTATTTTGTGTTTTTGACTTGTATTTTAATGCTGTCCACTGCCCTGATAATAAGGATGAAGGGTGGTATACCACTACTACTACTACTACTACTATTACTATTATTAATTTTATTATTTTATTTTATTTTTATTATTTTGTTATATTAAAAATCATATGCTCAGAATCTCCTTTTGACAGCCTTGGGGCATGTGTGCTAAAGTTAATTTATCCCTTTCAAAGAGCTGTGACCGGAAGTAGCTCCAGTAAACAGAGGTGTGACCCAGCGTGCAAGGACTAATTACTGCTAATTGGTCTGCAGATAAAATGCAGGATCTGTAGGCACAGACAGAGAGAGGGAGAGAGAGAGAGAGAAGCCAAGTAGAAGTAGACCTGGCAGGAAGCCTCAGGCTCTCAGAGCAAAGGCAGGAGTCTCAGTGCGATTGTGAAGCAGGAGGGACGAGTGGTCCTTGGGGAAGAGGGTGAGCGAATGCCAGGATATTTTTGTGTACGATAAATGGAGTCTCAGGAAGAGAGTCCTTGCGATGGAGCCTGGTGTCAAACTCACCGCGTGGAAGACGTGGGGGCCGCGGGAAACCCAGATGGTAAGGATGCCCGTGTTGCAGAAGAGGCACCCTGTGGATTCTCCTGGTTGTCTTTCTGTTGTTGACTTCTACACGTTGTTTTTTTCCAGTTGGTGGGTGTTTTTAATTCAGCTTTTTCCAAAACAGAAACTTGGTGTGACAGGTTGCTGGTTTGTTGGTCTTCTTTTGACTCTGGTGCTCGCTTGTTGCGACAAACTGCTTTTGTTGTTTGATTTTTTGTTGCTCTGGAGTCTGAACTTAATGAGGAGTAAGAGGTGCAGCGTGTCCTCGTCCTAAAGCCCTGGAACCTCTCGGCTAGACAGCATGTTTTGCTCCACATGTGGGCGCTAGCATCTTTATCATGGAATTTGTACTTTGAAACATGCATGGGGCGGATTTAGGGATGTGCAAGCGGTGTGCACACGCTGATCACTGAAGCCAAGGGCGCAGGGTTTTGGGAAGGGGGCGCGAGGCTCTGACAGGATCCTAAAGTCCTCCCACCTCCTTCCCAAACCTTGTTAGTGCTTTCCCAGCTTTTGGGGAGGAGAAGAGAGGTCTCTAGAACACCATCAGAGCCTCGTGCCTCTTTCCCAAAGCCCCTGCAACTTGTTTACCTCCTTTGAGAGGGCAGTGGGGGGGAGGGGCTTGGCCGGAGGGAAGGAGTCAGATTTTGGCCTTGCACAGGACACCACATTACCCAGGTCTGCCACTGCATGCATGGATTTTAGAAACCCTCACCAAATCTGGAGGGAGTTCCTTCTGGCAGCTGGGTTCGCCTCATAGCCCCATCATAAAAGGTAAAGAGACCCCTGAACATTAGGTCCAGTCGTGGCCGACTCTGGGGTTGCGGCGCTCATCTCGCTTTATTGGCCGAGGGAGCTGGCGTACATGACTAAGAAGCATGACTAAGCCGCTTCTGGTGAACTAGAGCAGCGCACGGAAACGCCGTTTACCTTCCCGCTGGAGCAGTACCTATTTATCTACTTGCACTTTGATGTGCTTTTGAACTGCTAGGTTGGAAGGAGCAGGGACCGAGCAACGGGAGCTCACCCCGTCTCGGGGATTCGAACCGCCGACCTTCTGATCGGCAAGTCCTAGGCTCTGTGGTTTAACCCACAGCGCCACCCGCGTCCCTTTATAGCCCCATCATAGCTCATTGGTAAAGGGGGGGGGGGCTCTGGCTTTGCACGCAGAAGGTCCCAGGTTCAATCTTTATTGGCATTTCCAGTTGCAAAAAGATTAGGAGAGCAGGGGAAAACACACACTTTCAGGCCACCTCTCAACCCCACCATCTCAAAGCAAGAGCCTAGGCTAGGCTGGCCAACGCTGAGCTGTGTAGGTAAGGAGCCTGGCCTGGTCTACAGCAGAGGGAAATGTGTTTGATGGCACATTGAGGCTGGATACAGTTTGTGCTCCCCAATCACAACTGTCTGCATCCTGGCCCAGTTAAGAGAGCGCTGGCCTCACACACAAAGCGGAACACTGTGGGTATACAGGCGCGCGTAGAGGGGCTCACAGACACCTGTTAGAACATGATGAAGGGTATTTTCCAAATACTGCTGCAGACAAGATTTTACAGTGGATGCTCGGGTTGCGAACGTGATCTGTGCGGGAAGCACGTTTGCAACCCACAGCATCCACAACTCTCAGCACTACGTCTGTGCATGCGCGGATTGAAATTCTGCACATGCACAAAGCACGATTTAGTGCTTCTGCGCATGTGCAAGTGCCGAAACCCCGAAGTAACCCGTGCCGGTACTGCCGGGTTCGGCGTGGTGCGCAACCTGAAATTGTGCAACTCGAAGCGTCTGTAACCCAAGGTATGACTATATACTGTCACGGATACTTTCATTGATATGCCTGCATTGCAGGAATCTAGTCCAACCTTCAGGGTCCCTTCCAACTCTATGATTCTATACCCTGCTAGGGAAGCTGCACATAGATATTGATGTCGGGGGAAATATCAAAACATTTGCCTGATGTTGGGGAGCCTGTCATAAAGTTCTTATATTTCGCTGGAAGCAACCAAGAGTGGGCGGGATATCATCACGATCATGTTCTGTATATGGACTTTATGTATTCCTCAGTTTTTATTATATTATTCATGGTTATTTTATTGTTAACTGCCCTTGGATATTTGGAAAATACAGTGGTGCCTCGCAAGACGAAAAGAATCCGTTCTGTGATTCTCTTCGTCTAGCGGTTTTTTTGTCTTGCGAAGCAAGCCCATTGACGGATTAGAGGATTAGCGCTATTAGCGCTATTAGCGGCTTTTAGCGGCTTATCAGCTTATTGGATCAGCTGATAAGCAGCTTAGCGGCTTAGAAAAAGGGGGGGGGAGGAAAAAACCCCCGCAGGAACTCGCAAGACATTTTCGTCTTGCGAAGCAAGCCCATAGGAGATTCGTTTTGCGAAGCACCTCCAAAACGGAAAACTCTTTCGTCTAGCGAGTTTTCCGTCTTGCGAGGCATTCATCTTGCGGGGTACCACTGTAAGTAAATAGCTTTTGCTTCTGACTTCCAATTTTGTGAAACTTCCCTGTCCTTGAAAAACGAGATTCCGGTTGATGTGTTTGTCGTCTTTTGCACAGGCCCGACTGTCCTCGAGGTGTTTAACACGCTGCTGAAGCACCTGAGCTTGAGTGTGGATTTTGAACTGGGCCAAGACTCTGATGGCAAAGGTAGCCTCAACAGCCGCACAAAAGAGAGCGATGAAAAGATCGTCCAGAATGCCATCATTCAAACTATTGGTGAGTCAGTCAGATAATTCCCCCTTAGGTGGGTGTATGTTAGCAAAAAATTGAAATCCTGTGTTGCATTTTTTTGGGGGGGTGGGGGAGCTTCATAATGGAGCTGAGCTTTTGAACCCAGGTCCTCACCACAAGGACTGTGGGGACATTTGTGGGGCTCAGAATAAACCTAGCCTTTCTAAGAGACCTCTCAGAAGAAAACCACAAGGGGAGCTGGCCTGGTCTGGGGGATCTTTCTCAGCTTATTAAACCAGCTCCTCTCCTCCTCCCCAGCCGTGTGCTGGCTTCAACGTTTCATTTCTGGGTTTTTTTAAAGCCAGAGCTGCCTGTTACATCCAAACCAGGACTGTCTAAATGTCAAGATTAACTAACATTTAAAGCAGATTTTCTCAGTTTGGACATCAGGGAACACTGGAATGAAGTGCTCTGAAGCCCACATGGGAGGGGAGGAATGCTTGGGCCAGACTCTCATTCCCAGCTTCATAAACTGGGGGAGATTGTCCAAACCAGACGAGTGACTCAGATTTGTTAACACAAGGCAGCCGTTATTTCAGAAGATCTGGTGGGAGGAAGACAGTGATGTGGACTTAATTTAATCCTTGAATTCCCAGGCCTTCTCTGTTTTATGAACAGATGGCCCACCGTTGCCTCATCCTTCCCTTTTCCGTTCCGTAGGTTTCTTTGGCAGCAACCTCCCAGATTACCAGCGCTCCGAAATAATGATGTTTGTTATGGGGAAGGTCCCTGTGTTTGGGTCAGCATCTCAGACTGTGGACACCAGCCAGTTGGGGTTTGTACTTTCCCTCTTGCCTGTTCCAGAACCCTGGTGGCAGAGCTGATGCTCTTAAAACTGTGGCTTCCTTTTGCGCTTCCTGCTGTCTTTGCAATTCGATTGGCTTTGATGGAAGATGATCCCTTGGTGAACCCTTAGGGATACGGTTAGCTATAAATAAAAAACAATTAAGTACCTGCAATTGATCGTTTCCCCCAGTATGCACATACTAAGTATTCAGGTGTGGGAATGAGGATTACGGTAGATCCAAACGCCTCCCAGGAAAAAATAATTCTGAAAGCAGGGAGAGAGGTGGCACTGCGTAGCCGACAGGTCTGGTAGTTCCAGACTCAAGGGGTGGCTGCCTGCAGAAGGAGAATGTGTGAGATTGCTTAAGAGAGGAGGTGATCTGAGGGTGACAGAATCGGGTGAGCATGGCTGACAAGCCCAGGAGGGCTTAGTTCACTGAGGATTGTCTCTGGTCCTGCCTTTCCTGACAGGCTTCCTGCAGAATTGCCCCAAGAACCAGAGCAGTCATGCAGGAATAGTGAAGGAGGTCTTAGGGAGTTTGCAAGATGCATGCCTATAAGTCATTCTTGCCCTTACTTGTTGCCTCTGGTCATTTTCTGACTCCTTCCCACGGCATGTGTCAGCAGCAGCCCTGAGTTTGCACATGTGACTTATCAGGTGGTCCGTGTGTATCTCAGCGCTAGTATGGCAGGAATGGCCCTTCAGGGCGTTCTGTCACTCCAGGTATCAGTGGGCAGGAAGTGGTTGCCAGTAATGAATCATAGCAAGAGATTAAAAATGGGATATTACACCTGCCATAATGAACTTGGCTGGAATGTAAGCAGAAGGCGTCTGTGACATGCCTCTCCTCTCTTAGAGTTGACTCCTGGAATGCCATCTGGCAGAGAATTACAAAAAACATTGCTGCTCTCAGTGTTCTTTGCCAGTCTGTTCTGTACGCATCTGGGTGTGGCGTGCATTGCTTGAGAGATGGGTCTGGTAGGGTGTTTGCCACAGAGCGATGGGGACTTGCCCAAACTAAGTAGCCGGCCATGGCTCTGGCGGGAAACAACATCAGAGGTGCAGCTTGCACTCAAAACATGCACAGCTCTAGTGAGTGAACTGGATCACGGAGCCATATTGATCTAAAGTACAGCTCTTTTCTGCTCCCCTCCAGGGATTTGGGAACCAGGAGGATTCAGATCATGTTGCTGCGGTCTTTGCTTATGGTAAGTCTGATAATGGCTCCGCAGAGGAGTATGGGTGTGTGTGTGTGTGTGTGTGTGTGTGTGTGTGTGTGATGTGTCTGTTTTCAGTGGGACACACAGTCTCTAGGCTTTTGTCATGGAGTAGGATGCATGGATAAGTTAAAATATTTCGATTTCATTTCAGCTGTGGGTGAGAACTCTTGTTTTTATTATTTATCTATTACCCGCCCTTCACCCAGAAGTCCCAGGGTGGGTTGCAGTACCGAAACGCAACATTAAAAACAACTTTAAAATGAGGTGGGCCTAAAGACGGCAGGTGGCGCTGTGGTCTAAACCACTGAGCCTATTGGGCTTGCCGATCGGAAGGTCGGCAGTTCAAATCTCCGCAACGGGGTGAGCTCCTGTTGCTCGGTCCCAGCTCCTGCCAACCTAACAGCTCAAAAGCACGTCAAAGTGCAGGTAGATAAATAGGTACCACTCTGACGGGAAGGTAAATGGCATTTCTGTGCGCTGCTCTGGTTCGCCAGAAGTGGCTTAGTCATGCTGGCCACATGACCCGGAAAAACTGTCTGCGGACAAACACTGGCTCCCTCGGCCTGTAAAGCGAGATGAGCGCCGCAGCCCCAGAGTCATCTGTGACTGGACTGGACTGGACTGAACTGTCAGGGGTCCTTTACCTTTTTAGGTAAGAAGGAATCTCTCCCACCAACTGACCCACAGCTAAATCCACCCTCTTGCGGGGCCCACATGAGGAAGCGTGTCCACACGGCCAGTCACCAAAACGGTGGGCTGGGTCACACAGGGCAGATTTCCAGGTCATGCATGGCGTTGAACAGGTGGCGAGAAGCCACCTGCTAGTTGTGCTCCCATGCTCTTCTGTAAAGGCAGCTCCCCTGTGGGCCTTCTGCTCTTGTTGGAGCCCAGATCCCATCAGCCCTGACTGTGGGCCACGCTAGATGGAGCTGTTGGGAACAGGAATCCAAGAACAGTTGCAAGAGTGTCGCAGGTTAGCCATCTTCCCTGCTGTTGATTGACGGATTGATGGATTATATTTCTATGCCGCTTTTCGTTCGCATGAATCACAAAGCAGCTCGCAAGCAATAAATAACAATAGAAAATCATATCGAATAATTAGCAAACAATCAGTAAAGCAATTGCAATCTATAAAACACTATTAACAAAACAACTGAAAAAAAGCCAAACAGTGTAATTGCATCAAAAGTCATGCTATGTGTAAACAGCAAAATATTATCCAGCCTTAGGTATCTGGATTCACTGTGCAAACTGCTTAAGTATAGATGAACTGCTGCTGCCATTCTGAATATTGTGGATGAGCAAGAACTGCGTCAGTAACACTTGCTGTGTCTTGAACCCCTTGGCAGGTCACCTCGGGATACAATGCCAAAAGCATCATGACTGTTCTCTCAGCCCCGTTCCTGGATCCCCTGCTGTCCTCTTCGCTCACGGAAGACAGCGAGCTCCGGCAGCTCGTTCTAGAAGTACTACACAATCTTATTGACCGGCACGACAACCGAGCAAAGCTCAGGGGAATAAGGTAGGACCAAAAATGCCCCTTTGCGTTAAACAGCCTCAGGAAAATGCGGTGATGATTGGCGCAGTTGCCTCAAAATTAACCTGTGAAATGCTTTTGCTGTATATAAACTAGGGCTGCAGTATTTTGACAAAAAGGTGCCTCTGAGATTGCAAATCCTACCTTGAGAGTTATTTCCCTGTTTGCATGTATCATCAGAAGGCAAGTAATTGTCTTTAGAACTTGTTCCTTCTCATATGCAGATGTGTTCAGATTTAATTAATTAATCATCTGACGCTTACACAGTTAATCAGTTAAGAGTTCTTTTAATTAGGTGTTAGACCTAACAGGGGGTTCCCACTGCCTCACTTTCTCTTGTGCTCCTTCCAGAAAAAATATGGAGAGTCACAACAAGAGGGGCATTTCAGTAGTGCTTCCCCAGGGGAACTTGACAGGCAGTTGCAATTAACATATTTTTATTTCCTTGCAAAGACTTTCGTTTTTGCTCAGGCTATTGAGCGTTGATACTTCAGCTCTTCTGCTGGAGCATTTTTCAGTTGGCTAACTTTATGGTGATTATGCTTATGATGATGTGATGTTTCTAACTTTTCCAGCAATTGTATGACTACTTTTGTGGTTCTTGTTTTAACTTCTGTGCATTTTTGTTTTTGAATTATAAGTCACTTTGAGATATTGTTGGTTTAAGGGGACTAATAATAGTAATAATAATAATAATAATAATAATAATAATAAAAAAAATAGTAATAAAATAATAATAAATGGCGCTGGTGGCGTGGTGGGTTAAACCACAGAGCCTAGGACTTGCTGATCAGAAGGTCAGCGGTTTGAATCCCCGTGACGGGGTGAGCTCCCGTTGCTCGGTCCCTGCTCCTGCCAACCTAGCAGTTCGAAAGCACATCAAAGTGCAAGTAGATAAATAGGTACCGCTCCGGCGGGAAGGTAAACGGCGTTTCCGTGTGCTGCTCTGGTTCGCCAAAAGCGGCTTAGTCATGCTGGCCACACGGATTCGGAAGCTGTCTTTGGACAAACGCTGGCTCCCTTGGCTTATAGAGCGAGATGAGCGCCACAACCCCAGAGTCGGCCACGACTGGACCTAACGGTCAGGGTCCCTTTACCTTTACCTAATAAAATAATAATAATAATAATAGCGGCAACATAAATGCATGCAATCTCACTAAGTGTCATATTGTATTAGCAATCTGTGTTCATATTGTATTAGCAATCTGTGTTCTATTCTGTATTGCTTTTGGTAAACATAGTTTCTTCTGCATTCTTCCTTTGAAGAGGACAAATTCTGCAGTTGTGCCAGAATTTTTCATATAGGTATTTTTAAAAATGAACACTTGAGTATGTGACAAAAGAGAGCTGACCAGAGTTGTTCATGACCCACCCTGTTCCCGTGACTAATTTGTTTTAAACTGTTTTTAATATTAAAATTTAAATTGCTGTAACCTGTCCTGGGTCCTTATGGTTCAGAGCAGGTAAGAAATGGAAATAATAAGTTGATGATGATAAATTGTGAATTCCCTGGAATTGAACACAAACTTGGAAAAGATTGGGGGGGGAATTATAACTTGCATCTTCCTCTCAGCACACAATGATGATAATATGTTTTTTTGAAATTAAAAATGGTGTATTTGTTCCATATCTAGAATAATACCTGATGTGTCTGATCTGAAGATAAAGCGAGACAAAATTTCGCGGCAAGATGTGAGCTTCATGAAGAAGGTAATTGCAAGAAGTAGGAATCTTTTCCTTTGCTGAGTTCCTTCTGCATCCCTTAAAACACGTTGTCATTCTTCACTGATATGCTCTTATCTTCGAAAAATCCTCTCTACCTGCTGCGTTTCCTGAGATTTCCCTCTCCTTCGCAGCACGGCCAGCAGCTGTACAGGCACGTTTACATGGGCTGCAAAGAAGTCGACAACGTGCATAAGAACTTTGAGCTGCTCTACACGTCTCTTGCTCTGATAACGATTGAACTCGCCAACGAAGAGGTGGTGACTGACCTCATCCGCCTGGCCATTGCCTTGCAGGTATGTGCAGCAGGAAGAGATGATAATAATAATAATAATAATAATAATAATAATAATAATAATAATACTACTACTACTACAGTGGTACCTCAGGTTAAATACTTAATTCGTTCCGGAGGTCTGAAACTGTTCTTAACCTGAAGCACCACTTTAGCTAATGGGGCCTCCTGCTGCCGCCGCACCGCCGGAGCACAATTTCCGTTCTCATCCTGAAGCAAAGTTCTTAACCTGAAGCACTATTTCCGGGTTAGTGGAGTCTGTAACCTGAAGTATATGTAGCCTGAAGTGTATGTAATAAAAAAAATAAAAATAAATTACCAGCTGGATGGGCGGGGTACAAATAATAAACCCAGCCAGATGGGCGGGGTACAAATAATTATTATTTGTACCCCGCCCATCTGGCTGGGTTTCTCCAGCCACTCTGGGCGGCTTCCAACAAAGATTAAAAATACATTAAAACGTCACACATTAAAAACTTCCCTGAACAGGGCTGACTTCAGATGTCTTCTAAAATCCCAGGGGGGGGGGTGTACTTTGGCTGGAAACACGAGTTGTGCACGATCCAGAAATGTCTTCAAGCAGGTGTGTCGGTGCCTTTCAATGTTCTCCCTCTCCTTCTCCCCACCTTAAATTAGGATACTGCCATCCTGAACGAGGATAACCTGCCAATGTCTCACCGCTGCAGCATCATGGCGCTGGTCGCCGCGTACCTCAACTTCCTGAGTCAGATGATTGCAGTGCCTGCCTTCTGCCAGCACATCAGCAAGGTGTGCAGTTGTGCCTTCCTTCCGTCTTCCTACCCAGGAGTGACCAGTTTCCGCATTCTTGGGGGGCAGCTTATTTCTGGGAGAAGGGGCAGCAGAAAATGTGTCTTTTCTTGTTCTTTGGAGTTTTAATTGTGTAAACTTCCCTGGAATTAATCTGATGGACAGGAAGTACAGTGGTACCCCAGGTTAAGAATTTAATTCATTCTGGAGGTCTGTTCTTAACCTGAAGCACCACTTTAGCTAATGGGGCCTCCTGCTGCCACCGCTGTGCCGCCGCTGCACGATTTCTGTTCTCATCCTGAAGCAAAGTTCTTAACCTGAGGTACTATTTCTGGGTTAGTGGAGTCTGTAACCTGAAGCGTATGTAACCTGAAGCATATGTAACCCAAGGTACCACTGTATATAGATATTTTGAATGAATGAATATTAATATGCTTGCTGCATAATGCAGCCCCTTCATAATACTGCATAAAGCTCTGTAAGAGACTTGGCCCCATCAAGTGATGATCACATTGTTGTGGATCACATTCACGTGTAGAGGCTTGCCTGCTCCCTTAGTCTCTTGCAACACTGGAAAACAATTCCCCCCCTTACTGTCAGCAGACACCTCAGGACCTTTCTGTCTTTCTCTTTAGATTCCCACCTGATCAAACCTCCTTTTAAATCTTTCACAGGGAAGAAAGGCCATCAAGCTGTTCAACGTGCAAATTGAAAATTGAACCTTGACAAATTTGCATGCTTGATGATTTTTCTTCCCCCTGAAGGATCATGATCCTGCTTGTTGATGGTCCTGTAACCTGTGAGTCTTCCAGTGCATCCAGCAAAATCAGATTTTTGTGAACTGTTCATGATCTCCCTGCAGAGAGAATCTGCCTCTGCAATTCAAATTTTGTTCTGTTCTGTGGATGGCTTAATTTTATTTTTTGGTGCTTTTTAGGTCATTGAAACCAGAACTGTGGAAGCACCGTACTTTTTGCCAGAAACCATATTCAGAGACAAGTGCAGGTAAATGTTGCATGTTTTGTTAGTAGTGGAAATTTTGCATTGTGGCCAGTTGGTTGACTTTTGCAACAAGATGGGGGAAATTTAATACCTAAAGTGAACACTGAGTCCCCATGTTAATTTTCTGTTTCCAGTGCCTGAGTAGTAGTAGTAGTAGAAGTAGTAGTAGTAGTAGTAATAATAATAATAATAATAATAATAATAATAATAATAATAATAAAATTATTATTATTTATTTATACCCTGGCCATCTGGCTGGGTTTCCCCAGCCACTCTGGGCGGCTCCCAACAGAATTAGAAGCACAATAGAACATCAAACATTAAAAACTTCCCTAAACAGGGCTTCCTTGAGTGGTTTCCCAATTCATTTCTTCTCTCTTGCTACATTCAAATGAAGTGATAGCTTGAAAAGCATACAGTGTGAAGTGGTTTAAAATTTGCTTATGACAAATTTGTTAAATTTGTTTATGACAATGTTGATTGATTGGAGGGGGAAGGGACGGAATATTGTGAAGAGAGGAATGGGGTTAGTTGGAGGAGGGCATGGCTGGCTGGCTGGCCCTCTGAGCGTTCCCCTCCTTCCGACCCCCTGAGCTGCACATCCCACTTGCGCCTTCTTAATTTCTTGCCTGAACTCCTGCACTTTTGCTCTTGACAGTCTCCCCAAAGCCTTAGACAAGGACGACAAGAACTTGTTTTTCCTGACTCACAAGATTGCGGAATCCTTGGGCGGCAGTGGATACAGCGTGGAGAGGCTCTCTGTGCCTTACGTGCCCCAGGTGACAGGTGAGCGGTTACGTGGTTCTGATCGTGGCGCTCACTCGTTCATCGTGCTTGTGTCTCACATCTGGTTGGTCACCTGCCTCGTGCAGTGAGCATCAGTTAGGGGTGCAGGCAGAGCTCTGATTTCTGGAGGACTAAATGTGGTTGGTTTGTTTTTTTGCTTCTGGAGGTTTTCACAACCTAACAATCACAGAGTGTTGTACAGAGTCAGATCTATGGTCCATAAGACTAAGTGTCACTACACTGACTGGCAGCAGCTCTGCAGGGTTTCAGGCAGGTTTTCCCCCCTAACTTTACCCGGAGATGCCTGGGACCTTCTGCTTCCAGCCCTTCCTTGAAACCTGGGGCACCTGCCTTCTCTTTTCAAAGTGATAGTTAATAAATATGAAGTTACATCTACTGCAAGGCTGCCATCCACTTGTGGGATAATGCCATGAGGAGCCAGTGTGGCGCAGAAGTGCCGGACTAGGACCTGGGAGGCCAGGCTTCGAATCTCCACTCAGCCGTGAAACTCACTGGGTGGCCTTTGGGGTCAATCACTGCCTCGTAGCCCAACCTGCCACACAGGGTTGCCGTGAGGATTAAATGAGGAGGGGGAGAGCTATCTACATGCCACCTGAAGCTCATTGGAGGAAAAGGTGGAATAGAAATGCAATAAAACAACAACAATAATAAATTTATTATTTATACCCTGCCCATCTGGCTGGGTTTCCCCAGCCACTCTGGGTGGCTCCCAACAGAACATTAAAAACACAATAAAAGATCAAACATTAAAAACTTCCCTAAACAGGGCTGCCTTCATATGTCTTATAAAAGTCAGATAGTTGTTTATTTCCTTGACATCTGATGGGAGGGCGTTCCACAGAGTGGGTGCCACCACCGAGAAGGCCCTCTGCCTGGTTCCCTGTAACCTTGCTTCTCGCAGTAAGGGAACGAGCAGAAGGCCCTCGGAGCTGGACCTCAGTGTCCGGGGAGAATGATGGGAGTGGAGACGCTCCTTCAGGTCTACAGGACCGAGGCCATTTAGGGCTTTCAAGGCCAGCACCAACACTTTGAATTGTGCTCGGAAACGTACCGGGAGCCATGCTGTCAGAATCCTCTCCCCCTCATCCTTCCTTGTTCCGGGGGCCTTTCCTTTCCTCTGTCCTGCACAACTTGTTCCCTTGCATTAGTCATTGCAGGTGCCCAGATTGTGATTTAGATGGGCTGCTTGACGATGGACAAGGGGGTTTGCCTCCCATCTAGGTCAGTGGCATGAACTTTCCAAGGTGTCCCCTGAGATAGATGGGTGCGAGGTTCTCTTCCGTAGGATGCCATGCAGGCCAGAGCAGTAACTCTTTGGCCTCTTGTGACCACCACCCTTCCTGTCCCAGCCATCCGTCACATCTGTGACTGCCACTCAAATTATTTGAAAACTTGACCCTGAGATGCACCGTAACTGCCACTAAATGGTCACTAAATAAAACTACATGTTAGCTTTGTCAGAATGTAGAAAATGGTGAAGAAGTCAGTAAGCTCAATGGGTTGTCTTCAGTGTTAGTCCTGCCCAGAGTTGACCCATTGAAATGAATGGATTTAGCTAAAGTAGGTCCATTTATTTTAATGAGTACTCTCAGTAGAACTTAGTTGGCTACTGTCTCAGAAGGGGCCCTTCCTCCTCCTCCACAACAACGAAATAAAGGCTCTTTCTAAATTTTATTTTGGGTTGTCCGTGTCTGCAGATGAAGACCGGCTGTCCCGAAGGAAGAGTATTGTGGATACTGTATCTATTCAAGTGGACATCCTCCCTGGCAATGGCACAGAAGACAAGGTGAGTTTATTCTCTGTCAGGTCGTGCGATGAGTCTTAAAGGAACTTCTCCCTTGCTTCTCTCATTTTAGAGAGAGGGCAGAATAACTTTGTGCTGTCCGTGATTTAGAGTCTTGCTCCTGAGGCTATGTTGACAATGCAAATGTTCTGTGGTTGGTGTCATTCTTACATTTAATTTCTTTGACCTCATAACTGTTTGAACAACCCTCCACTTCAGAATTTTAGACCCCTGACAAGTAAAATTCTTGTTCTGGTGATGTCCAGTTTTTAATTTTTAATCTCAGCTGCTCAACTTCCTATTCTCTGTCATCCCCCCCCCCAACACCCAGACCTTCCACCAAATAATGACTACCTATAAACAAGCTGATCTGTTCCAAATTTTGCAGGCAGTCACAAGTAAATAAGAACAAAGAATTGCATCCCCCACCCCCAAATGGTTCAGTTGCTTATGTGGTTTAAACAAATATCTGATCTTTTCTCCAGGTTAACATGGAGGAAATTACTTTTGAAGCACTGAAGAAAGCTATAGGTGAGATTGCCCTCAGTTCCCTGTGAAGCTAGCTTTCTCCCTGCATTCCCCTCCAGCAGGCATTGGCCCTTACCAGACAGCCTATGATTTGAAATTAAGAAAAGATCTTCGTCCAGCATTTTGTAAGGAAGATTCTCTGATTGCAACAGCCACCTGCTGCAATTACTTGAGTGCTTTCGGTGTTATCAGAGATTCCTGTTGAATCATGTCAGGCAACGTGAAAGTGTGAAAATATTGTTACACATTTGATACCATAAGGAGAGTCCTGCTAGATGAGACCAAGGATCTCTCTGGTGCAGCATATTGTGTCCCACAGACCTTAGCCCAGCAGAGATCTCCCCACTCATGTCACCCAGAACCAGAATTCAGAGACATAGTGCCTCTGAGACTGGAGCTAGTATATACTGGCAGCCACCCCATGCTGGGTGAAGAAGTACTTTCTTTTAGAATCATAGAATTATAGGGGACAACCAGGGTCGTCTAGGGACGCGGGTGGCGCTGTGGGTGAAACCACAGAGCCTAGGACTTGCCGATAAGAAGGTCAGCGGTTTGAATCCCCGCAACAGGGTGAGCTCCCGTTGCTAAGTCCCTGCTCCTGCCAACCTAGCAGTTCGAAAGCATGAAGTGCAAGTAGATAAATAGGTACAGCTCCGGCGGGAAGGTAAACAGTGTTTCCATGCACTGCTCTGGTTCGCCAGAAGTGGCTTAGTCATGCTGGCCACATGACCAGGAAGCTGTACGCCAGCTCCCTCGGCCAATAAAGCGAGATGAGCGCCGCAACCCCAGAGTCGGCCACGACTGGACCTAATGGTCAGGGGTCCCTTTACCTTTACCAGGGTCATCTAGTTGAAACCTCTGCAATGCAGGAATCTTTTTGCCCCAACATGGGACTCGAACTCGCAACCCTAAGCTGGAGAGTCTCTTGCTCTACCGACTGAGCTACCAAGGCGGTCATGCCTGTCCTGAACCTTCAGCTTCATTAGGCAACCCTGTTGGGTTTTGTGAAATAAGACAGTATGAAATCGCTTTGGAAAGACCAATATCTTAGATTCTGACTTGGCCCACTTTCATCTCTTATAATAAACCTCTTTACTTAAAACTTTCCTAGTAAAAGGCAAGTCCTAGGCTCTGTGGTTTAACCCACAGAGCCACCCACGTCCCTTTTATCTTGGTGCTTATTTTACTTTAAAAGAAAGACAAAGGGTGGGGGAGATGAGGAGAGGCAGGTGGAAGAGACTTAGGACTGGTGCGTATATGATGGGCAAGTCCTAGGCTCTGTGGTTTAACTCACAGTGCCACCCGCGTCCCAAGGAAGGGCGGTATACAAGTTTAATAAACAACAATAATTGCTTGTGTGTTGTGCCAGTCTTGCCTAAAGAGTCTCTGGCAGTTACTCCATTTCTTTCTCTCTTTTTCTTTCCCCTGCCAAAGATAACACTGGTCTTGAAGAGCAAGAGAAGGAGAAGAGGCGCTTGGTGATTGAAAAGTTCCAGAAAGCTCCCTTTGAAGAGATTGCAGCCCAGTGTGAAACCAAGGTGAGCCCAGGGATCTGGATCTCGCTGTGTGAGCTGTAAGGAAATCTGTAGAAGAGGAGCAAGAGGATTGTCTTGGAGTACGACAACCTTTTAGGAGTAAAGGGCTTGGAACAGACTTCCTGCCTAAAATCTGCTAGATGACCTTGGCTATTACACCAGGTGTCAGGCTTCAGGGAATCTGATCCCTCCCACGGGGGCAGCCAAGAAGCAGATAAACAAGAAGAGTTCTTACCAAGTGGTTTATTCAATATTCACAGAGAGAGAAGAAGGAATGTGGTCTCTCTGAGATAATGGCATTGCTCCAAGTAAAGTCCCACCCTCTTAGTCCCTCCTATTCTATGTCATCCCTGTGCCAGCTGGAAACCAAATGGTTTCTAGAGAGTTTCACATGAGAGCAGTACATGTGAAAAGGATCTAGAAGTCTTGGTTGACCACAAACTTGACATGAGCCAACAGTGTGACGCGGCAGCTAAAAAAGCCAATGCAATTTTGGGCTGCATCAATAGGAGTATAGCATCTAGATCAAGGGAAGTAATAGTGCCACTGTATTCTGCTCTGGTCAGACCTCACCTGGAGTACTGTGTCCAGTTCTGGGCACCACAGTTCAAGAAGGACACTGGCAAACTGGAACGTGTCCAGAGGAGGGCAACCAAAATGGTCAAAGGCCTGGAAACGATGCCTTATGAGGAACGGCTAAGGGAGCTGGGCATGTTTAGCCTGGAGAAGAGGAGGTTAAGGGGTGATATGATAGCCATGTTCAAATATATAAAAGGATGTCACATGGAGGAGGGAGAAAGGTTGTTTTCTGCTGCTCCAGAGAAGCGGGCACGGAGCAATGGATCCAAACTACAAGAAAGAAGATTCCACCTAAACATTAGGAAGAACTTCCTGACAGTAAGAGCTGTTTGACAGTGGAATTTGCTGCCATGGAGTGTGGTGGAGTCTCCTACTTTGGAGGTCTTTAAGCAGAGGCTTGACAATCATATGTCAGGAGTGCTCTGATGGTGTTTCCTGCTTGGCAGGGGGTTGGACTCGATGGCCCTTGTGGTCTCTTCCAACTCTATGATTCTATGAGTGGTAGGGGATGCTTTATCCCATGTTGATGGCCTTTCAGCTGATTCCCTGGTGACCCGTTGGAATGCGGAGCTAACCAAGGCTATTGACTGTCTGGCTCCAAAGTGCCCTCTCCGATTGCATGGAGTGCGGACAGCCCTGTGGGTTTTCTGTGGAGCTGAGGGCGATGAAACATTCGCTGAGACAGCTGGAACGCTTGTGGCAGAAAACTCATTCTGAATCTGACCGAACACGGGTTAGAGCTCAATGTCGAGCCTACCAAGTGGCAATGGCAATGGCAACGAGGACCTTCTTCACCGCCCCTATCGCATCTGCAGAAAACAGCAGCAGGAGAACTCTTTCATTAAGAGTTCATTAATAATAATAATTATTATTAATTATTAACCAGGCAGAGGGCCTTTTCGGTGGTGGCGCCCGCCCTGTGGAATGCCCTCCCATCGGATGTCAAGGTGATGGACAACTACCTGACATTCAGAAGACATCTTAAGGCGGCCCTATTCAGGGAAGCTTTTAATGTATGATATTTTAGTGTATTTTGGTTTCTGTGGAAGCCGCCCAGAGTGGCTGGGGAAACCCAGCCAGATGGGCGGGGTACAAATAATAAATTATTATTATTATTATTATTATTATTATTATTATTATTATTAATTTATTATTTATACCCTGCCCATCTAGCTGGGTTTCCCCAGCCACTCTGGGCCGGCTCCCAACAGAACATTAAAAACATGATAAAAAAATCAAACGTTAAAGTCTTTCTGCCTCTTGAGCTTTCTGTTCTGCTACCCTCAATGCATGCTGGGTCCTTGGGGACAGGTAGGAATACTTTCTAAAGACACTGAGTCGGTCAGCTGTCTCTCCCCTGGTGCTTCTTCTTTCTGCTGCTCTCCCAATATTTCCCAGCTTCTCCCCTCTGCAGCCTCAGAACTATGACCTTCTGCAAACCACTGCTCTAAATCTATACTGTCCACCTCTTCTCAGGAAGGTTCAGGCAGAGAGGGCGGCGGCCCCCACCATTCCTCCTCAGTCCAGTCCCTGACACCAGGCCTTTCTGTGATGCTGTAAGATCTGGGGGAGGAGGGCTTTGAGAGGTGGCCTGGACCAAAATCCACTCTGCACCATTTCACCTGTCATTGGAACAGGGTGTCTGGTCCCTGCAACAGAATTTGTGGCCTGCAGTACATAACGGCAGGGTGGGGCTCTACGCTGGTTTCCTTTCTGGCTGGCTAAACTGCATCCAGAGGACAATTGTTGTTGTTGAGTCGTTTAGTGGTGTCCGCCTCCTCGTGACCCCCTGGACCAGAGCACGCCAGGCCCTCCTGTCTTCCACTGCCTCCCGCAGTTTGGTCAAACTCATGCTGGTAGCTTCGAGAACACTGTCCAACCATCTCGTCCTCTGTCGTCCCCTTCTCCTTGTGCCCTCCATCTTTCCCAACATCAGGGTCTTTTCCAGGGAGTCTTCTCTTCTCATGAGGGGGCCAAAGTCTTGGAGCCTCAGCTTCAGGATCTGTCCTTCCAGGGAGCACTCAGGGCTGATTTCCTTAAGAATGGATCGGTTTGATCTTCTTGCAGTCCATGGGACTCTCAAGAGTCCTCCAGCAAACTCCCCATTAAAAGTTCAACGAACGCATTGCAAGACAGTTTGGCCCCTGCCCGAGCTCTTTCCTGGGCTCTGAGGCCTGGAATGACACAAAACCCCATTTTCTCCCCGGAAAATCCCAGACTCCGGAAAGGGAAGCAAATGGTGCAACACTCCTGCATAGAACTGCACCTTGGAATACTTTCCAATAAATGTATGTTTTCTCCCTACAGGCAAACCTCCTCCACGACCGACTTGCTCAGATCTTGGAGCTCACCATTCGGTAAGGGAAATGGCCAGGAGCTGGAGGTTCTACCCTCGAGTCACGGGGGGGGGGGGGGGGGTAGTGGCAGTTCTGACAACCCGGTAGTGTTGGGCATACTGTTTCTGTGGCCAGAGGTGCCGACCTGTCTCTGAGTGGTAAGGAAATAAAGCCACAGGCACACGGCAGCTTACCATAAGCATTACATAAGCTCTGGTTATCTCCCGCTTGGACTACTGCAATGCGCTCTACGTGGGGCTACCTTTGAAGGTGACCTGGAAACTACAACTAATCCAGAATGCGGCAGCTAGACTGGTGACTGTGAGCGACTGCCGAGACCACATAACACCGGTCTTGAAAGACCTACATTGGCTCCCAGTACGTTTCCAAGCACAATTCCAAGTGTTGGTCCTGACCTTTAAAGCCCTAAACGGCCTTGGTCCAGTAGGCGCGTCTCCACCCCAATCATTCTGCCCGGACACTGAGGTCCAGCGCCAAGGGCCTTCTGGCAGTTCCCTCACTGCAAGAAGCCAAGTTACAGGGAACCAGACAGAGGGCCTTCTCGGTGGTGGTGCCTGCCCTGTGGAACGCCCTCCCAGCAGATGTCAAGGAAATAAGCAGCTATCTTATCTTTAAAAGACAACTGAAGGCTGTTTAGGGAAGTTTTTAATGTTTGATGCATAACTGTATTTTAATATTTTGTTGAAAGCTGCCCAGAGTGGCTGGGGTATAAATTATTATTATTATTATTATTATTATTATTACACTTTCTCAGGTAATCAGCTCCTGCAAGGGAGGGCCTCCATGACTGGGACCCCTGATTTGTTACTAGCTGGCACACCCCAGTGCTGTCCTCCTAGGCAACTCCTCATGTTACTCTGGTGCCAGGCTTGCTGCAGGAGCACTGCGCTGCCAGAGATATGTAGGAAGCCCAGAACCTCATGATCGACATCTCCTCCCCATCATGGGGAACTGGGTTAACAGAGGAGTGGCTGCCCCAGTATGCCTTGGGGCTCCTTGCAGTTGAAAATGGCTCCTACCGTTATGGACCAGAAAATAATTCTACTGGGTGATATGAATGGGGTAGTCTCCCTGGGTATGGACAGAACCATAAGGAGGACAGATTCAAAAGAAGCGAGACTACCATCCACCTTTTTGCAATGACACTTGTAATGTGGAATTGTTTGTGGTAATATAATACAGTCGTAGCTCTGCTTATGTATCCCTCTGGATACGTAAACTTAGGGATGCTAACACGGCAAAACCAGAAGTATTTTTCCGGGTTTTGCCGTGCGTGCATGTGCAGAAACCCCCTACGCTCTGTGCGCATGCGCAGAAATGCTAAATTGCACCATGCGCAGAAGTGGTCCTCCGGTTGCAAATTCCTCGGGATGTGGCCAGACCTCCAGAATGGACCTTGTTCGCAACCGGAGGTACCACTGTAGATGGATAATGGTAAAAGATGCAGCAAATTTAAACTTAAACATGGAATCCATGGAGGGAGAGAAGGAAGTCCAAAGGTTCAAAAGAACCTTGTATTTTAACGTTTGAAATGGTTATGTTTTATATGTCTAAAATTATCTATCATCTATCTATCTATCTATCTATCTATCTATCTATCTATCTATCTATCTAAAAGAAAATGGCTCCTATGGCGCCAAGCTGACTTGACATGGAAGATTCACACTTTCCATTTACTCTACTAAAACAAAAACCATGGCCAGTGAGATTTGCCCCCATCCCTTCTTCTCTCTTTATGATCTTTAGGAAGCAGGCCTGAAACTCATCTGGTTCACTCAGCTTTTGTGTAATGTCTTGAGCTAATTGGGTCCATGTTGGGTTCTTTGGGTCTGTGTCTTGCCACAGTTCCCATACGGTCCTGTTGTGTTGCTTTGTTGAATTGCTTTATGGATTGCTAGCTGCCTTGAGGATCAGTTTGACAGAAAGGCAGGATAGGCAATTCAAAAATAAGTAAGTAAGGCAAGGAGAATATCTCACAAGAGAGCCCTTCTCTTGTGGTCACAAGTTGGCTGGGGTGTCCTGAGAAGGCTGTGTTCTCCACTAAACTGATTCTATTATTATTATTATTATTATTATTATTATTATTATTATTATTATTATGTTGCTGAGACGAGACAAAACGTGCTGTGAGATCTTAACCCTCTTTTAATGTCTCCTTTGCAGTCCTCCTCCCAGCCCCTCTGGGACGCTGACCATCACGGCTGGACACACCCACTATCAATCGGTTCCGGTTTATGAGATGAAGTTTCCAGATCTTTGTGTGTATTAAAGAGTCTTCTGGCCTCTGCTGGGCATTATTTACCATTCAGAGCATGTTGTGTAGAGTTCCAGATGAGCTTTGAGCTCAGCCTTGCCTCTTCCCTCTGTCACATTTTAATAGAGCTTTCAGACATAGCCCTGGACTGGGGGGCCTTGGGCTGGTGCCCACATCACAGGTTTCTTACCCTGATCATTCTGCTCTTGAAGTTAAATCTCTCTTTTTCAGAGTATTTCACACACTCTTTTTTTCTCTCTCTTCGGCGTAAAAAAAAAATGTTTACAAGTGTAATACGGTCTCTTTTGCCAAATCGTTTTGTGTTTTGGAGAATTTTAGACTAGGAGCTACAGGGTCTGTGGCATCCGCACTGTCTCGATGTCGTAGGATTAACTGGCAAACTCTTTGCCGGCTTGTTTACTCTTCAGCTTCTTTCAGCACAAGAACCTCAGCACCTTAAGCAATGCTGGGTAGACACGTTGCTAGTCGTAATCCCATAATACTTAACCACAGGCCTGGGGGGTGACCCCTTGCCCCTTCTCCAATCACAGCAGCAAATCTGAATGTACCATGCTTCCTTGTGGTTCTTTGCACATGTGATTTCCCACATCACAAGCCTTGCTGTGGCAAAGATGCCTCTTTCTGTACAAGCACCAAAACCTTTGATGTCTTAAATGTGTCTAGTTCATGCTCTGTGCTTTTTGGGGGAAACGTATTTTTCTGTGTTGCTTTTAGAGTACCTAAACGAGACAATAGATACATAGATATATATATATATTTGGTATATAGCGTAAGAGATTAAGGGCATTTTCAAATGGTAAATAGTTTTTTTTTTGTTTTTTAACTAATTCTGTTTGAAATTGTAGAAGAGAAGCTGGTTATTCCTTGAAATATTTCCCTCTGTAGTATAGTGGTAGCCTTTTAGTGATATTTTGTCAACTGAAAGAGAAAACAAAACGCATGGATGGAGCTTCCTGGAGAGGTTAGAATTTTTATCGTGTGCTTCCCCTCCCCTCCATGAGAAGTAGTTGCATTTTAAAAATGCAACAACTTCCATCTGCTTTAACTTCATTGCTACGTTTTCCTCCAAGGATAAAAAGTGTGAGACATTTGACTCCCTTGGCCTGCCTATCCCCGCGTGCAGGGAGGAGCACTTAACACCCATCACGAAAGAAACAGGCCAGTTTTTCTTATGTCCAACTCACAATTTCAGTTTTGTTGAAAAAAACTGAAAGACATCTGCGCTGCCCGATTGCGCCGCTCAGTGTGAAAACATCAGCTTAGGGCTTGGCCAGATCAGCATTTGAGCATAAAATTGGGAGGGTGTGGAGAGAGGTTAGCTTGACAGTGTACCAAATGCTCAGCCTTCTGTTTTCGTTTTGCTTTTTACAAAAACGAAGTAGGAGAGGGCTGGGTCTCCCTCCCACCTTTTCAGTTTGTCAATCTTGGGAAGCACTCGCCGGGCTCAGGCTGGTAACCAAGCCCTTCTTTTCAGTTTGACAGCGCAATCACAGCTCTTAGCGGATGACGAAACAGCCTCTTTCGCACAGCATTCCCCTGTGATTGCAGCTGCTCCACCCTTCCGCCCTGCTCAGACCACAGGCGCCAGCGCCCCTCATAGGACGTAGTGCCGTTTTCTTGGCGCCCTTAGCTTCCACTTTTTGGTTTTGGAAGGTAAGATGTCTTGGCGTCTGAGGTCATCAGAGTGGTGTCTTATTCGAAGACGAAAGTTAATCTGAGGTCAGTGCGCACACTGAGATTATGCACGCTGCTGCTTTTTTTCTATCGTGTGACTGCTTTTGTACAATATATATATAAAATATAAAAATAAAAGAATGCTGTTTTGATTTGCACTCATGCAGTCGGTGGACCGTGGTGCTAAACACACCCAGCCGCTTATCCCGTCAGCTCTGCATGTAACAGATGCCGTGCACTTCATGTCGTATTTGCTTTGAAGCCTCACCTGAGTTGTTTTCACCTGCCTGCCTCTGGTGTGTTGCCTAGTGGGCGTCTGCATTCCCCAAAGCAATGTTGCTCTTTCTCAGCATTTGACAGGGGAGGGAGAGAAGCAAGCAAGAGCTTTTGAGGCTGGGCTAGCTGCAGATGCAGGACAGATGCCATGCTGGGTCCAAAATGTTCATTCCACTGTGAATTGTACAGGCCTGGGAAAGCAGTGTCTTAGGCATTGTAGTGCCTTGGTCACTGAAGATGGGACGGATGGTTAAGACAACTATCGCTAATTTTGTAACGGTTCCTTTAAGTCAATGAACTTTGGAGAGTGTAAGACACAAAGGCCATGATGTGCTTGACCAGCCGTGTTTGTGGGAACAGTTTGGCGCTGTTCAGATGTTTGCCACTGCTGGCATTTGTTCGTATTCTACCTTGCACCTTGGCGTTTCAGCTGACGACGTGTAAAAGAATGTTTAGCATTTCATAACAATTTAGATTTAAGGTGTAAACGAAAGCTGTTATAACGGAGGACGGTCAAGAGAACAACCGAATTGTCTATTTTACTGATGCTTGGATATATATTCTGCGCACTCTGTAATGAGCCATTTGACTAAATGTAAGAACACTGTGATAATACTGTGCAATCCACATGTAAGCAATAAAATAAACCAAGTAAGTGCAAGCATGGCTTTATTTTTCTTTCCCAGGTGTTTAATTGGTTTGTGGATAATTGGGTTCACTTTGGGGTGCAAATATAAGCTCTTTTGCATGTATCACACAGTGCAAGAAACTTAAAGTAAAGGGACCCTTGACCATTAGGTCCAGTCATGACTGACTCTGGGGTTGCGGCGCTCATCCCGCCGGAGTGGTACCTATTTATCTACTTGCACTTTGACGTGCTTTCGAACTGCTAGGTTGGCAGGAGCAGGGACCGAGCAACGGGAGCTCACCCCGTCGCAGGGATTCGAACTGCCAATCTTCTGATTGGCAAGCCCTAGGCTCTGTGGTTTAACCCACAGCGCCCCCATGTCCCTGTCTTACATGGAGGCAATAAGGTGAAACAACTGCCTCAAAAGCATACAAGGCAAAAAACAATTCTGGAAACCTTGGAAGGACTGTAGCTGAGGGGCAGGGAACATAATAATAGCCCTCTCCTCCTCCATGAATTTGCCCAATCTTGTGGGAGGGAGTTCCAGAGTTTAATTCTGCCCTGTATGAAGGACTTCCTTTTATCCGAAACAAACAAACAAAATTCCTTCCAGTAGCACCTTATAGAGACCAACTAAGTTTGTTATTGGTATGAACTTTCATGTGCATGCGCACTTCTTCCGTCTTGAATCTTCCAACATTCAGCCTTCTCAGTGTCCATGAGTTGTGCTGATAGGAGAGAGGGGAACTTTTTCTAGTCACTTTCTACATATCAGGCATAGTTTTAAGAACTTCTGTCATTCAGTGCTAAATGCTGCAGGCTTCCTTTATGATGCAGTCATTCCATCCCCCGGAACAGAGGCCAAAAGTTACTGAGCTGCTTTTTTTTGCCCAAAGTTGATGTGTTTTTTGGACAAACTAATGCCGTTTTTGAGCTATTTGTATGTGTTACAGGAATTCTAAGGTCTCATATATATAAATCATATGTATGTATGTATGTATTTGCCTTGTAGATTTATGAACACAAGTATATAAACCACGTCTGAAATACCGGTAGTAGAAGAGAACAATCCTGAAGCCATTTTGACTCTTCCAGCCACCTCAAAAATTCTCTGCTGTGAGGAAGGAAAAGCTCCCCATGGTCTCTTTGCTCACAAATCCTGTCTTAAGGGTGTATTGTGTATATTGTGAATAGGGTGAGCCTGTGACCTGGATTCTGGAAGTAAGTATTTAGCATCTCAAAAGGAATGGCCAGGCTGCCCAGGTAAAACAATCAGTGACCATTATCAGGTATCCTGGCAGATAGGATTTCTGCTGTAGACCGCCTCCTTTAGTGATTTATGTATGATGTTTTGGGGGATGGTCTTGAGCTACAGGGTTGGCAATTTCAAAAGTCTGTAAAAGAGCTTGCGCACCAATGGGTTCCTCTTCCCTCCTGTGTGTGAGGGGAGCACCCTGTTGCAACAGTTCAATAAAGATCAGGCTTACAAGCTGCTTTGCTTCTCAATATTCTCCGGCTGGCCTCTGTTATTTTCTCCTACCAATAGGGAACCCACTTAAGGACTCTATATGGGCTCTGGAATACCCCATAGGGGAAAGGAAGCGGTATTTTTCTTATAACAAATGGAAAATCGATCACATCATCATCATCCACTTTACCGCTTTGGCTCTTTAGAGCCTATCGACTTCCTTCCCTCCCACCTCATGGCTTTCAAAATTACCCTTTATATCATTGCATTTTGTACGTTTTCCAGTTCTAATTGCACTCATTACAAAATGGCTCAAAATTTAAATAAAACTGGTAGAAAGTTTCTCATTACAAGTCTTCAGACAACCCTGCTCGTGTTGTCGATTGCTTGCAATAATCTTTCAAATGTATAAATTTACTCCAGGCCTTTTGGAATACTCGATCACATTTAACAGATTTCCACCCGGGATACAGGGTCCTGTATACCCAGGAAAACCCGGACGCATGGCAACCTGCCCCCTGGGTCATTGGGGTGACCCGTTCCCCCCCTTGAACCTCTTCCCCCTCTGCATTGCAACATCCCTTTTGAGCGAGGCGTTCAGAACCGTACCCACAAAAGCTGCCCTTGGCATGGAATGGGGGTTGGCGACCCGGTCAGCTTCCTTCCCTGCCATCCCTAATAATAATAATATTATAATAATAATTTATTATTTATACCCTGCCCATCTGGCTGGGCTTCCCCAGCCACTCTGGGCGGCTTCCAAAAAATATATTAAAATACTGTAACGCATCAAACATTAAAAGCTTCCCTAAACAACAGGGCTGCCTTCAGATGTCTTCTAAAAGTCTGGTAGTTGTTGTTCTCTTTGACATCTAGTGGGAGGGTGTTCCACAGGGTGGGCGCCACCACCGAGAAGGCACTCTGCCTGGTTCCCTGTAACTTGGCTTCTCGCAGTGAGGGAACCGCCAGAAGGCCCTCGGCGCTGGACCTCAGTGTCCGGGTAGAACGATGGGGGGGGGGGAGACGCTCCTTCAGGTCTACTGGGCTGAGGCCATTTAGGGCTTTCAAGGTCCGCACCAACACTTTGAATTGTGCTCGGAAACGTACTGGGAGTCAATGTAGGTCTTTCAAGACCAGTGTTATATGGTCTCGGCGGCCGCTCCCAGTCACCAGTCTAGCTGCCGCATTCTGGATTAGTTGTAGTTTCCGGGTCTCCTTCAAAGGTAGCCCCACGTAGAGCGCACTGCAGTAGTCCAAGCGGGAGATAACCAGAGCATGCACCACTCTGGTGAGACAGTCTGCGGACAGGGAGGGTCTCATCCTGCGTACCAGATGGAGCTGGTAGACAGCTGCCCTGGACATAGAACTGACCTGTGCCTCCCTGGACAGCTGTGAGTCCAAAATGACTCCAGGGCTGCACACCTGGTCCTTCAGGGGCACAGTTACCCCATTCAGGACCAGGGAGTCCTCCACACCCGCCCGCCTCCTGTCCCCCAAAAACAGTACTTCTGTCTGGTCAGGATTCAGCCTCAATCTGTTAGCCACTATCCATCCTCCACCCACCTCCAGACACTCACGCAGGACCTTCACCGCCTTCCCTGGTTCTGATTTGAAAGAGAGGTAGAGCTGGGTATCATATCAATTCTAGAGACGAGCCTCGCCCGCAGCGAACCCGGAATTCCACGTGCGTGCGAGAGTTCTGCTCTCCGTAGATCTATAGCCCGAAACGCGCTCTGGGGGCGCCAGGCCTGACTAAACGATTGCCGAGCCCCGCAGGGGGAAGGGAGCGCGCCGAGCTATCGATCGGAGGCGGGGCGCCATTTTCCCGGAAGTGGGGAAGGAAACAAAGCAGCCGGAGCCGGGTAAGGCCTTGAGCTTCTGGGGGGGGGGCAGCCCTGGACTGGGGGGGGGCGAGATTTGAGGGAGGGGGCGCTGGGGGGGGGCCTGGTCCTCGGGGGGCCCTTGTGGGGATGCGGCCCCCGCTCGCCTTCTCCCTCTCTTATTTGGGGAGCCATTGCTCTCTCAGACCTGGGGGGGGGAGTGGGGCCCGTGGACGCCCCCCCCCCTCAGCTGGGGCAGCTTCCCCCACCGCCAGGACGCCCCTTGGCTCTCTGTGGGTCAGTCAGGATTCCCCCCCCCTTCCATCCCTTCTCCTCTCTCTTCCCTCCTGCCTGCCTGCCTCCCTCACAGGGTTGTTGTTGCTGCTGGGGGGCAGAGCTGGCCTGGTCTGAATCACCTCTAATAATAATAATAATTAATAATAATAATAATTATTATTATTATTATTTATACCCCGCCCTCCCCAGCCAGAGCTCAGGGCGGCTCTCAGCCCAGCTCAGGACGGCTAACACCAGTAAAATTACAGTAAAAACATAACGCGGGGGACGACCCCAATTTAAAATACAGGTTAAAATGCAATTTAAAATGCAGCCTTATTTTAAAAGTAGCCCATAGATATAATAATATATAAGATTAATAATAATAATTTATTTATACCCCACCCATCTGGTTGGGTTTCCCCAGCCACTCTGGGTGGCTTCCAAATGAATATTAAAAACAATACAGCATCAGACATCAAAAACTTCCCGAAACAGTTGTCTTTTAAAAGTAAAATAGTTATTTATTGCCTTGACATCTGTGGACCCCCCCCCCAGCTGGGGCAGCTTCCTCCACTGCCAGGACGCCCCTTGGATCTCCATGGTTCCGTTATCCGTCAGTCAATGGGCCAGCCAGGATGTGCCCCCCCCAATCCCTTCTCCTCTCTCTTCCCTCCCTCCTGCCTGCCTCCCTCACAGGGTGGTTGTTGTTGCTGCTGGGGGCGGGGCAGAGCTGGCCTGGTCTGAATCACCTCAATTAATAATAATAACTTTTATTTATACCCCACCCTCCCCAGCCATATTTATTATTATATATAATAATATATTATTATATATAATATATTATATATAATAATATATAAGGTATAATAATAATAATAATAATAATAATAATAATAATAATAATATATTTCTACCCTGTCCATCTGGTTGGGTTTCCCCAGCCACTGTGTGCGGCTGCTTCCAGTATTAAAATACAATAATTCATCAAATATTAAAAGCTTCCCTAAATAGTAAACTTCCTCCGCTGCTCTCTCTCTTTCCCCAGAGGAAGCTCCTCGGGGCAGGGACCTCTCTAGACCACACTTATCCCCAGTTTGGGGGAAAGGTAGGGCCAGATATAGGTTTGACGAGGCCCTCAGCTCCTGAAGGTAATGGGGCCCTTTCTATGTCCAGCTCTCCTTTGTCAGCAACAAATTGCCCCTGTTTTTTGGGTTGAATATATGCTATATGGTCATTTATCTGATAGGTATCTAAAGCCATTTGCACATAACAAAATATGTATTTTATCAAAGTAATTGATATAGAAATGAGCAAACCAGTGATATTTTAGGGAGCAGGCTAGCTGGCGGGGCCCATTACTTACATCACAGGAGCCTACACAACACAAAACACTGTTGCTGTATGTAGGTTTTATTTTATTTGTTTTTTTATCTTATATTTTGGAAATGTACATCCAGTTTGGTTTTTTCCTTTAAGTTTTTTGGGGCCCCCAAGAAAGTGGTGCTCTAAGTTATAGCTTGTTAAGCTTATACATATATCCGGCACTGGGGAAAGTCTCCATTTATTGTTGAAAAACACTCCCCCTTTTGTTTGTTTGTGCGCTGGAAAGAACATTACCAACATCTCCTTAACAGCAACTTTCCTGTATCTGCTGAGGTCCTCTCACAAATTTTGCAAAACCAAGTTAGAGATGAGCTTGCAGTATCTCCAAATCTGGGAGAGTTGTGTACAGCTATTAACCCAAATAAAAAACAACAAAGCATACGGACCTGATGGGATGCCTGCCAAAGTCTTCAGAGTGGATGGAATAGAACTTACACAACAACTGCACAAGCTCATTGAAAAAATCTGGGGGAGAGAAGAGATCATAGCAGGGATGCCAAAATTATTGATTTCTTTTAAAAAGGTGACAGAACTGATTGCGGAAAGGCTATGAGTGATCACCAAAGAAGAAGAAGTTGTTTCAGGGCTATTTAGCCAAGAAGAGCTTGCAGGGTTGCCATCTAAGGTGTAATGTGTAAATTTCAGAAGTAGGACATTCAGTATTATGGGAGTAGCCTCCCGACCAAGATTAGACAGGCTTCCCTCTCTTGTCAGCTTCAGGTGCTTGGCAAGGACTTTCATATTTCAGCATTTTAAGGGAGTTCTCTGTCCTAGGATTAATTTTCATGGTTCTTATTCTTTCCCTTATTTTTAAAAAAACCATTTTATGTAAACTACTTGGAAATTCTGAATATTAAGTACTTGGAATACAAAACCTAGCAAATGAACAAATGTGGAGGGAAGTTTAGCTGTGACTTCTTACCTGCTCTTATCTCAGGCACCTTGCGTGTTGGTGGTACTTTGGATTTCAGCTGCGGACCCTTGGAGGAAGAATGTTTCATGGAATCCCAGCAGCCCCTGGGATGGGAGGTGAGTCCAGTGCTGCTTTTGAGCTAATTCTGCAGTGGCCAGAGCAAATGCAGGGACTTCTTGGACCTTGAGTCTTAGCCTATGGTATGCATGGGGTTTTTTTGGAAGCGTTTTTATATATTTCTTTATAAAAATACGTATCAATTGCCCCTTCACATAAAATATCAAGGCAGTGTAAAGCAAAATATGTCAGTGTAATAAAACGTTAAATACAGTGGTACTTCTGGTTATGTACTTAATTCATTCCAGAGGTCCATTCTTAACCTGAAACTGTTCTTAACCTGAAGCACCACTTTAGCTAATGGGGCCTCCCGCTGCTGCCGCGCCGCCGGAGCACGATTTCTGTTCTCATCCTGAAGCAAAGTTCTTAACCTGAAGCGCTATTTCTGGGTTAGCGGAGTCTGTAGCCTGAAGCGTATGTAACCCGAGTTACTATTGTACCACCAATACGAGATACGGTGGACGCTCGGATTGCGACCATGATCCGTGCGGGAGGCACATTCACAACCCGCAGCACCGCATCTGCGCATGCACAGGTTGTGATTTGGCGCTTCTGCGCATGCACGACTGCCGAAACCCAGAAGTAACCTGTTCCGGTACTTCTGGGTTTCGGTGGGTGCGTAACCCGAAAAACGCAACCTGAAGTGTCTGTAACCTGAGGTATGACACTAGCGCAACCTGAAAGAATTTATAAACAGCTGAATAGGTGTGTTGGCATAAGATCTTGAAGAGAAGCCTAAGAATAAATGGCAAGGATGCTGTGTATATAACCTGTGTGCTGGGCATGGTGTCTCCAAACCCCCACTGATCTTGGGCTCCACTTCCAAATTCTTTTGTGTTCTGGCATAAGAGAGGTCAGTCTGTGGCTGTTAACCACGATGGTTATACAGTGGTACCTCTAGATACGAACGGGATCCGTTCCAGAGCCCCGTTCGCATCTAGAGGTAAACGTAACTAGCGACGGCACGCCTGTGCACATGCGCATCGCTTTTCGCCGCTTCTGCGCATGCGCGCAACGTCATTTTGAGCGCATGCGCAAGCGGCGAAACCCGCAAGTAACACGCTCTGTTACTTCTGGGTTGCCGAGGAGCGCAACTTGAATGCGCTCAACTCGAAGCGTATTTAACCCGAGGTATGACCGTACTCTGCTTCTAAAGTCAGAGGCAGTTGCTGGAAATCACAGGAGGGCAGAGGCTCAAATCCTGCAAGCATCTGGAGAACATTTCTCATGTTCATGGCAGCAGTTTGGGAGCAAAGTTGGTCTCATGTATTTCCGCCTTTTTGTTTTTCAGCCCCAGCGAATAAGCCGGAACTATATGAGGCAAGTGATGCTGTTTCCCTCGTGGCTTAGTGGAAACTCCTTTCAAATGAGGGACAGGGAGTGGGTTGGGGAGGGGGAGTTGCAGTATTGCGGGGAATTTCAGGCACTCCCCCAGATTGCAGGACTGCCAGCCAAAGCGTTCCCGATTTGGGCAGGACTCCCCTGGGGAACTCCCCTCGCTGCTCCTTACAAGGGCATTTGGGGGCCTCCCATAGCCCAGACTTGAAAGTCCCCAATGCCCCAACTCTCCTTTCGTGTGGTGCAAAGATTTGGTGGATCCAATGTCACTCTCCTTTCCCTTGCAGGAAGTGAAGTTATACAAGAATGCCCGGGAGCGAGAGAAGTGAGTATTTGCCCCAATTATACCCAGCTCTAGTGTGTGTCGTTGCAAAGGACATGCTCAGTGATGTCTCAGGCCACACCTCTGTTCAACTCCCGCTCTGATTACCTGCTCTGAGTCCCCACAGCTAATTCTCCCCTGGCCTCCTCGCTGGCCCAAGTAGGACCAATTCAGCCAGCTAGCCCTGGGGATTAGGTAAAGGGACCCCTGACCATTAGGTCCAGTTGTGGCCAACTCTGTGGTTGCGCCACTCATCTCGCTTTACTGGCTGAGGGAGCCGGCATACAGCTTCTGGGTCATGTGGCCAGCAGGACTAAGCCGCTTCTGGAGAACCAGAGCAGCGCACGGAAACACCGTTTACCTTCCCGCCGGAGCGGTACCTATAGATCTACTTGCACTTTGACGTGCTTTTGAGCTGCTAGGTTGGCAGGAGCAGGGACCGAGGAACGGGAGCTCGCTCCATCGCCGGGATTCGAACCGCTGACCTTCTGATCAGCAAGTCCTAGGCTCTGTGGTTTAACCCACAGCACCACCCGCATCCCATCAGCCCTCGGGATTATCTAATGCTTATTTCCCCTAAATTGATTTCTGAATTTTATTGTTATTCATGTTTTTATACTGTATTTTATGTTGTTTTTACAATTAAGTGTTTTACATTGCTGTAAGCCACCCTGAGCCCGGTTTTTGAACCAGGAAGGGCGGGGTATAAATAAATATTTATTATTATTAACTCTCTCTGCCTGGGAAAGGGCTTGATTGACAGGAAGGGGGAGCGACTTTTGGAAATTCCGCAGTTGTGGGAGTGGTCTGAGGGGCTGAGTCTTCTTTAGGAAAGCAGTTCATAAGATATCAAATTCTGCATTAATTGCTGTTGGGATGGATTTGGAAAGTAGGGTGGAATGCATCAACTATTAATCATCCTTCCTCTTACTCACTTGAGTAAGTTGGGTGTCTAGTTTAGCAGAGTTAAAATATGCCATTCTATGCTGCATTAGCACTGAAACTTTGGACAAGGCTGTGGAGCTTTCTCTAATTATCCAGGATAACTTGGGCATCCTGCCTTGTTTAGTCCTCTGAATAAAATAACGACCCAGAAGTCTGTGGTATAAGAGTATATAAATATTGTTTCCCGACATAAAGTTGCAGACTCGATTCAGGTAGAAAATAGCAGTGAAATAAGGTGGGCAAAATATACAGTGGAACCTCGGAAGTCGAACATAATCCTTTCTGGAAGGACGTTTGACTTCTGAAATGTTCGAACTCCAAGGTGCAGCTTCTGACTGGCTGACAGCTAGGCTGTTTGCAGATCAGAAGCTGCGTCAGATGTTCGGGTTCCGAGGAACGTTCGAAAACTGGAACATTTTGACGTCCAAAAGCCGAAACGTTCCAAAATGGAGGTGTTTGGGAACCAAGGTTTGACTGTACTTCAGAATTGCAAAATACCATATTTTTTGCTCCATAAAACGCACCTAGTTTTTGGAGGAGGAAAACAAGAAAAAAATAGTCTGAATCCCAGAAGCCAGAACAGCAAGAGGGATCGCTGCGCAGCAAAAGCAGCAATCCCTCTTGCTGTTCTGGCTTCTGGGATAGCTGCGCAGCCTGCGTTCGCGCCGTAAGACACACACACATTTCCCCTTACTTTTTAGGAGGGAAAAAGTGAGTCTTATAGAGCAAAAAATACAGTACATTGTTTAGGTCAAAGATGGGGCTTGTGCTTTGGGGGAGCACAGATCTTGCATCCTTTGCCTATGGCTGCACAATGACAGAGTTTTCCTCCGGTGGGAGGAAGTGACAAGGATTGTTTTCCTATTGTTACCACTACACCAGAGCCAGTGTGGTGTAGTGGTTAAGAGCGGTGGACTCGTAATCTGGGAAACCGGGTTCGCGTCTCCGCTCTTCCACATGCAGCTGCTGGGTGACCTTGGGCCAGTCACACATCCAAACTCTTCTTCTTCTTCCGCCTGGGCTAGCAGAGGATGTGACCTCACACAGAGTGCCCTCTAGGACTTTACAGGGAGCGCCATGTGTCTTAACCCTTTGCTCCCCAGCAACTGTGGAATTTTATATTTTGAGTGCCGTGTCATTTCCCCACAAATGCAGGAGCCCTTGTCTGAAAGGCACGTGAGAGGTCAGCATGCCCCTATGCCCCCCCCCAAGGCTCCTGGCCTCTGTCAGAGTCTCTTTTCTCAGAGGGAAACGGGTCAGGGTGCAGCTGGACCTTCCCAATTGACTCGTTTAACTTTGCTTCAGGTACGACAACATGGCTGAGCTGTTTGCTGTGGTGAAGACGATGCAGGCTCTGGAGAAAGCCTACATCAAGGACTGTGTCACCCCCAACGAGTGAGTTGACAGGCACCTGGAGGGATCTGAGGCAGTGCCACTCTGGGTTCATAGAATTGCGGGGGTGGCAGGGACACAGAGGGCCACCTGATTCAAGCCCCTGCAGTGCAGCTCCCTCAAGAGATCTGTAAAAGAGACGAGATCTGGGGCAGCATTGCTTAATTCAGGAGTGGAGCAGGGCAGCGTCAGTCATGGGCAGCTGTTAAGTTTGTGGGTCGTAAATCCTTTGACCCACCAAGTCCGCTGCAATGGCACTGCAATAAATCTGAACTTATTGCCACTCCGACAAACTTCAGTGGTGCCCACATGCTGCCACTCTTCTCAGTTGCCGGATAATAGCAGAGTTCACACGCAGCGTAAAATGGCTTGTCTGTGGCGACGTGGTGTCTTCAATAACTCAGCCCGACACCAGTGCTTCTAATCTAACACTATTTAGAAGCATAACAAACAGATAAGAAAACCTACAGAATCTAGCTGCATGCTTTCAGCTTTCTGCCTCTAACAAAAATGAAATTACCTTGCTCACATTCTCAGACTGCTCTCTGCAGCCCCCAGAGAGCATAAGGTAAAGGGACCCCTGACCATTAGATCCAGTTGTGGCCGACTCTGGGGTTGCGGCGCTCATCTCGCTTTACTGGCCGAGGGAGCCGGCATACAGCTTCCGGGTCATGTGGCCAACATGACTAAGCCGCTTCTGGCGAACCAGAGCAGCACATGGAAACGCCGTTTATCTTCCCACCTATTGATCTACTTGCACTTTTGTGCTTTCAAACTGCTAGGTGGGCAGGAGCAGGGACCGAGCAACGGGAGCTCACCCCGTCGCGGGGATTTGAACTGCTGACCTTCTGATCGGCAAGCCCTAGGCTCTGTGGTTTAGACCACAGTGCCACCTGCGTCCCCCAGAGAGCATAGATCAAAGGAAAATGCCCGGGTCATGTGAGCCATGCACCCAGTGAATAAGAAAGCTTCCTGGAGTGTAACTGTCCAGAACCACCAACGCAGCAGCTGTGGAGAAAAAGGGGGCAGGGCTAACGGTGGAGGCTCAGCTGAAGAGGGTGGGCAGCCGATTCCATGTGGCCCCCTGTCCCTCCAGGTACACTGCAGCTTGCTCCCGCCTCCTAGTCCAGTACAAGGCAGCCTTCAAGCAGGTCCAAGGCCCGGAAATCAACTCCATTGATGACTTTTGCCGTAAATTTCGGGTAAGCAGTTGGTGCTGAAGGGCGACGTCTGCAGGGGCGGCGTTGAGCGGGGAGCGGTGTCCTCTGGTCCCAGCTGTGCAGCCAGATTCTCATCCCTGGGTGCCAAACCTCTGCTCCTTCACCCCAGAGTGCAGATGAAGCGGCTTTTCCCAGCTCCTGACCCGCCTCGAGGGGATCGAGACCATGGCTGGGGGAGCCTGAGGGGATCCCTGTGGGAAAGTTGTGGCTGATCTGTGTTTCGCTCCTTTGAGCGTCCCTGTTTCCTCTGTCTCCCGTAGCTCGATTGCCCGCTGGCCATGGAGAGGATCAAGGAAGACCGGCCGATTACCATCAAGGATGACAAGGGCAACCTCAACCGCTGCATTGCAGACATCGTGTCGGTAGGTGGGCAGGGGGAGGGAGGGACGACCTGGAGCAGAAGGGCGTCTCTTGGGGGTCCTTCTGCCGGATGCTCCTTGGGCCCAAACTGAAGGTCTTTTCCTTCCTTCCAGCTCTTTATCACAGTGATGGACAAGCTGCGCTTGGAGATCCGGGCAATGGATGAGGTGAGTGAAATGAGAGGGGTGCTTCCACCCAAAGGCGCTGCCCTCCCCAGGCCAAGGTTGGTCAGGGGGATGCTATGAGCACCTGAACATCTTGGAGGTCCCGGGCCACAGGGAGGTTAGGCTGGCCTCAACCAGAGCCAGGGCTTTTTCGGCCGTGGCCCCGATTTGGTGGAACGCTCTGTCACAAGAGACCAGGGCCCTGCGGGACTTGACATCTTTCCGCAGGGCCTGCAACACAGAGCTGTTCCACCAGGCCTTTGGCCAAGGCACAGCCTGACCCCCTCTCTCCTTCTGTAATCCTTATAGAACTCTAGCCCAATGGTTGCCATTAATTAGATTTTGAATTGATTTCAATTAATTGATTGTGATTTTATGTGAACGGTGTCACTTTTATTGTTGTTAGCCGCTCTGAGCCCGGCTTTGGCTGGGGAGGATGGGATATAAATAAAATTTTATTTTTTGTTGTTGTTATTATTATTATTGACTTGTGCATTTGTTGTGGGGTGTTAGATATTGCATGCTTTCCAGCCAAACTACAGGCACAGATTTCGTTGTGAAACGGGCAAGCAGTTGATAGGATCCTGTCTCTAGGTGTAATCACAATGACGGTGTCCCCAAAAGCAGTGTCTAAATCTTACGAAATACATACTCCCTACATGTTCACAGGGAGATAAAGCTATCAGTGTCTGCTACCATCATCACCCTGCCTTTTGACACTTGAGATGAGTGTTTTTAGGACCCAACGTACTTCTGTAATTTTGCTTTCACCCACCCTTAGGACCTTGCTTATTTATTTTTGTTTATAAAAATATTTATATACCGCTAAATAATAAAAATATACCCAGAGGTGGTTGACAACATATAAATATATAATGATAATAATGAAGTAGTTTTGTTTTTTAAGCATCGATAGACCATGGTGGAAGGATGAACTCTTAATTGGCTGCATTGACCTCGCAGAATAGAACAGTTTTCAGGCATTTGAAAGTTGGCACAGAAGGCACCTGGGGGTGAAGGGAGGGGAAGAAATTGTAATGATAATAATATTAGTAGGCAGTTGCAGGATCAGAAGCATTCCTGTCCCTAAGGGATGCTGGATTAGAGAGGTCTTTGGCCTGATCCAGCCACAGGGCTCTGTCTATACCCTCCTTCATTGGTGGTTTCCAGACAGAAGAGGGGTGGCCCTCTGTCAGCAATTCTTTAATTTAGATTCCTGCAGTCGTGGGCTGCACTAGATGACTCCAGAAGACTCTTGGGGCCCCTTCTGCCATCCTGATTCCATGGTTTGAAGCACGTTTTTCACAATTTCACTATACGCTTAGTGAAAATTGCTTGGTGTCCAGAGATCAGCAGCTGCACCTGCCTGCCAAGACACTTCCTTGAGTGCTTTCTGGCTTGGAAAGGATGGTGGGAGGTTGACCAAGGAGGGCTGCCCAGTGACCTTCCTTCTCCCTCTCCTCCTCCTCCTCAGATCCAGCCTGACCTCCGGGAATTGATGGAGACCATGAACCGCATGAGCCACTTGCCCCCGGACTTCGAGGGGCGGCAGAAAGTGAACCAGTGGTGAGCATTTTCCCCATAGAATTAGGAACTCTGGTTTCTCTCCTCTTACCCTTTTCGATTATTCTAAAATGAAACGGTTGTCGGGGGGGGGGGGGTGTAAAAAAAGGTAAAGGGACCCCTGACCATTAGGTCCAGTTGTGGCCAATTCTGGGGTTGCGGCGCTCATCTCGCTTTACTGGCCGAGGGAGCCAGTGTACAGCTTCTGGGTCATGTGGCCAGCAGGACTAAGCCACTTCTGGCGAACCAGAGCAGCGCACGGAAACGCCATTTACCTTCCCGCCAGAGCGGTACCTATTTATCTACTTGCACTTTGACGTGCTTTCGAACTGCTAGGTTGGCAGGAGCAGGGACTGAGCAACGGGAGCTCACCCCGTCGCAGGGATTCGAACCGCCAACCTTCTGATCGGCAAGCCCTAGGCTCTGTGGTTTAACCCACAGCGCCACCCACATCCCACCTGTCTGGTGGGGGGACTGCAGCAAAGGCTGCGCCTCAAAGCTATAGCTTTTCCATCCCAGGTGGATTGGCGGAAACGCCCGAGGTCTTTCCGTGCGGCTTCCAAACCTCCCCCAGCCTGCGCTCACTTTTCCGCTTGGAACAGGGAAGAGGCCAGAGCCATCTGCCTCTCCTACGGCCCGTCAGAGGCATTTCCCAGGAGAGGCTTCTCTTTCCTCCCCCCGGTATATTGTGGAGTCACGAGGAGGGAGGCGGGATGAGAGGGGAAGAGACAAGACGCCCCTTCTCTCCCTCTTGCTCATTCCGCTCCAGCGCTTGATGCTTCTTGCTCTCCCTCCAGGCTGCAAACTCTGAGCGGCATGTCGGCTTCGGACGAACTGGACGACTCTCAAGTGCGGCAGATGCTCTTTGACTTGGAGTCTGCCTACAATGCCTTCAACCGCTTCCTGCACTCGTGAGGAGGAGGAGGACGACGGGCTTTGGGCCTCGTCGACAGCGGCCACATCATGCGGTTATAGAGCCATTGTGCCGGGGATGAGAATGTACATTCCCCCCATTGTCCCTCTGAATGCGAGGACTCGTTTCCCCTCCTTTGGGGTGGGAAAAAGAAACTCCCTCTTGTCAATGTTTAAGTTCCACGGCTCTCCTATTTTCTCATTCATTGCATTGTATAGTATTTGTGTCCACTTCTCTAAGGGGGTGGGGAGGGAGTCTAATAACGCACCGCGGAAGGCAGCAAACAACCGACAGCTAACTCTCTTTGCCACCTGAAGGGGGTCAGTGGTGGGGCAGGTAAAGTCTGTGTGGTGCTTGTATTTATTTGAGTGTTGCTTTTGCCTCAGAGAGGCAGACTCTACCAGTCTGAAGCAAATAAAAAATATTTCTACATTCACAAATGGTGGCCTTATTTCTTTGATTCAGATGGCTCTTTTTTCCCACCCAGAGGTGACTCCAATACGGTTCTAAAAATTGGGACTTATTTCCCTGGTCCCGTATCCCAAATGAGCTTTCAGAAAGCAGCAGCTTATGACTTCTTTCCGTAGCCCGAAGCTCAAAACACACAGGGTCTGCGCAGCTTCCCCACCCCTGTGGCACCACTACCTGCCCATTCGAGACCAGCAACAAAGTCACAGGACAGGCAAGACGAGGGACGACACAGCATCTTTGTGTTGCGAGGCATTCAATAAATATTGGAAATCACATCACAGAACTGCTGGGCAGCGCAAGCGGTGAGAGAGCAGAAGAGCCTTGGAGCAGGACAAAGGCAGCCGCTTTTTACATCCCAATATCCCTGTTTCTCAGCCACCACACCAAACTCAGAATATAATTCATAATGGCAGTATTGAGTTGGTCCTATTGGAGCTCTGGACGCACCTGTGCTGGGCAGGTGTCTAGTCCCGCCCTAAGCAGCGCAACACCAAGCTATCTCCCTTCTTGACATCCCTTGAGAGAGAAGACAGACACCCCTTGCTTTCATCTGGCCTATTGGTGGCCCTGGACCATGCCAGCTTACAGGAGCCCAGGAACTGCCTTAAGTCCACGGCCGCATTGAGCAGCGCGATCCCAGACTGCTGGAGCCTGCGAAGCGTTTCAGAGGCGGCTTCATGGGTGAGGCCAACAGCACATGGAGGAGAAGCATCGCGTCCTACAAGCAGTGGCAGAAGAGTTTGTGATGCCGTGTGACTGAGTGGAGGGAGGTGCCCGGCGGGCCACGCCACAGCTCCGCCACGTCCCGCTGGTCACTCCTGCTCAGGTGGCGAGTGCAGAGCTGCAGCTGAGAGACGTTCGAGGAGAGCTTTGTCCATGTCACGCTGTCCAGAGGCCCCCTCACGGAGCAGCCTAGGGAAGGAAGGAAGGAAGGAAGAACTGGAGGAGCCTCCTTTGTCCAGAATGTGGCAGCTAGACTGGTGACTGGGAGCGGCCGCCGAGACCATATAACCCTGTCCTAAGAGACCTACACTGGCTCCCAGTAACTTTCCAAGCACAATTCAAAGCATTGGTGCTGACCTTGAAAGCCCTAAACGGCCCCGCCTAGTATACCCGAAAGAGCATCCCCACCCCCATCGTTCAGCCCAGACAATGAGGTCCAGCTCCGAGGGCCTTTTGGCGGTTTCCCCCCTACGACAAGCGAGGTTACAGGGAACCAGGCAGAGGGCCTTCTCGGTGGTGGCTCCTGCCCTGTGGAACGCCCTCCCATCAGATGTCAAGGAAATAAACAACTGTCTGACTTTTAGAAGACATCTGAAGGCGGCCCTGTTTAGGGAAGTTTTTCATGTTTGATGTTTTATCATGTTTTTAATATTCCGTTGGGAGCCGCCCAAAGTGGCTGGGGAAGCCCAGCCAGATGGGTGGGGTATAAAGAATATACGTATTATTACTTTGAAAACTGGGCTCTCAGGCTACAACAGTCCAGCCACATCCCACAACTATGGCTCAGGTTCCTGAAGTTTTAGCTTTAGGATGCACTGAGGTGAAGCTCAGATTACTTAGCCTGCCCTTCATCAAAACAAAGATCCTCCTGCTTTTTCCCTGATCACATCCTAGTTTTCCGCATGCTAATTCCCTTTAGACAAAATAAATTTTGCTTTTGGTTTATTGGACTGACGTCTAGAGGGGTGCATGAGAAAACCACAGGACTGCGGGCAAAACAACAGAGCAAGGCTAATCCAGCTGGGCCACGCAGAATCCATTGCCCTTCAGCAGTTCTGGAGGGGAGGTCCAGTCAGGGGCGGCCGATTAAAAACGGCTCCAGCACTCACCAGCCAAGCTGAGGAACTGGAGGCCCCGATTCCTTTCCTCGAGGGCAAGTAGCAGCGTCCGAAGACCAACAATGCCGATTTCAGGATTTGCTGACAAATCCAGCGAGACTAAAGGCAGGCAGGTAGGGAGGTGGCTGGAGAAAGAGAACCAATGTCAGAATCAGGAATGGATGGATCTGGTTGCATTCTGCTCATCTACGCTGAAAATTACAGAATTGTAGAGTTGGAAGGGACCCCCAAAGCTCATCCAGTCCAACCCACTGCAAGGCAGGACCCATTTATCTATGAGAAAAAGTGGGAGAGGAGTAGGAAGCCAAACTCTGGAACCTCCAGGGGCCACAGAATCGCAGCTAAGGAATCTCTTGATGGCCGGCCATCCAAGCCATTTAAAAACCACCATCTTCCAAAGTGTCAAAGCAGCTCTTCCCGTCAGAAACGAGAGCTTCCTCAATTAATCAAAGCATACCTGGGAAATGTTTTGCTCAGAGTACCAAAAATGGAGGTGAGGAGCCCTTTGCCGCTGTCAAGAATGCCTAGAGATATGGCCAATGTTGACCCTCCCCGCTGTGGAAGACACCCACCCCCTGCCAAAGGGTTCAAAAAAAGCACAGGACCCACATTCCCTCCACTCACCTAGCCAGCTCTGCAACAGCGTCATCGTTGAGGTGATTCCCAGAGAGAGCCAGGTGGTTGAGAGCACAGCCTTCCTGCACAGAGAAGAACGAAGATTCAGAATGCAGAAAATTAAGGTGTGCAAGTGACGGGATTTTCTCCAAGACCTAGTCAGGTGGGGAAACTCAAACCGCGTCCCGTCGTTTCCTCACACAGCAGAGAAGCCAGGCCAGGGCCAGCAAACATTTTCAGCAGAGGGCTGGTCCACTGTCCCTCAAACCTTATCAGGGGCTGGACTATATTTTGAAAAATAAATAAATAAATGAACAAATTCCTGTGCCCCACAAATAACCCAGAGATGCATTTTAAATAAAAGCACACAGTTTACTCATGTAAAAACATGCTGATTCCTGGACCATCCGTGGACCGGATTGAGAAGGCGATTGGGCCGGATCCAGCCCCTGGGCCTTAGTTTGCCTACCCATGAGCCAGCCTTCCTCCTCCCCTGTCTTTCACCAGAGCACAACGGGTCAGCTGGCTGGGCTGAAGGCCTGAGGTTCCCCAGAATGCTCGCCTCCCTGCTGGCACCCGATCGACCGTACCTGCGCCAGGTACCTGGCCACGGCGTCCTGCAGAGGCTGCTGGTCCCCTGGCCTGGCGCCCACGGAGCTGATGTCCAGGTGGGTGAGATTCTCAGAGGGCAGGCTCTTCAGGAGCAGCTGCAGGGCAGAGGAGCCCAGGGCATTGTGGGAGACGGTCAGCCGCCTGAGGTGCACGGCTCCTGAGGGAAGAGAGCGCAGGAGGAGTTGGCAGAAGTTGGGGAAAGCAATACAGGTGGAAGGGACCTGCGCGGCCATCTGGTCCGATGCCCCATGATGCAGGGACCACAAGGAAGTGAAGTGGGAGGGAGCAGGAACCTCCAAGGGCCGCAGGAAGAAAAGCGTCCGCATTGGCACAGGGGCTTCATTTCGACAGGAAAACACCACCCATTGTCATGTCCCGCCCCCAGAAGAGAGACATTCAGGAATGCCCTCACACAAATCAGCTGAGCAGTTTGCTTATTTACAGAAGCGCTTCTGTCCTAGCATTTGACAGAATATTCCGACTGCTGTACAATGGCATCGTATTTTTCGCTCCATAAGACGCACCTAGGTTTTAGAGGGGGAAAGCAAGAAAAGCGAGAGCTGCTTGCATGGCTTCTGTCCCGCTTTGCACAGCTCTCACTTTTATTGCCCATCCCTCCTCCCACCTCGCTGTAAGAGGAGGAGGAGACACTGGGAGAGGTGCTTTGCTTGCTTTACAGCGAGGCGGGAGGAGGGATGGGCAAGCAAAGTGAGAGCTGCACAAAGTGGGGCAGAAGCCATGTAAGCGGCTCTCGCTTTGCTTGCTCCCGTCCGTCCCTTCTCCCGCTTCACTGTGAAGCCAGCAGAGCAAGAGTGATAGCTGCACAGCACCTCTTGTTCTGCTGGCTTCCCAGCAAAGTGGGATGAGGGACGAAAGGGAGCCCTTACACGGAGCCCCTTCCGTCCCTCGGAGGCAGTCTGTCTGTCCCTTCTACCTGCTGGGGGGAAAGCCAGCAAGAGCCCCACACACGCTCCGCCTGGCTCTTTAAAGGGAGAGGCTCCCACCTGCATTCGCTCCATAAGACACACACACACATTTCCCCTTACTTTTTAGGAGGAAAACAGTGTGTCTTATGGAGCAAAGAATACGGTAAAACATAAAGCGCTTAAAAAATAAAAAGACAGATAACCGGTAGACCGGCTCATCGAAAATAAAATAAGGGCTGCAAAGGTCTTCAAGCACAAAAAGGCTCTGAGCCACATCTTGTGGGACACCCGTGTGTGTGTGTGTGTGTGTGTGCGCGCGCATCATATTGTTTCGGTAAGTGTAATGTTCAGTTCCCAGCAAATCTGTCTGCCCCTCCATCTCCAATATTTATTTATTATTTATGTTTGCATTTACATCCAACTTTTTTCTCCAAGGTGCTCAAAGCAGAATATGTGATTTCCTGCCCCCACCTCCATTTCACCCTCACAACAACCCTGTGAAGTAGACCAGTGCTAAGAGATCACGAATGCCCCAGGGCCCAGGGTACCAGGTGAGCTTGATGGCCAAGTGGGGATTTGCACCCTGCTCTCCCAAAAGTTAAGAGTCCCTAGCAGAGAGGAATGGTCAAATTAAGCTGCTGGATTATGCTGAAATTGCAAAACTGACTGGAAGACCCAGGAACCAAGGAGACCTGAATTTCAATAAAGAATGGGGAAATTTTTATAATTTATCTAGGAGACCACTGTAAACAGATGAAAGCACTAGCAGGATTTTTATAACACTTGTAATGTAACAAATATTATGGACAAGACGGAAAGATATAAAATGTGGATTGTGGGGAAATATGCAGTTAAAAAGGTGTACAGTGGGACCCAAGGAGGGGGAAGGTGGGAAGTCCAGAGATTTGTAGAAATCCTCATAGAACACTAGCCCAATGGTTGCCATTAATTTGATTCTGAATTGATTTTAGAATGAATTGATTTTAGAATGCTGTGTTTACTTTTACTGTTGTTAGCCGCTCTGAGCCTGGCTTCGGCTGGGGAGAGCAGGATATAAATAAAATTATTATTATTATTATTATTATTTAATTTGGATTGCTATGAATTAATATTTGTAAAACAAAATAAAAATTATGAAAAAATGAACCCTGGTCTCTCCGGTTCTAGTCCAACTCTCTTAAGGGCTACATCCTACAGGCCAACAGAATTAACTGTGCAAAGCCAAGGCAGATCAGACTTGCTTAACTCATCCTGATCTCCCTCGTGGTCCCTTCCAACCTGACCGTTCTACGAAATCCAGCTCTACTGGACCTGATCCCTGCTGCAGCGCCGACGCTTTTTCCTGCTCCTCTTACCTTTCAGGGCACTGTCCAGCAGGAGGCGGTAGTGCTGCAGGAAGGCGGTGGTGAAGCCGCAGGCTTGCAGTCGGAGCGTGCTCAGGACCGGGCAGGCCTGGACCAGGGAGGCAAGGGGCTGGGTGCTGCCGTCCCCCAAGGGGTTCAGGCTGAGGTCCAGCTCCTCCAGGTTCTGAAACAACAAGGGGTGTGGGTTCGAGTGAGATGGTGGCAGAGGGAGGGCTAATAATAATAATAATAATAATAATAATAATAATAATAATAATAATTTATTATTTATACCCTGCCCATCTGGCTGGGTTCCTCCAGCCACTCTGGGCGGCTTCCAACAGAATATTAAAATACAATAACCTGTTGTATTGTATTGTTAAAATACAAGCCACTTGTCATCAGATTGAGGGCAGAAAGAAGGAGTCAGAACCCCGAGATGGGCTGTCTCACATAGGGCCTCAAAGGTCTGCATGAATCTCAGCTTCCTATTTTTAAAATAGCAACAACAATAGCAATAATAATAATAATAATAATAATAATAATAATAATAATAATAATACAGTTGTACCTTGGATCTCAAATGCTCCTGAACAATCAAAACCAGGAAGTGAGTGTTCCCGAAATTTTTTCGGAAGCCAAACGTCCAGCTTGGCTTCCAATTGGCTGCAGGACACTCCAAGTGGAAGCTGCGCCTTGGAATGCATTCTGCTCGAGAAGCAAGGCACAACTGCACTTTTATTATTTCTATGCCCCACATCTGCCTGGGTTGCCCCAGACACTCTGGGCAGCTTCCAGCAAAATAGAAAAACACAACGAGACACCGCACATTAAAAACTTCCCAATACAGGGCTGCCTTCAGATGTCTTCTACAGTGGTGCCCCGCAAGACGAATGTCTCGCAAGATGGAAAACTCGCTAGACGAAAGAGTTTCCCGTTTTGGAGGTGCTTCACAAAACGAATTTCCTATGAGCTTGCTTTGCAAGACGACAATGTCTTGCGAGTTCCTGTGGTCCCCCCCCCTTTTCTAAGCCGCTAAGCCGCTTATCAGCTGATCTGATAAGCCGATAAACCGCTAAAAGCCGCTAATAGCGCTAATCCATCAATGGGCTTGCTTCGCAAGACGAAAAAACCGCTAGATGAAGAGAATCACAGAACGGATTCTTTTCGTCTTGCGAGGCACCACTGTAAAAGCCATATATTTGTTTATCTTACCAGGCTTCTAGTCCTCGTGGTGCAAGCAAGCGAAGATCTGAAGCCTTGTGGAACTCCCAAGCCCAAAAACCTTTGCCCACCCTCTTCCCATCGTCGTTTGGGCTCCATCCTCAGCTGCACTTCGACATCTTGCCCCCCCAAGAACCACAGCCCTTCCAGGTAGGACAGGGCACCCTCCCGCTTCCCAGCTCCTCTGCCGCCCCTACCTGGAAAGTGACAGAGCCGGAAAGTCCTGCGGTCAGCTTGCGCAGCCCCTGGGGTCCCAGCCGGTTGGCCGAGAGGTCCAGCGCCTCCAGACCGGGGATGGTGGCGACGGTGGCGAGCAGCTCTTCCGCCGAGTCGTCGCCCAGGCCTGCCCCGGGGAGGCACAGGCGCCGGATGGAGGTCTGCAGCTTGAGGGCACGGAGGAGAGGCGTCAGGTGGAGGCGGCGCAGGGCCAGGCCCGGGACGTTGAAGGACGGACCCGATTCCTGGCACTCCAGCAGCTGCAGGAGTAATCGGTGCTCCCCTGCCAGCCGGGGGGAGAGAGAGAAAGACACACAGGGCACCAGGCTTCAGTCAAGGCAAAAGACTCACAAACCAAGCCTTCAGTGTCACTGGGCCAGTCCTGCGGAACTCACCGCCACTAGACATTTGGCAGGCCTGCTGAAATCATTTCTATTCTGCCAGGCCTGTGAAGGCAATTCAGAATGCAGCCTTTCACAATGGTTAATCAACGTCTGATTTCTTTATGGTTTTAATGTATGGTTCGGAACTGGTCTGTGACCGTAATAATAAAATTCAATTCAATTCAATTCAATGTATGGTTTTATGCTTCTATTGCTATAAGTGGCTTTGATAGGGGTTTTTTTAAAAAATGATATAGCAGTATGCAGACATTTTTACAGATAAACCAAGATGCAGAATAGCTCAGTGGGTAAAGCATGAGACTCTTAATCTGCGGGTCATGGATTCGAGCCCCATGCTGGGCAAAAGATTCCTGCCTTGCAGGGGGTTGGCCTAGATGACCCTTGGGGTCCCTTCCAACACTACAATTCTGTGGAAAAGCCAGCATAGCCGTCACAGCAACTGTCTTGCGGAAAAGGGGAAGGTTCCTCTTTGAAACCCCTTTGGGAAGAAGCCCCTTCTCTGAGCCCAACAGGACAGAAGGCGCTGCGTCTGAACTGGGGCAGAGCAGCAACAGCAAGATGCCCGCAACCTCCTGAGGACACCCCCCCCCCGGGAACCCATCTGCCAAGAGAGGCAAGCTCTGAAGGTCGCGGGGGGACTCAGCGACACCCAGGCCCCTCCACAGGGGAACTTGGGCTTACCCACAGCCAGGCTCTGGCAGGCCTTGCGGTATCTCTCCACAAGGGGCGGCAGGTCCCAGGACTGTACTTCGGCCAAGACCTGCCAGGGGGAGAGAGAGAGAGAGAGGTCAGCAGGGGGGTCAGCTGGGGCCCAAGGAAGGTGGAACTCCAATGGGAACACCTTTCCTTTTATTTCTATATATATAAAGGTAAAGGGACCCCTTTACCTCGCGGACGACTCTGGGGTTAATAATAATAATAATAATAATAATAATAATAATAATAATAATAATTTTTTATTTATACCCCGCCCTCCCCAGCCAAGGCCGGGCTCAGAGCGGCTTACAAGCAATAATAAAAACAAGATGAATGATTACAACTTAAAAACAAAAATAAAATACAACATTAAAATAATGGAACATTAAAATATTAAAATGTAGCCTCATTGCAGGAGAAGGAAAAGAAAAAAGAAAATGGTGGGGAGGGAATCAAATTGGTTCCAAGCCAAAGGCCAGGCGGAACAACTCTGTCTTACAGGCCCTGCGGAAAGAAATCAGATCCTGCAGGGCCCTGGTCTCATGAGACAGAGCGTTCCACCAAGTTGGGGCCAGTGCTGAAAAGGCCCTGGCTCTGGTTGAAGCCAATCTAACTTCCTTAGGGCCCGGGACCACTAGGGTGTTGTTATTTATGGACCTTGAGGCTCTCCGTGGGGCATACCAGGCGAGGCGGTCCCGTAGGTACGAGGGTCCTAGGCCGTGAAGGGCTTTAAAGGTCAAAAGCAGCACCTTAAATCTGACCCTGTACTCCACCGGGAGCCAGTGCAGCTTGTAAAGCACTGGATGAATATGCTCCCATGGCAGAGACCCCGTGAGGAGCCTCGCTGCTGCATTCTGCACCCACTGGAGTTTCTGAGACAGCTTCAAGGGCAGCCCCGCGTAGAGCGAATTATAGTAGTCAAGCCTGGAGGTGACCATCGCATGGATCACTGTGGCCAGGTCGGGGCGGGAAAGGTAAGGGACCAACTGCTTGATGCGGCGAAGGTGGAAAAATGTCGCCTTGGCTGTTGCTGTAACTTGCGCCTCCATGGAAAGGGAGGCGTCAAGGATTACACCCAAACTCTTAACGGAAGGCAATGGCACTAACTGGGCCCCCTCAAGAGAAGGGAGTTGGTCCCTCATCCCCATACCATCCCGACCCAGCCATAGGACCTCTGTCTTCGAAGGATTTAGTTTCAATCGGCTCCCACGAAACCATCCAGCCACAGCTTCCAAGCATCTGGTCAGTGTGTCCGGGGCCGAGTCAGTGTGGCCATCCATCAGCAGATAGAACTGAGTGTCATCAGCATATTGATGACAGCCCAGCCCAAAGCTCCGGATAATCTGGGCAAGGGGGTGCATAAAGATGTTAAAAAGCATCGGGGAGAGAATTGCACCCTGCGGCACTCCACACACCAAGGAGTGGCGTGACGACATTTCCCTCCCTAGTGCCACCCTCTGTCCCCGACCAGAGATAAAAGAGCACAACCAGTTACGGGCTATGCCCTGTATCCCCACGTCTGCGAGGCGGTGGTCCAGAAGATCATGATCGACCATGTCAAAGGCTGCTGACAAATCTAAAAGGATCAGCAGCCCTGACCCGCCTCGATCCAGTTGTCTACGGATATCATCTGTTAGGGCAACCAGAGCCGTCTCCGTCTCAAAACCAGGACGGAAACCGGACTGAAATGGATCTAATCCCGATGTTTCCTCCAGAAACCTACCAAGCTGTTCAGCAACCGCTCTCTCAATTACCTTACCCAGGTATGGAAGATTTGAAATTGGGCGGTAATTGGATAGGTCTAAGGGATCTAATGAAGTTTTCTTTAAGAGTGGACGCACCACTGCTTCCTTCAGTTCCCCTGGGAATGTCCCCGTGTCAAGGGACAAATTGATAATTTCAACCAGGGGGGTCCGCGCAACATCTGGACACTCCCTAATCAGCCAAGACGGGCACGGATCAAGGAGGCAGGTGGTGGGCCTACCAACTTGGAGGAATCTATCCACATCAGCAGGGAGTATCCGATCGAAATGGTCCAACACTGGACCTGAAGTCAGTCGAGGGGCCTCCAGTTCAGTCACTGTATCTAAATTGGCAGGGAGGTCACGGCGGAGCAACAGGACCTTCTCCGCAAAAAAGCTCGCTGTCAGGGCTGCTACCCAGTCCCAGCTCACATAGGACCACGTTAGCCAGCGTTCACATTAAAAGAGTCTTTATTGGGTTACAGGCTCCATTTCCAAACTGCAATGTGCAGCCCCACGTCTTCTATGTCAGACCGGCGAAGACCCGTCTGAGTCTCCGCCTCTAGCACACCAGCTTAATACCCTAGCCTTGCTCCACCTCCTGCGCCTTTCCTTCCGTCTCTGGGTCCTTCTGCCCCCCGTGGTCTCTTCTTTCCTACTCTCTTCTGACGCGGACCCCCCTGACCCTTCCGCCTCCTTGCGGCGGGCTTTGGGACCTGGCTCACTCTCCGGGCTGCTTACTGCGCCAGCTTCCGCTGCATTTGAACTTGGCGCGCGCGCCCAACTCTCTACCTTCCTCTTGATCGTTTCGTCGCTCCCGGAGGTGGGCGTGACTACTCCTGACTCATGCCCTCCCTCCTGCTGAAAGCCTCCGGAACCCGATGTCTGGTCCCCTTTCTCCCCGCTGCTCCCGGCTGGGCACGTGGGTCCCGATCTCCAACTGCTGCTCTCTGATCCCTCTCTGGACCCTTCTTCCTGGGGTGTCCCCCTGCTTTCCCCCCTTGTTCTGACCGCTGGCGCTCCCTTCTGGGAATCCTCGGACTCACTGGACAGGCTCGGTGATCTCGGGTCGTCATCCCCACTCATCCTTCCTTCGTATTCCTCCCCCTCGCTCTCTGTCTCCTCCCTTCTCTGCGTCTCTGCTCCTGAACCCCTGACATCCACCCCCCCCTCGAAGCGGCACTCATCTCGCTCCCTCGGCATCCAGCTTCCGGGTCATGTGGCCAGCATGACTAAGCCGCTTCTGGAGAACCAGAGCAGCGCATGGAAATGCCATTTACCTTCCCGCCAGAGAGGTACCTATTTATCTACTTGCACTTCGACGTGCTTTTGAACTGCTGGGTTGGCAGGAGCAGGGACCGAGCAACGGGAGCTCACCCCGTCGCGGGGATTCGAACCGCCGACCTTCTGATCGCCAAGCCCTAGGCTCTGTGGTTTAGACCACCCACGTCCCCTGTATATATATATATATAATTTTTATATTTTACAATTTAAAGTGCTCATTTATACATCCTTAAGGTATCAATGACTTCCCTTCTTCTCTTCCCAGCGGTTCATTTTGCATATCATAAATCCCTGCATATTCTTACAAAAACTATACCATTCAGTATTGCATTATTACATCCATCAAAACTTATTTACACTATTGAATGTATCTCAGTGCTGCCAATGTTTTCAGCTGTACCCAATTATTCCCCATATATTCAATAAACGTTTTCCAAACATTCCATGGTTGTGCCCGTAACCTCGGTTTAAGGTGCCATTTAGCTCCTGGCTTTCATATCTCAGTTTCTCAGGGGAGATATTAACCTGCTTCCTTGCCATCAGAACCTACAAACGCCCCAAAACAGCCCTTAACAAGAGCACAGGAATCTGGCTCCTGCAAAATCCGACCACTGGACCATGCACTTCAGTGCTGCCCACACTGACAAGCAGCTGCTCCCCAGGATTCCTGGCAGAAGTCTCCCCTCATCCTCCGTGGATGATTAAACTGAGGACATTGTGCCTGCAAAACGGGTGGTCTGCTCCCCCGTCACCCCCCAGACAGACTCCCCTGCCAGCAGCTGAGGAAAGGGGCTATGGGGAGAAGCGCTGCCAATTTCTCCCTCAGCTGGCAGCGACCGCTCACCTCTTCGTTGCTCTGCAAAACATCCACGATGCAGTCCTGGGGGGCCAGGAGGGCCCCCTCCTTCTTCAGGGTCAGGCGTGGCAGGAGCCCGCAGGTCTGGTAGTAGCGCTGGGAGGCCTGATCCGCCAGCCAGGACACAGGGCGACTCTCGCTGCAAAAAAGGAGGAGAGGGGCTGCAGTAGGAAGACACCCCCCTCCCTATATTCCTGGGGGGGGCATGCAGTGGGGGGCTCTGAAATGCCCCACCTCCGGCAAGGATTCAGTCTCCTGCCACGCAGCAATCATCCAAACACTGCAGAAGGAAATATTATTTGGGGGTGGTTTGAGGACAGCAGAAATATCCCGCCCCCGGCCTCCCCAATTACAGATGTTTCCAGGGCCGGATTGAGGTTTGATGAGGCCCTCAGCTCCTGAAGGTAATGGGTCCTTTATATGTCAGCTGTCCTGTGTCAACAACAAATTGTCACTATTTTTTGTGTTGAATATATGCTACATTTATGGACCTAATAGCTATCTAAAGCCATTTGCGCATCACAAAACATGCATTTTATTAAAGTAGTTGTTGAACTGAAATACAGTCATACTTCGGGTTAGAGCTGCTTCAGGTTGCATTTTTTTGGGTTGCGGACCGCCGAAATCCAGAAGTACCAGAACGGATTACTTCCGGGTTTCAGCGCCCGCGCATGTGCAGAAGTGCTAAATCGAGCTTTCCGCGGGCGCAGAAGCGCCGATCGCAACCCTCATGTGCACAGATGCGGGTTGTGAACGCTGCAAGTTGCGAACGTGCATCCCGCACAGATCACGTTCGCAACCTGAGCGTCCACTGTACAATTAAGAAAAAGTATATTAGTATTATTATTAATTTTTTCATTAATTTTTTTGGGGGTACCCCAATAGAGTGGGGCCCTAAGATACTGCTTGTTTAGCTTATACGTAAATCTGGCACTGGGCGCTTCCCACAGAGCTTATGTGGAGAGTTTTGCAGCTGCCTCTACAAAGACAAGGTCTGGCTTAGACCCAGAGCTCCGATGAGGCAGCTCAGTGAGGGAGGAAAGGGCAAAGGGGCTGAGGAAGCCCCAGTTCTCTCACCTGTGGGGCACGGGGATGAGGAAGACGTTGTCTTGCACCCGAACTCGCACCCGGATCGGAGGTGGGGGTGCAGGGAGCTGCAGAGAACAGGGGAGGAGAAATAGGGTGAGGACGAATGAATTTTATTATTACGGTCACAGACCAGTTCTGGCTCACTTACAGTATCAGGAAAATCATAAAACGCAGCAGGAGTACATTGAACTGCAAGTGGGTATAACAGAGACAATTCAGATATAGCGGCAGTTAAAAACATATAGGATGGCCCCAATCCCCGAGGAGTGCTGGCCTCTCAAGGCCCAGGGAAGCCAGCCAGCTCCTCACAGTGCCACCGCAAAAAGAGCGTCTGCCAGACCCGCTTCTCTCCCCGAACCCTGGAAACTCACATGTGCTGGTGCCGAGGGGGGGCTCTCCCCACGCCCAGGGGTCCCCCCATTGACGTGGCTGCTGCCCCCTGCCCCCTGGAGGATGCTGGGATCTGCCGCACACTCTGGGTTCTCCGCTGCCACCACGCCGGCCCCTCGGAGTCGTCCCAGCGGAGTCCTCTCGACAATATGGGTGAGGCGACTCTGCCGGACCCTCCTTCTCCTCTTCTTGGTGGCTTCGGGGGGCTGGCGGGGAAAGCCCCCGTCACTCTCGCCCCCCAGGCTCTCCTCCGACTCGGTCCCAGACTCGCTTTCTGGGCTCTGGCGGCTCCTTTTGCGGGAGGCAAGATTCTGCCCCAGGTCGTCTTCCAGCCAGTCATCTCCTACGTACTCCTCTGGGGGGATGAGGGCAGGCCCAGCGGAAGGCTTGGGGCGCTCAGGGCTGGGCATAGGGCAGGGCTTGGCTCTGCCCATCCCGCGAATGGCCGCCCGGTACTCGGCCGGGGCTGCGAGCCTGGCCTCCCTCTCTGGGTCCTGGCCAAACAGCCGCTGCCTCTTCTTGACCGGCCTCAAGGGACTGGTGGCGTTGTCCTCCTCGGGCTCCCTCCAGCTCCTCCGGGGACTGGGAGACTTTGGGGCAGGATCCAGAGGGCAGGGGGCTTGCGGGGACTCGGAGAGCTCTGCGTCAAACAGCTGGCTGGCCGGCGGATCTTGTGGAGGCTGAGCCTTGGAGCCTGGAGGGGCAAAAGCAAAGGCGTCAAGTTCACAGCCTTCTAAAGGAAAATCTTATGAAAATGTACTATAGATGGTACTTGGCCCCTGTAAAACTAGCAAAAATAAATAAATCATATAATAACAAGTGCTGGAGATGTAAGGAACAGACAGGAACACACTACCGTATGTCGCGGTCCTGTCTAGAGATACAAAGATTTTGGAATATGATTTATGAAGAGATAAAAAGGTAAAGGGACCCCTGACCATTAGGTCCAGTCGCGGACGACTCTGGGGTTGCGGCGCTCATCTCGCTTTATTGGCGCTGGGGGTTAAACCACAGAGCCTAAGGCTTGCCGATCAGAAGTTCGGCAGTTCGAATCCCTGCAACGGGTGAGCTCCCGTTGCTCGGTCCCTGCCATCCTAGCAGTTCGAAAGCACGTCAAAGTGCAAGTAGATAAATAGGTACCTCTCTGGCGGGAAGGTAAACGGCATTTCCATGTGCTGCTCTGGTTCTCCAGAAACGGCTTAGTAATGCTGGCCACATGACCCGGAAAATGGGTGGTCTTACCCCCGTTTACCGGCTCCCTCAGCCAATAAGGCAAGATGAGCGCCACAACCCCAGAGTCAGTCACAACTGGACCGAATGGTCAGGGGTCCCTTCACCTTTACCTATTATTATTATTATTAAGCAAACGGCCCCTTGAGGGTGTCCCCAGGAGCAGGCCCCACACCCCTTGAGCCCCAGGAACGAAGCGCAGACTCACCTCGGTCTGCCAGGGCTCTCTTGAGCAGCCCCTCCATGGCCTGGCAGCGCTGGCGTGTCTCTCGGTCGAGGTCCCTGCCGTAGAGATGCACCCATGCCTGGAGAGTGCCCAGCGGGGTCAGGCCCTGACAACAGAAACGCAGGGAGGCTTGGGCCCAGCAGAAACAGGAGCCCAGCCAGAAACCTCTCGCCGCCTCTGGGCTGCACCCAAGTGTTACGATATAGAAGCAATGCGGCCGCGAGCTGCTGGTAGCTTGAAAGCAGAACATAATGGGAATGTTGGGACTGTTCCGTGGGAAACAGAGGGACAGTCTATTCACAGTGCGAAGCACCGGAATTAGCTCAGAGTGTAATATGAGCTGTACAACAAGTACTGCATGCGTTTGTTCTCTCTCGACTGCAGGAGTATGAAGAGAGCAGTCATGTTTTTCTGTGACGCTGCAGAGACAGAAATAAAGGCGTGTAAATACGTTTCTGTCTATCTCTTTCCCCTGCCCGGGGGGGGCAGGAAAGAGGGGTGTGTTCTTCTCACGCTGAGAAGGATCGCCTATCGTCGACCTAGCCTGTATCCTGCCGGGGAATGCAGACAGGGAGGTCAACAGGAGATCAAGCTGGGTGCCTGGAGAGTGGCCAGTTTCTCCTGATAAAGGCTTGATTCCCAACACCAAGAAGCCCGGTGGGCCTGCCACCCCCTTCCCTGTAGAGGGAGCAGACCCTGAAGCTGCCAGGATGCCAAGCGGCCAATGCAAGGCCACTGTCCCTAAGCCAAGGGGAAGGGGGAACTGTGAGGAATAGGGGCCTGTTCGAAACGTGGGTCTGCACACTTCCTCTGAAGGAGAGGTTCATAGCCTGGGGTTACTCCTGGGTCCTTTGCTGTCACTCGAGGCTCAGGTGGCCTCAGTGGCCCTGAGTGCCTTCCATCAGCTTCGGCTGGTGGCCCAGCTACGCCCCTATCCGGACAGGGATAGCCTAACTACTGTTGTCTATGCTCTGGTGACCTCAAGGTTAGATTACTGCAATGTGTTATATGTAGGACTGCCTCTGAAAATGGTTCGGAAACTTCAGCTGGTGCAAAATTCAGCGGCCAGGTAGCTCACTGGAGAAAGACGGTTTGAGCATATTACATTTATCCTGGTCCGACTGCACTGGCTACCAATTAGTTTCCGAGCCAAGTTAAAAGTGCTAGTTTTGACCTATAAAGCCTTAAATGGCTCAGGACCGCAGTACCTCAAGGACCACCTGTTTCCATAATTACCTACTCGGGCCTTGGGATCACCTTCTGAGGCCCTTCTTTGTGTGCTTCTTCAAGAGGTCTGTAGGGTGGCAACACGAGAACGGGGCCTTCTCTGCAGTGGCTCCCCATCTGTGGAATGCTCTCCCCAGGGAAGTTTGCTGGCGCCTTCATTATACACCTTTAGGCACCAGGCAAAAACATTCCTTTTTAACCAGGCCTTTGGTTGATTTGATCAACATCCTATGCCCTTTTAAAATGTGGGGGTTTTTGGGAGGGTGTTATTGATTGTTGTTTTTCTTCTGATTATATATATTGTGATCTTTTCTGTGAACCACCCTGAGACCTCCGGCTATATAAATTCAGTAAATAATAATAATAGGCTGTGCACTGCAGGTTAACCCTGTGCCCCCCAACCTACAACATTGGGGGGGCACGAGATGGGGGGGGGCTGGGCTTCAAACAAGACGGTGCATGTATCCTGGATGCAGGAGGTGGCCTTTGGGCCCTCGATACCCTGACCCCCGCAAGAATTGAAGATCCCCTGAAGACAGCTCCACAAGGAGATAATGAGGTGGGGAGGAGGAGGAGGAGCAGGAACAAAAGCAGAGGAGGGAGGGATGGGAGCAGCTCAGGGAGGCTGCTCAGTAGGTCTTCCTGAGAAGGCAATGCCCACAATTTCAAAACTTGGGATTTGTCAAATGCCGCCCCCCTCCAAAAACTTTGAAGGCAGAAACCACAACACCAGGAGGAAAGGGCTGGAGACCCACCCCAAACAATACCGGGAGCAGGGTCTGCAGTTCCCTTTGTGCATCGCTGGAAGAGAGGCAGTGTGAACCACATAGTTATACAACATCATGTCTTATCCAATAAAGTTTTCTGTGGTTCTTTTAATTGTCTTTTTTTGTCACTTTTAAACCTTTTTTCGACCTTTTTGAGGTGACGAATCCCTTTTTTTCTTTTTTGTGATTAATTTTGTTTTACTTACCTTTACTGTATGATTGTATTTTAAACTAATAAAGATTTATTAAGAAAAAAAAAGAAGCTCTAATTAGACACAACAATACAGTAAGAGTAAATTTTTTGAGGAAGGAAGGAAGGAAGTCAATTTGTGTTTATGTACGTAATGATATGTTTTTTTTCTGTAGATGTGTGCTTTTTCGTTTTTGTTTAGTTTAGTTTTGTTTCCTTTGTTTGTTTGTTTTTCCCTTTTCTTTTTTTAATATGTTCCGGGGATTTTTGTTTGTATAGCATTATTTTGGATTCAATGTTTGGAATTTTTGTTATGATTCTGCATTGAAAATAAAAAAAATTGAGATTAAAAATAAAAATAAAAAAAATAAAAAAAGAAGAGAGGCAGTGTGGCGCAGTGGTTAGTGAAGGGTATACATGCAATGAATAAACTGCCTTGCTCCCCAGCAGCAACTCTCGCCCCGTCCCAGCCCCGGTGCCTCACCTTGGCATTCCGCAGCGCCACGGACGCCCCCCTGTGGATCAGGAGCTCTGCCACGTCGAAGTGGCCGCAGTTGAGGGCGTCGTGCAAGGGGGTGATGCCCTCACATCCAGGCCCCCCCGGGTCGTCAATGGCGGCATTGTGGTCCAGAAGAAAACGCACGATCTCTGGAGGAAGAGGCGAGGGGGGCGGTCACGTCCAGCCCAGCCCCAACTCCACTGTCAAGGGGAAAGGTTCCCGGGCGCAGAGCACCCACTTTCAGGCCCCCCAGGAAGCCCCTTCCCCTGTCCCAGCACTTACCCAGATGGCCGTGGTTGCAAGCCTCGTGCAGGGGGGTCCAGCCGCAGTAATCCCGAGGGTTGAGAGGGTGACCCTGAGGCAGAGCGGAGAAACGTACGGATGCTCAGGGGGTCAGAGGTTGGCCCTCTCCAAATGGGGGGGGGGGGAGAGATCCTCACACGCCCCATGTGACAAAACCAGCCATCAGGGAAAGAGAGGGAAGACGTTTTTACGGACAAAGGAGCTGAACCCCGTGGGCTGAGCCAGGATCTGGGGAAAGCTAGCGGCAGGGACCAGATCACAAGAGCTTGCTCTGATTCCGTCCAAAGGCATCCCAATACAACACGATAATCTTTATTGTCATTGTCCCATACAGAACAACAAAATTGAGAAAATCTACACCAGACATTCAAAAACCATCAAGCCTACTAACCCAGCTATCCCAGCCTGGTTAGCCCCCTAAAAACTGATACCCCATAATTAAATACAATATACACCCCCAGAGACTACCTTAAAGGTAAAGGGACCCCTGACCATTAGGTCCAGTCGTGGATGACTCTGGGGTTGCAGCGCTCATCTCGCTTTACTGGCCGAGGGAGCCGGCGTACAGCTTCCGGGTCATGTGGCCAGCATGACTAAGCCGCTTCTGGCGAACCAGAGCAGCGCATGGAAACACTGTTTACCATCCCACCAGAGCAGTACCTATTTATCTACTTGCACTTTGATGTGCTTTCGAACTGCTAGGTTGGCAGGAGCAGGGACCAAGCAACGGGAGCTCACTACCTTACACTGCGTTTAAAACCAAAATCACATTTGGATAGAAACTGTTTCTCAGACGGCTAGTCCTAGTGTTTATAACGCTGTACCTTATTCCAGAAGGCAGAAGCTGAAAGAAATCATTTCCGGGGTGCACACTATCCCACACAGCACCACCGCAGTCCCTGCCCGCTTCCCCTTTCTTTTAATGTCCAGCAGCTCACCTTCTTCACACAGAACTGCACCTGGCGCAGGTTCCCGTCTATGCAGGCGCGGTGCAGCAAAGTCTCCCCACGCTCGTTCCGCTGGTTCCACTGGGAGGAGGGAGATGCAACAGAGGAATACCTGAAGGAGTAGACCTGAAGGAGCGTCTCCTCCCCCATCGTTCTGCCCGGACACTGAGGTCCAGCTCCTGAGGGCCTTCTGGCAGTTCCCTCCCTGCGAGAAGTGAGGTTACACAGGGAACCAGCCAGAGGGCCCTGTGGAATGCTCTCCAATCAGATATCAAGGAGATAAACAACTATCTGACTTTTAGAAGGCATCTGAAGGGGAAGTTTTTAATGTTTGATGTTTTATCGTGATTTTAATATTCTGTTGGGAGCCACCCAGAGTGGCTGGGGAAACCCAGCCACATGGGAGGGTATTATTATTATTATTATTATTATTATTATTATTATTATTAAGGATTCAGTAACTTTCCCCCAACTACCCACCCCAATTTCCAAGACAGTGAAGCCAAAGGGAGAAGATGTGCGTCTGACTGTGTTTTTATATTTTGCTGGAAGGTGCCCAGAGTGGCTGGGGCAACACAGTCAGATGCGCAGAAGACAAGTATTCTAGTATTTCCAATAACTGGCTTGCTGACACCAGTCCCCTCGGGAGGATCACCTGCTTAGCTTATTCACTTGCTGATTACAAAGCATTTCTAAACCTCTTAATATTTAAAAATCTCTAAGCAGTATGCAAAAATGATGAAAGCAGGTACACAGTATCTGGTGAAACAGGATTATAAAAACAAGAATCCCATAACAATAGGCTTCGATTTTAGGGGATCAGGGAAAGCAAAAAGAGGCGTCTTCACAAGATGTCTGAAGCAACTGATGGCTGATGCTTCAGGTAAGGCAAGAGGGAAAGGAATCCCACAGGGAAGAGGCAATGGCAAAAAGGCCTGCTTCCAGCTTACTGCCCTGAAATATTCTGTTTTATGATTATGATTGTTATTTATTACCTGCCCTTCAACCTGGGGTCCCCGGGTGGGTTACAACAATTTGAAATTACAACATTAAAAACTATTTTTTTTTAAAAACTAACAATTGCAAAAAAAATTACAGCCGATAATAGGAGTAGCTTCTAATAAAAAGTAACAGACGTCCGTGCAATTGCTTATATTAGATTTACTGTATTTTTCGCTCCATAAGACGCACTTTTTTCCCTCCTAAAAAGTAGGGGAAATGTCTGTGCATCTTATGGAGCAAATGCGTGGCCCTGGAGCCGAACTGCCCAGGGGAGAAAAGCAGATTGTGCTTTTATTTTAAGAAAGAGGGAAGGGGGCGTTGAAACAAAGCCCCTGAGCAGCTGATCGGCAAGCGATCGGGAGGGAGATAAGGGACACTAGCGATAAAGGAGGCTGCCTGGGAGTGGGGAGGTAAAAGCCCATATATCCTCAGGATTTTTGCATTGTGTCTCCCCAAATTCACCATCAGATCACATAGCATGTCCATGGCTACAGCCTGCACCCAAAAAATCACGCACTCACTGTTTCATGGGGCCGCAATGGGGCAAAAACATGGTTACAAAGCACAGATCCACATGGATTCTCAGGAATTTTGTATTGGGCTGCCCCAAACTCACCGTCAAATCACATGTCTGAGGCCACAGCATGAACCACAAAAATCATACATCCACTGTTTGGTTCAGAATAATTTTTTTCTTGTTCTCCTCCTCTAAAAACTAGGTGCGTCTTAGGGAGCGAAAAATATGGTAGATGTCCAGCAACTGGCAAGCAGCAGCATGGCTTCTTCCAACTCTGGAGGCAGGGCAGAGGCCCCTGGCCATGGCCAGCTCTCTCCTCCCCCATGAAATGGTCCAATCCTCTTTTAAAACCCACCCAAGTTGGCGGCCATCCCTGTCTTCTGTGGGAGCGAGCGCCACAGTTCACCTATGCCCTGACCTCTGGGCATCAGAGTTAGCTGGCCCCATGGAGCTGAGTGGACTGGTGCCCTGGTATACCTTGTTGAGCCTTCGCCGTCCAGGGACCGTCTTGTTGTAGCCCTCCAGGTCATCCTCTCCGCCTGGAAGAGAGGGGAGAGTCCCAGAGTCAACGTCCCTGAAGCAAACCATGCCGTCCACCAAGAAATGTAGATCCCCAAAGCAACGTCGGTCTCCTGTTTGCCCTGGACAGCCAGCAGACAAAAGGTCCCCTATCCCAGCCTATCATAGCTACCAGCAACAAGTCTATCCATTTCACACACACAAAACCCTTTTAACAAGCCAGTCCACTGGCAATGAGTTCCACAGGCTGTGACGCATGTGCCAAGCGACTCACGAGCCGTAGTCCAACACTGTAACCAACACACGCCGTTACCCACTGGTAGCTCCACCCTGAATGCACCCTGACAGAAAGTAACAGTGCTCAGCTGGGGCTCCTTCTCCAGACCCTGTGCTCTGAGGAAGGCAGGCTGGGAGCAGAGAGGCCCGACACACCCGCCCCGAACTTCTCCAGGGCTCTTCGAGGGAGAGAAATGCAAGCATCACCCATAAGCCTCCTTCTCCCAGTATAGCTGAAGGAGCGTCTCCACCCCCATCGTTCCCTCCCTGCAAGAAGCCAAGTTACAGGGAACCAGGCAGAGGGCCTTCTCAGTAGTGGCACCCGCCCTGTGGAATACCCTCCCGCCAGATGTCAAAGAGAACAACAACTACCAGACTTTTAGAAGACATCTGAAGGCAGCCCTGTTCAGGGAGGTTTTTAACGTGTGACATTTTAATGTACAGTGGTACCTCTGGATGTGAACGGGATCCGTTCCGGAGCGCCGCTCACATCCTGAAGCGAACGCAACCCACATCTGCACGTCTGCGGGTCGCAATTCGCTGCTTCTGTGCATGCGCGTGATGTCATTTTGAGCATCTGCGCATGCGCAGGCGGCGAAACCTGGAAGTAATACGTTCCATTACTTCCAGGTCGCTGCGGAGTGCAACCCGAAAACGCTCAACCTGAAGCAACTTTAACCCGAGGTATGACTGTATTTTTAATCTTTGTTGGAAGCCGCCCAGAGTGGCTGGGGAAACCCAGCCAGATGGGCAGGGTACAAATAATAAATTATTCTTCTTCTTCTCCCATAAGCCTTGCCCCCACTCCCTCCCAGAAAGCGCCCTTCGCTCCCACGATCTCCCCGTCTCTCACCGCTATCGGAGAGCTCCAGGTCGCTCTCTTCCAAGGGCTCACTGCCCTGGGCTTCCTCCTCTTCATCCTCTTCCTCACTGATCTCCCCATTCGAGCGCCAGCCCCGGGAGTCACAGAGCTCCTGCAGCCTGGCTTGCGTCTTCGACGCCTCGGGGCGCCCGCACCTCTGCTGGCAGGCGTGGAAGTGCCGCAGGACCTGGCGCTGAGAAGCATTTGTTTGGGGGTTAAAACAGGGTTTGATCTGGCCTCTAAGCTCACTTTTAGTTTTCAGGGTAAGAAGCAACGGCAGGCATTCAAATGTTTGTGTCCAGGCTTGCTGATGTTGCTTGAAGTCAATCTATTTCTAACCAGCCCTCATGGACTCTCTTTGAGGCAGTGGAGAGTCAGTATAGAAATCAAATTTACAGCTGGAAGGGACCCTGAGGGCCATCTAGTCCAACCCTCTGCAATGCCTACCCTCCCTGCCCACAGAAGGTCTCGCCAGAGTGGTGCATGCTCTGGCTATCTCCCGCTTGGACTATTGCCATGCGCTCTAAGTGGGGCTACCTTTGAACGTGACCGGTGTAGGAGTGCAAATATCCAGAGATGTAGTGATCAGGTGGGATTGCTATGAGGAATTATAACAGATATAGAGTAAGCCATCTGTGTCAGCAATGAAAGCATTGCGTTGACTGGGTTTAAACTATTTTGATATGATTTTTGATCAATCTACACCTCTGCATCTCTGGCCCTTTTGACCCTACTGCCCCTTTCTCTCTCCTCACGTCACGTACACAGCGTACACAGCAGTTGCTTCGCCAGGCAGGCTTCCTGGGCCATAAAGATAGTAGGCAAGTTACTTTGATGTAGTTTTCTTATATATAATCTTAAAATGTTAATCTTGGAGCCAGGAAACAGATCTCACATGAAGGTGGTAGTGATCTGGTCCTGCTGGCCATCCTTCTTATCATGTGTACTGATTGTTTATTACCTCCGGGGTTGCTGTATTCGCTCCTTTGTAGTATTCATTCATTTACCCCAAAGGTATGCATGGATAACTAGTGTTTATAGATTAACTTTCTCCCCACGTGGGTTTGTGGAAATGCTCAGAAGAAATCTGATTGGTTCTTTTGAACGCTCTGTAAAAAGCTTTTTTGTGAATAAAAACAGCCTGGGCCAGGGGGCTGCAGATCGGACAAGCACAGAGAGACACGATTATACGCACCCTTCCCAGAGTCTTGCTGGTTCAAGCCTCTGTGTGTATTCTTATTAATCAGAGTTCAATCCTTCCTTTACTTTGCGAACGCAACAACCGGAAACTGCAACTAATCCAGAACGCGGCAGCTAGACTGGGGACTGGGAGCAGCCGCCGAGACCATATAAGACCAGTCTTGAAAGACCTACACTGGCTCCCAGTATGTTTCGGAGCACAGTTCCAAGTGTTGGTGCTGACCTTTAAAGCCCTAAACAGCCTCGGTCCAGTATATCTGAAGGAGCATCTCCACCCCCATCGCTCAGCCTGGACACTGAGGTCCAGCTCCGAGGGCCTTCTGGCGGTTCCCTCTCTGCGAGAAGCCAAGTCACAGGGAACCAGGCAGAGGGCCTTCTCGGTAGTTGCGCCCGCCCTGTGGAACGCCCTCCCATCAGATGTCAAAGAGATAAACAACTAGCAGACTTTTAGAAGACATCTGAAGGCAGCCCTGTTTAGAGGCTGACCCAGTGCCTCTTGAATCATATGGCTGAGCCTCATGTTATGATGCTACCTTAGTTGTGATGGGAACGCCAGCACTCTCCTGCATTCCCAGGTTTCTGATTGGATGGGGATGCGTGGCAAAATTGTCCTTGCCACGCTGAAGGATATGATAAACTACTGGTTTATCAGATAATTGTTGCGTGGATGCTATTACAACTCGGTGTATGAATACTACGAAGCATCGACGCTAATACCTTAAGTATTGTGGCGTCATCCAAACCCCATTGCCGGCCTCACCTGCAGCTTGGCGTCGCAGGCCTCCTCTGCGTAGGAGAGAGCCGTCTGGAAACATCTCTGCAGCTCTTCGTAGCTCTCTTTGGCCTCCTCCTTGGAAAGGGCGATGTTCAGCCACGTCTTCCCCTCCTGGCCATGGAAAGAGCAACCTGAGTTCCAGGAGCCGTCTGGCTTATCCGCCCACCAGTTCAGCAAGTTTATCTATTTATTTTGGAGCATTTGTACCCCGCTCTTAAGCCAAAAAGGCTTCCAGAGCAACTTAAAGGTAAAGGGACCCCTGACCATTAGGTCCAGTCATGACCAACTCTGGGGTTGCGGTGCTCATCTTGCTTTACTGGCCGAGGGAACCGGCGTACAGCTTCTGAGTCATGTGGCCAGCATGACTAAGCCGCTTCTGGCGAACCAGAGCAGCGCACGGAAACACCATTTACCTTCCCGCCGGAGCGGTACCTATTGATCTACTTGCACTTTGATGTGCTTTTGAACTGCTAGGTTGGCAGGAGCAGGGACTGAGCAATGGGAGCTCACCCCGTCACGGGGATTCGAACTGCCGACCTTCTGATCGGCAAGTCCTAGGCTCTGTGGTTTAACCCACAGCGCACACACCATCAAAACAAATTAGCCCCTACCCACAGGCTTACAATCTTTTTTTTAAAAAAAAACCTCACATGACACGCAAGGAGAAAGGGACAGGAAGGGAAGAAGAAAAATGAAAGTCAAAAATTCAGGTGCCAGTTTCTAAACAGCTGTTCCTACAATGCCCAGTTGGCACAGATCAGGAGCAGGGAATGTTTGCTTGGCATCCAAGTAGCAGAAGTCCTGAACTGCCTCGCTTGGCCCTATCCCATCCCTGCCCTGCTCCTAGCCTGCCCCCCTTACCTCCAGGGGGTTCCCCTTCCGCAGGGCCAGTTCGGCCTGGTAGTGCTTTATGGCCTGGGAATGGTCCTTCAGGTCTCCAAACGTGGCGGCCAAGGAAACGTGGATCACAGCCAGCTCTTGGTCTGGGCGCTTCAGAGACCGAGCGTGGCACAGCTGAGAAGGAAACAGACAAACCCAAACTGCTGTGGCAAAGAGGCCCAGGGCACCCCGCAGCCCATCGCTGACCTTTAAAGCCCTAAACGGCCTCGGTCCTGTATACCTGAAGGAACGTCTCCACCCCCTTCTTTGGGCACAGACACTGAGGTCCAGCGCCGAGGGCCTTCTCGTGGTTCCCTCATTGCGAGAAGTGAGGTTACAGGGAACCAGGCAGAGGGCCTTCTTGGTAGTGGCGCCTGCCCTGTGGAACACCCTCCCTTCAGATGTGAAGGAAATAAGCAGCTATCTTATCTTTAAAAGACATCTGAAGGCAGCCCTGTTTAGGGAAGTCTTTAATATTTTTTGATGTATTGTTTTTAACATTTGATTGGAAGCCGCCCAGAGTGGCTGGGGAAACTCAGCCAGATGGGCGGGGTATAAATATTATATTATTATTATTAGCGCAAGCCTGTGCCAGAGCTCTGGGAGCCCTCAAATGCCACGTCCGTCCAGCTGGCAGCTCTACAACCCCTCCTCCTCCAGGTCCTCACCCCAAGGCCACCCTTAGCCCCAGGAGGTGGCTCACCTGCTTCTTGTAGGCCTCCAGAGACCGGCAATAATCCCCCGCCTTGGAGAACAGGTCCCCCAGCTGCTCGCAAAGCCCTAGGGCTTCTCGCAGGCTGCCAGCGGCCTCTGCTTCTTCCAGCTCCTGCTGTAGGCGACTCACCTTTGTGGCTGCCAGAGAGAGAGAGAGAGAGAGAGAGAGCCGCGAGCTGTGAGGTCATGTGTGCCCTGGTGCCTGGGCCCAGGGGAAGCCCCCAACGGAGCGGCGTCGCCACTCACCGTAGCGCAGGCTCCGGCAAACGCTCTCCCGCTGCGGCGGCTGCTGGGAGCCCAGGCGATAGGCTTTCTTCAGGGAGCGCTTGGCTGCCACAAAGTCCCCGAGGCTCAGCAGGACCTGTGGGGGAAGACGGAGGGTCAAGCGGGGAAGTTGCTGGGGGCGGCAGAGCTCACTCTTGAGACAGGTCACCCAGGAGTGTAGCGATCAGATGGGATTACTATGAGGAATTATAAAATATGCACCAAGCCATTGTGTCCGCCATGAAAGTGTCACGTTGACCGGGTTTGATTCATTGACAATAATTTCTGATCAAATCCCACAAGCCTCTGCATCTCTGGCCATTTTCTCTGCCGTTCATTTTCTACGCCTGACAGGCACGGATAAGCATTCTGAAACACAGGCCAGTTGCTGCACCGGGCATCCTCAGTACATAAATAGGTTACTTTAATGTAGTTTGTTAATCTTTAGATAGAACTTAAGGGCCAGGAAGAGAGTTCACAAGGAGATGGTAAATACTACCCATCCTTCCTCTCCTGTTTATACTACCCATCCTTTTGTGCTGTTCCCAAAGCAAAGGAAGGATTGGACTCTGATTAATAGAATACACAGGAGGCTTGACCAGCAAGACTCTGGGAGGGGTGCGTATAATAATAATTCCTCTCCACCCTCCAGCCCAGGTCGTTTTACAGTGGTGCCTCGCATGACGAAATTAATCCGTTCTGCGAGTCTCTTCGTCTAGCGGTTTTTTCGTCTTGCGAAGCAACCCTATTAGCGGCTTAGCGCTATTAGCGGTTTAGCGGCTATTAAAGGCTTAGCGGCTATTAGCGGCTTAGCGGCTTAGAAAAAGGGGGGGGGGAGCGAAAAAAATTGGAACACTTGTAAGACCTTTTCGTCTTGCAAAGCAAGCCCATAGGGAAAATCGTCTTGCGAAGCAGCTCAAAAACAGAAAACCCTTTCGTCTAGCGGGTTTTCCGTCTTGCGAGGCATTCGTCTTGCGGGGCACCACTGTATTCACAAAAGAACTTTTACACAGTGTTCGTAAGAAACAATCAGATTTCCTCTGAGCATTTCAAAAACCACCATGTGGGGACAAAGTTAAAGATTCAAACTACAAAGAGCTAATTTCCTACTTGAGCATGCATATGTAATTCAGAGTAAATAAAAGAGGAAGCAAGGAGGAATGCTTTTAGGAAACTCCAGAGTTCATAAGCAGCAATAAACAGGAGAGGACGGAAGGATGGCAAGGAGATAGGTAACTTTATCACCTTCCTCTGAAACTATTTCCAGGCCCTAAGATTAACAGAATCAAGGAAGGCTACATCAAAGAAACTGCCTACTATCTTTCATGGCCTAGGATACCTGATGCAGCAACCGGCAACCCTCCTGTGTGCGTGATTTGTCAAGCAAGAGATATAGGACAGGGATGCAGAGGCGTGGATTGATAAAAAACCATATCAAAATGGCTCAACCCCAGTCAACGCAATGCTTTCATTGCTGACACAAATGGCTTACTCCATATTTGTTATAATTCCTCATAGCAATCCCACTTGATCACTACATCCTTCCTCTCCTGTTTATGACCTCTGGAGTTTCCTAAAAGCATTCCTCCTTGCTTCCTCTTTTATATGCATGCTCAAGTAGGAAATAGTTTCTTTGTAGTTTTAACTTAACTTTGACCCACCCTGGGACCTCTGGGTATAGGGCAGTATATAAATTAAATTCGTAATAATAATAATAAAATGGAACACATAAGCCATGGGTAGGCAAACTAAGGCCCGGGGGCTGGATCTGGCCCAATTGCCTTCTCAGTGTGCTTTTACAGTGTGTTTCTACATGAGTAGAATGTGTTTTTTTATTTAAAATACATCTTTGGCTTATTTTGGGGGCATAGGAATTCATTCACTATTATTATTTTTCAAAATATAGTCTGGCCCCCCAACAAGGTCTGAGGGACAGTGGACCGGCCCCCTGCTGAAAAAGTTTGCTGACTGCTGGCATAAGCAATGTGGCTTCTGCACCAAGAATTTACAACCCATGTTAGAAGGGCGGAGGAGAGAAGAGGCTGAGGAGATTCTATGCTTGCAAAAAAGAAGAAATTGAGGGCATAGCTCTGCTCCAAACAGGTTCCAGATGCAGACTGGGGACTCCTCATCCCACTAACATGAGAATTAATGGGAACCATCTTTGGAGAATGGCTCCGATGCGATTCAACCAGGTAGGAGCATCTCACACACAGAACCCTGTATAACCCTGGCACTCACCCCCACCGCTCAAAAACCCCGGTAACAGTCGTCTTTTAGACGGACAACTCGCACCGCGTCGCCATTTCCCTTCGCAGACAAACCAGAAGCCCAATGGGAACCATCTTTGGAGAATGGATCTGATGCGATTCAACCTGATTGGAGCATCTCACGCACAGAAGCTGCACACAGCCGCTTCCCCAGGCATCACACACCCCCCCCATCCAGACCACCGCAGTCCCCATCCCCAGGCCAGAGGAGCTGGAAAGGCGCCGGCCCCACCTCTGCCCCCCTCACCTGGGCAATGCACGCACAACACTCGCTCTCCATGTACTTCTCTTTCATCTTGCAGGCGCACTCCCGCGCCCTCTCCAGGCAGCGCATGGCCTTTGAGTGCTCCCCTTCCCGCAGGTGGATGTTGCCCAGGTTGAAGTAGGCCCGGTAGAGGTCTTCGTGCAGCTGAGCCTGCCTAGGGGAGGAGAGAGGAAGCCTTTGACAGCTGCCTGACAGCTGCTTTGGACTAGAGCTCCCATCAAGCCCAGGCAGCACGGTCACATGATGCAGGAGGGGGCCCAGCGAAATCACAGCACACGTGCCGACGGGGGCAGGTGGGAGACTACCAGCGTGTAGCCGATCAGTTCAACGCCTCTTAGCTAGGAGGAAAGACAGCTTGTGAAATTAGCAGGGCAGATGTTTGGCAGAGAGAGCGGGCGTCCAATAAATATATACACAGAGAGGAAAGTTTCCCAGTTCAGCATTAGGAACATAAAGAGCCCGCAGGATCAGGCCAAAGTCCCATCTAGTCCAGCATCCTGCTCTCACATGGGCCAACCGGACGCCTTTGGGAAACCTGCAGGCAAGATTCGAACTCAAGACCCCTCTCCCCTCCTGTGGCTGCCAGCACCTGGTGCTCAGAAGCAGAGCTGACTTGATAGTTTTCTCCTCCAAAAATCTGCCCATTCCTCTTTTAATAATAATAGTAATAAAATTTATTTATACCCCGCCCTCGCCGGCCAGAGCCGGGTTCAGGGTGGCTAACACCAATAAAATAAAATCACGGTAAAAACATAATAGGGGAAAAAGAGAGGGGGGGGGACAATTTAAAATACAGTGGTACCTCGGCTTAAGAACTTGATTCGTTCTGGAGGTCCGTTCTTAACCTGAAACTGCTCTTAACCTGAAGCACCACTTTAGCTAATGGGGCCTCCAGCTGCCGCTGCACCGCCGGAGCACAATTTCTGTTCTCATCCTGAAGCAAAGTTCTTAACCCGAGGTACTATTTCTGGGTTAGCGGAGTCTGTAACCCGAAGCGTATGTAACCTGAAGGATATGCAACCTGAGTACCACTGTACAGGTTAAAATGCAATTTAAAAAGCAGCCTCATTTTAAAAGTAGCCGGTAGATCAAGACCATAAGGGGAGGGAAACATAAGGGTCAGAGTGAGTCCAAACCAAAGGCCTGGTGGAACAGCTGTCTTGCAGGCCCTGCGGAAAGATGTCAAGTCCCGCAGGGCCCTAGTCTCTTGGGACAGAGCGTTCCACCAAGTCGAAGCCAGTGCTGAAAAGGCCCTGGCTCTAGCTGAGACCAATCTAACCACCTTGCGACCTGGGACCTCCAAAATGTTGTCATTTGTGGACCTTAAGGTCCTCCACGGGGCAGACCAGGAGAGCTGGTCCCATAAGTACAAGGGTCCTAGGCCGCATAGGGCTTTAAAGGTCAAAACCAGCACCTTAAACCTGACCCTGTACTCCACTGGGAGCCAGTGCACTTGGTAAAGCACTGGGTGAATGTAATCCTGCGGCAAGGACCCCGTAAGGAGCCTCACCGCGGCATTCTGCACCCGCTGGAGTTTCTGGGTCAGCTTCAAGGGCAGCCCCGTGTAGAACGAGTTACAATAATCAAGCCTGGAGGTGACCGTCGCGTGGATCACAGTGGCCAGATCAGGGCGAGAAAGGTAAAGGACTAACTGCTTTTAAAGCCATCCAACCCACACTGCAAAAGTTCCATAGTTTAGCTACATGTTGCATGGCTCTGCAAAATGACCACCTGACAGGGCCCTACATAATAATAATAATAATAATAATAATAATAATAATAAATTTTATTTATATCCCGCCCTCCCCAGTTGAGCCGGGCTCAGGGCGGCTAACAACAATCAAATAAACAATCAAATAATCACACATTCTAAAGGTCAGGGGGAGGAGGAGAGCCCTAGAGCCCCACAGGGCCCAGCCCAGCCCTTACTCAGAGATGTAGATGCTCTTTTTGATGTAGTAGGCATGCTTGGCCGGGTTCTTGAGGCTGTCGTAGACCAAGCCCAGGTTCAGGTAGAGTCGCGCCCTCATCTCGCTGGCCTCCCGCTGTGGCACTTCCCCTGTGAGAAGGACGCAGCCTGCCGTTACCCCCTGCAGGTAGCAACCCGCACACAATCCTCCTCGCAGGGGCCGAGAGGGTGGCCCTCCATTCAGCTCCCAGCATCCGCTGTTTCAGCATCCGCCAAGGCAACGTGAAGTCCCGAATTCTCAGCAGAGTCTCAGGATGAGGCTCCCTCTCAGCTCCCTTCCCGCCTCTGCCAGAGGTACCTTCCAGCTGCTCCTCCAACACCTGCAGGCTCTTCATAAAGGCCGCCTCCGCCTCCTGCAGGGCCTCGCTCGAGGGCTCACTTTCCGCCATGAACATGTACGTGCGGCCAATGGTGGCCCAGGCCCTCTGCTGCTCAGTGGGGTTGCAGAGGGAGCGGGCCAGATCCAGGTGGCGGCGCTGGTGCTGGAGAGAGGAACACAGAGGGGAGGGTCAAGGCCAGGTCCACCGGGAGCATCCATCCCCAGTCCCACGAGAGAATTGGGCGGGCCTCAGAATTCTGCTTTTCCGTCTCCTGGTCCAGGCCCCCACCTCCAAAGCAGCAAAGGGCCACATTCCCTTCTAGACAACCTTCTGGGGGCCACGTGCTAGGTGGGCAGGGCCAGAGGACAAAGTGGATGGAGTCATTCATGCTCATGTTACCTTTGTACTGTAGCTTAATTGTTACACACACTCATGCATTCCTCTCTATCCTGCATCCAGGAAGCAAGAAGCTCAAAGGAACGCAGCAAAGGGATTGATTTACTGTTGCAATGGTTTATGGCTTATCAATAGCAAGGTCCCTGTGGTGAAATACAGATGAGACATCTTGTGACTGTGGAGCAAAATCATTTGGGGCTTTAATTTTTAAAACTGAACTTCACCTGTAAATCTCAGGGTAGTTCACAACATAAAAACGCAGTATAAAAACACAAAGTACGTACATAAGTTTATATGATTTGTGTCCTTTGTTCGGATCTACAGTGGACACTCGGGTTGCGAACATGATCCGTGCGGGATGCACGTGCGCAACCCACAGCGTTTCCAACCCGCAGCAGGTCTGCGCATGTGTGGGTTGCGATTCGGCACTTCTGCACAAGCTCAAAATTCAATTCAGCGCTTCTGCGCATGCGCAACCACCGAAACCTGGAAGTAACCCTTTCTGGTACTTCCAGGTTTCAGCAATCCGTAACCCGAAAAAATGCAACCTGAAGCGTCTGTAACCCGAGGTATGACTGTACAGTCATACCTCGGGTTGGATATGCTTCACGTTGAGTGCGTTCGAGTTGCGCTCCGCGGCAACCCAGAAGTAACGGAGTGTGTTAATTCCGGGTTTCGCCGCTCGCGCCTATGCAGACACTCAAAATGACATCACATGCATGCGCAGAAGCGGCGAAATGCGACGTGTGCCTGCGCAGACATGCCGTCGCTAGTTACGTTTGCTTCTGGATGCGAACGGGGCTCCGGAACGGATTATAAATAACAGTTTCAAAGCAGTTCTTGAAGTAAGCACCACTTTAAGGGATTCTGTCAAAACCGGGGGGCTTAAAGCCGCGATCTCTGGAAAGAGCTTCTACCCTCCGGACTCCCGCCTCCTCCAGCCCTCACACCTTCAGTGCAGCTTCATAACTCTCCAGCTCAGCCAGGCACTCCCCGATTTTCCGGTGGGCCACGGCACAGCCGATGGCATCGTCAACACTCTCCAAGAGACGCAGCTCCTGCCGGTGCTCCTCCAACGCCTCCTCAAAGCGCCCTGCCAGGAAAGAAGGTTCAGCGGTGCGCCTTAGAGGGCAGGCAAAGCAAGTGCCATGCGCATGCTATTGCACCAAGGGAGTGGAGGGAGAAAAACGCATTTCATCAGTGCTTTTCTCCCCTAGATGCGCCAGAGCAGCTTGGGGGCTTGCTCAACTGAGCGCGGGGAGTCTTCTGTGCCTCAACTGAGCAGGTTAAGGGACCACCACCTACTTAAAGTAGCTGTTTAAAGCTATTTCAAAGTCGCCTGGATCTGGAAGCCTAGGACCCATGTACCTACAGGACCACCTCTCCTGGTATGCCCCACGGAGGACCTTAAGGTCCACAAATGACAACATTCTGGAGATGCCAAGTCACAAGGTGGTTAAGTTGTTCTCAACTAGGGCCAGGGCCTTTTCAGCACTGGCCCGGACTTGGTGGAACGCTCTGTCCCAAGAGACCAGGGCCCTGCGGGACTTGACATCTTTCCGCAGGGCCTGCAAGACAGAGCTGTTCCGCCTGGCCTTTGATTTGGACTCGGTCTGACCCTTATGTTTCCCTCCCCTGATGGTTTTGATCTATGGGCTACCATTAAAATGAGGCTGTATTTTAAATTGCATTTTAACCTGTATTTTAAATTGCCCCCCCCTTTCCCCCTAGTACGTTTTTACTGTGATTTTATTGGTGTTAGCCGCCCTGAGCCCGGCTTTGTCTGGGTAAGCTGGGGTATAAATAATTTTTATTATTATTATTACAGGACACTCACCATGACGAGCCAAGATCCCTCCCAGCTGGTTACAGAGGGCTGCTTCCTCCTTCAGGTCCCCCTTACGCTGGGCTTTCTCCTTGTCCTTCTGGAGCTCTGAAGGACAGCAGCAGCAGAAGACCCATTAGTCTCATCCGGTTAGAAAACATGGATATTTACTGTGTTAATTATAATGACTATTACTATTACTCTTGAGAGTCCCATGGACTGCAAGAAGATCAAACGTATCCATTCTGAAGGAAATCAGCCCTGAGTGCTCACTGGAAGGACAGATCCTGAAGCTGAGGCTCCAAGACTTTGGCCACCTCATGAGAAGAGAAGACTCCCTGGAAAAGACCCTGATGTTGGGAAAGATGGAGGGCACAAGGAGAAGGGGACGACAGAGGACGAGATGGTGGGACAGTGTTCTCGAAGCGACCAGCATGCGTTTGACCAAACTGCGGGAGGCAGCGGAAGACAGGAGTGCCTGGTGTGCTCTGGTCCAGGGGGTCACGAAGAGCTGTTTTGGGACTACAACTCCCATGATGCCTAGCTAACAGGACCAGTGGTCAAGGATGATGGGAACTGTAGTCCCAAAATATCTGGAGCGATGAGTTTGCCCATGCCTGGTTTACCCCCTGTGATGGTGGTGAAGGGGGGGGGGGGCTAAGGCGGTCTCCCTGACTTGAAAATGAGTTAAATATGTTATGCAAGCTCCCACTTCTCCCCCCCCCCCCGCAGGTAACCCAACCCTCCCCTCCCCCCCAGGTATCACTCTCCCTCCCTCAACCCATCCAGGCATGGGTGCCAACTTGAATAAAATGGGGGGGGGGGGTTTTCCTAGTTAAACCCCGCCCCACATAATCAATCGCATGACGCAGTGCCCCCCCCCCGACTTAAATGGAAATGCCCATAAACTTGGGGGGTGTCCTTGAATATTTTATTGGGGGGGGCGAAGGGCCCCCTGAGTTGGCCCCTCCCCCTCTCCCCTTCAGGCAACTCTCTCCCTCCCCCAACCCCTTCAGGCAGTTGGGGGGGGTTCCTGTTAAGCCCTGCCTTGCCTAATTGATCACATGACAGGGCGCACCCCCATGCCCATCAACTGGGGGGTCTCGAATATTTTATGACGGGGGGAGGCCCCCTGAGTTGGCCCCTCCCCCTAGGACGCCCCCCTCCCCCTTCAGGTAACTCCCTCCCAACAGAGGTGAATAAGCGTAACTAAAATGGGGGGTTTCCCCAGTTAAGCCCCCCCCCACATAATCGATCACATGACATGGCGCACCCCCCCCATTCCCTCCCCCAACCCCATTCCCAGGGTCTCGAGTATTTTAGGAGGGGGGGCGTAGACCTCCTCCCCCCTTCAGGTAACTCCTCCCCTCCCCCAACCCCTCCAGGCAGGGGGGGCAACTTGGATAAAATGGGGGGGTTTCCCCTCAGTTAAGTCCCGCCCCGCACACTCGATCAAATGACGTGGCCCCCCATGCCCATCAAGTGGGGGGTCTCGAATATTTTATGAGGGGGCGAAGACCCCCCCCCCGGCCCCCTGAGTTGGCCCCTCCCCCTCACCTCCCCCCCCCACTCACGGCGGATCTCTCGGTCCCGCGCGCCCCCCATGGCCGCCGCCCCCGCCGCCGCCTCGTCTCTCTCTTCCCTTCCGCGCCAAACTCCCGCTCGCCCCGAGGACTCCCCTGATTGGCCGAGCCCTGGCGCGCTCCCATTGGCTGAGCGCCGCCCAACCGCGCGCCGCTTCTTCCTCTTCCTGGCCACGCCCCGAAGAGGCGGGGCCACTCAGCTGCTGCTGCTGGCTCCGCCCCCCTGATCCTCCTCGGACGCCTCGCTCTCCGGCGGGACTCCGCCTGATTTCCCAGAAAGGGGGGGGGGGAGGTTTGCTGGTGATGAGCCAGATTGAGGTTGGATGAGGCCCTAAGGCAGGGATCAAGCACACTTTTTCAGCAGGGGGCCGGTCCACTATCCCTCAGACCTTGTGGGGGGCCGGACTATACTGTATACAGAAGCAATGTACGCAGGTCAATTCATTTGCAGGATTCTAGAAATACTTGTAATGATATTATGAATGGACAATAAGTAATTTCAATGATTTTTTAAAATTTGAAATGGACATGCGGTATGATGATAAACAATGGCACCAGGGAAGGGACTAGGGGGAAGTCAGTTCTTTTCTTTTTTTCTTTATGTTGGGAAAGGAGTACGGCAAGGCTGTATATTGCCTCCCTGCTTATTTAACTTATATGCAGAATTCATCATGCGAAAGGCTGGGCTGGATGAATCCCTAGCCGGAATTAAGATTGCCGGAAGAAATCTCAACAACCTCAGATATGCAGATGACACAACCTTGATGGCAGAAAGTGAAGAGGAATTAAAGAACCTTTTAATGAGGGTGAAAGAGGAGAGCGCAAAATATGGTCTGAAGCTCAACATCAAAAAAAAACACAAAGATCATGGCCACTGAGCCCATCACCTCCTGGCAAATAGAAGGGGAAGAAATGGAGGCAGTGGGAGATTTGACTTTCTTGGGCTCCACGATCACTGCAGATGGTGACAGCAGCCACAAAGTTAAAAGACGCCTGCTCCTTGGGAGAAAAGCAATGACAAACCTAGACAGGGATACTGGAGTGACTTGCTGGTTCCTCCTGCAGGTGGATCACGTTTGGTCAAAACTCTCCACTATGACCTGTCCATCTTGGGTGGCCCTGCACGGCAGAGCTCATAGCTTCTCTGAGTTATTCAAGCCCCTTCACCATGGCAAGGAAGACAGCATCTTAAAAAGCAGAGACATCACCTTGCCAACAAAGGTCCGTATAGTCCGTATAGTTCAAGCTATGGTTTTCCCAGTAGTGATGTATGGAAGTGAGAGCTGGACCACAAAGAAGGCTGATCGCCAAAGAATGGATGCTTCTGAATTCTGGTGCTGGAGGAGACTTTTGAGAGTCCCATGGACGGCAAGAAGATCAAACCTCTCCATTCTGAAGGAAATCAGCCCTGAGTGCTCACTGGAAAGACAGATCCTGAAGCTGAGGCTCCAGTACTTTGGCCACCTCATGAGAAGAGAAGACTCCCTGGAAAAGACCCTGATGTTGGGAAAGATGGAGGGCACAAGGAGAAGGGGACGACAGAGGACGAGATCGTGGGACAGTGTTCTTGAAGCTACCAGCATGAGTTTGACCAAACTGCGGGAGGCAGTGGAAGACAGGAGTGCCTGGCGTGCTCTGGTCCAGGGGGTCACGAAGAGGCAGACACGACTAAACAAGAAGAAAGTCAGGAGTCAGCAAACTTTTTCAGACCTCAGCAGGGGGCCAGACTATATTTTGAAGAGGATAATAATAATAATAATAATAATAATAATAATAATAATAATAATAAATTATTTATACTCCACCCTTCTGGGCGGCTTCCCAAAAAAAAATTAAATACCGTAATACATCAAACATTAAAAGTTTATTACTTACATCATAGGAACCTACACAGCGTAAAACACTGTTGCTGTATGTAGGTTTTAGTTTATTTGTTTTTTGTAGGTTTTAGTTTATTTGTTTTTTATCTTATGTTTTGGAAATGTACATTGTTTTTTCTTTAAATTTTTTTTGGGGCCCCCAAGAGAGTGGGACCCTAAGCTATAGCTTGTTTAGCTTATACAAAAATCTGGCACTGAGCTGCCCCCCCCCATCTCCATAGCAAGTAAGCAGACTCCAAGCATGGCAGAAGGGCCCAGGGGTTAGATCCTGACATTCAGAAGACATCTGAAGGCAGCCCTGTTCAGGGAAGTTTTTAATGTGTGACATTTTAATGTATTTGTATTTTTTGTTGGAAGCCGCCCAGAGTGGCTGGGGAAACCCAGCCAGATGGGCGGAGTACAAACATCATCATAATAATAATTAATAATAATAATCATAATAATCCCCACCCAACCAGAAAGCACCGGGGTGGACTGGTGGACTGGGCCAACTGTTTCTCAGTCTGGTCTACCTCGCAGGGTCAGAATAAAGATGGAACAAGGGCTTGATCCGCCTTCCTTGGAATTCCAGCAGGCAGCAGGGAGAGAGATGGAGCACAGCTGGGAAAACACCGTCCCCCTTTATTAACTTTGCTAAAGGTGGAGTTAGATGAGTAGCAAAGGCAGATCCAGCTCTAGTCCATTCTACAGGGACAGCTGCCCCCTTCTGCTTTATTCTGCTGCCCTTTTGCTCAGAGAGACGCAGCTGGAAGCCTCTCAAGGGCATGCTGGGACATGTAGTCCTGCGTAGGCACCCCATGGAGACAGAGTGGACAGTTTCTTCTACCAAGCACTGCTGAGCAAGCGCAATGGGGCATGCTCAGTAACAGCAACTGAAGCCCTTTGGCTGCCCACACTTGGGATCTGAATTTAGTGCATTCGGTATGGAGAGGGCGAGAGATGCCACATGTCCTGATGAGCTCGCCTCCAACAAAAAGCGGACAGTCCTCGTGGAAGCTGCGCAGGGCCATCAACTGCAAAAAGTGCTTCATATTGATTGTGTTGCAAGGCTTAGGACAAGGAGCGTGGCTTAAGGCTATGGTGTGAGATTCAGAGCAAGGAGATTTGTAGCTGTTTCTGAACCTCTTCTTCACTGGACCAGTGAAGACCAGGCCACTGGCCTATCCAATATCCTGTTCTCACAGTGGCCAGTCAGAAACCCTCAAGAAGGATCTATGCTCAAGAGCCCTCTCTCCTCCTGTGGCTTCCAGATTCAGAAGCATCGCTGGCTCCAGGTGTGGAGGCAGAACCCTGCCATGTTTGTATTCTTACTTTGTTTTTTCATATTGCAGTTTTTTGTTATGAACTGCCCTGAGATCGACGGACAAAGTATGGTCTACAAATTTAATAAACTGTAATAAATAATAATAATAATCCTGGTTGGTAGCCATTGAAGGCCCTCCACTTCAAAAATTTGTCTAATCCTCTTTTATAGCCATCTAGGCTGGTGGCAGGGACGCGGGTGGCACTGTGGGTTAAACCACAGAGCCTAGGACTTGCCGAACAGAAGGTTGGCGGGTCGAATCCCCGCGACAGGGTGAGCTTCTATTGCTCGGTCCTTGCTCCTGCCAACCTAGCAGTTCGAAAGCATGTCAAAGTGCAAGTAGATAAATAGGTACCGCTCCAGCGGGAAGGTAAACGGTGTTTCCGTGCACTGCTCTGGTTCGCCAGAAGCGGCTTAGTCATGCTGGCCACATGACCCGGAAGCTGTACGCCGGCTCCCTCGGCCAATAAAGCGAGATGAGCGCCGCAACCCCAGAGTTGGCCACGACTGGACCTAATGGTCAGGGGTCCTTTTACCTTTACCTTTAGGCTGGTGGCAACTCAGTATGCTTTGCTGTGGCTGGACTGGATTACACCCAGGGAGATAATGGAACAATTGCCAGCATTGAGCTATATAAACAAAGTCTTCATGCAGAGGTATGCCAGGTAGTCGGGGCTGCAAATCAATCACCCAATCCACTTTTACCCATGTTTATTCAGAAGTCCCACTGTGCTCAGATTACTCCCACATCAGTGTGCATACAATCACAGCCTGCATTTATCAAGGGCATAAAGCCCCTTTCCTAAGGGAGAAAGCTATAGAGGTTGGGGCATTTTGTTTGAAGGAGAAGGGAACCTAGGTTAGAAACCTGAACATATCCACCTGCTTAAAAGCCCTACAGGACTTGGATGGACTAGTGAACAAGTGTAGGATTGCGATGCAGAGATGCTAAAATTATGAAGGTTGGGGAATGTTATTCATTTATATTCCACCTTCTTGCCAAAATGGCTTCTCTGCAAAATAGAAAGGGTTGTTCCCTTTCATTCTGTCACTCACACACAATTCAAAATAGAGGTTATCCAATGAAACTGACAGGCAGCAGATTCAGGAAATGCCTCCTTCACCTAATGCAGAATTAGTTAGTGGACAATTCTTATGCCGGTTTCCAGAAACAGCTGAGCAGCAATGAATGCCGCATACCTGTTACCTGATCATGTCAGGTTAGGGCAGCAGGGAAAACTTGGACCATTGCAACTCTGTTCTCTTTTAGCATAAGGTTAGTTAACAAAGGTTCTGGTGGGCTGAATGTGTAGAGACATACAAACAGGTCTAAGCATCGCACTGTTTAGACCTTTAACCTCCCTCTCCAAATCTTCCATCATCTCTCTAGGTACTACTGCCTTTGGGGACTCTGAGGTCTCGCAGCTAGCAGGCACCATCTTAGTTCCCTCTCCCGGTCTGCCCCACGGAGAGCCTCAAGGTCCACAAATAGCAACACCCTAGAGGTCCCGGGCCCTAAGGAAGTTAGATTAGCTTCAACCAGAGCCAGGGCCTTTTCAGTAATGGCTCCGGCCTGGTGGAACGCTCTGCCTCATGAGACCAGGGCCCTGCAGGATCTGATTTCTTTCCGCAGGGCCTGTAAGACAGAGTTGTTCCGCCTGGCCTTTGGCTTGGAATCAACTTGATTCCCTCCCTCTCTTTTTCTTTTTTCTTTTTCCTTTCTCCTCCTGCGATGAGGCTACATTTTAATATTTTAATGTTTCAATATTTTAATGTTGTATTTTAATTTTGTTTTGAAGTTGTAATCATTCAACTTGTTTTTATTATTGCTTGTTAGCCGCCCTGAGCCCGGCCTTGGCTGGGGAGGGCGGGGTATAAATAAAAATTATTATTATTATTATTAATGGCAAGCTCAGGTGGCTGAGTACAAACAAGAGTGGGGCTGCTAAAAAAACCACCCAGTTGGTATCAACACACCCAGGTGAATTCTGAGGGATGCAGAAGGACAATTCACTAAAAAAAAAAATAATAAAAGAGGGATACTCCTTTCCCACTTTTTTTTTTTTAAAAAAAGCTCAATTAGAACAGAACCTGCTTAGTGGTTCCCAGAAGCCACAGAATGCTGAGTGCTGGATGGAAAGAAAACGCAGGAAAGGTTGAATTGGCCGTTTTAGGCACTTCTTGCTCAGTGTTGTGGAGTCATAAAATTGTAGTCGGAAGGGACCCAAAATGCCATCTAGTCCAACTCCGTTTTTGCAGGTCCCTTGTTCTCTGCATGTGTTTGAAGGCAATTTACGCCAGGTGCCATACATCCTAGAGCAACCTTTCTCAACCTGTGGGTCCCCAGATGTTCGACTACAACTCCCATCACCTCTAGCTAGCAAGGCCAGAGCTCAGGTTATCCTTCTTGCCTTGCTCGTTTCTCCCTCTTTGAAATCTTTGCTCCAAACAATCCAGCCAGTTAGTGACTGGAACAACTCAACTACTGAAGATAAAAAGGAAGGAGTGTCATTTGCAGTCTATTTACAGTGCCCAGGAGTAGTCTGGGGGGTGGGCCTTGTTTTTTGTTCTTGTTTTCATCACGTATTTTGTGCTTTTGTATTGTCTTTTTATGTTGTGAACCACTCCGAGATCTGCGGATGAAGGGCGGTACATGAATTTAATAAATAAATAGTCTGTCGCTTTGAACAGGGTGACCGCCTTCCAATAAAGTTAAAACAACCTGTTGCTCCATAAAGTTTGGCAAAGCAGCTAACTGCATCTCTTGAGCTAGAGCACACAATTACTTTATTATCTCAGCCAGGACAGTTGCCCAGCAGGGCTGCACAGGGACGGTTTTTCCTAAGTGGCCACATACAGTGGAATTTCAGACCTGATCACAAGTGGAAGAGCGTTGATGCAACCCAAGCCAAAGTCCTGGGACCATAGCAAGATCAAGACTACAGAAGAACTCACATGGACAGTGGGTTGCATGCCAGTCATGGGCACGGCCAGCCAACACCTCCTTGCCCATGCATAGGCAAACTCGGCCCTCCAGATGTTTCAGGACTACAACTCCCATCATCCCTAACAGGACCAGTGGTCAGGGATGATGGGAATTGTAGTCCCAAAACAGCTGGAGGGCCGAGTTTGCCTTATGCCTGGCAGACCACCTCTCTTGCTGCAGCGGGTCTGCAACTTCCTGACTAGACTACTGCATCCCTCTCTACATGAAGGCAACCTCCATTATAGAGGGCAGAAACAGGACATTTGGCATAGCACACAACCCTTCCTTGTAAAAAAATTAATGCTGCGAATGAAAAGAGGGTAAAAGGATGCTGGCTACTTTTGTGCTGAAATACTTGAGACGAAGTATTGAGGTGCTGAAGGTGAAGCGTTTGGGGTTGGGAAACAGGTCTCAGGGGGAACTGCTGCAGAAACTTCTGCCCACTTGGTGTGGACAACTGTGGTCTAACATTCTGCTTACATCGCCAGCCTTTTCAGTGAGCAGGAGTTCAGAAAAACTATTTCCAGATAGCGAGAGCTTTTCCCGATGGTGTTTCAGCTTTGGGATTATGAGCTGCATGCCGCATGCAATCAGCACAGGCCCCTTTGGAAGGGACCGTGCTCACCCCAGTCCTGAGTTTGGTTCCGCCTTGGTAAAGAAGCCACGCTTGGGTCAAGCACACACACATACGCAGACAGCAATGGGTTGGCAATACTTTTTTTTTTTTTTTGTTTCGTTTAAACTACATTACATACAGAAACTTCAAACAAACGCAGACCAGATAAAGGAACAAAAGAAATCATTCCCAACAACATTTAAAACCATCCCTCATTTTTGTAAAAGCCATTTCGGTATCATGTGTAGTGCTCGCAAAAATGGGTTAGACACAAGGTGGGACGGGCGGGAGCGGCGGAAGCTTATGGCCAGGTGCCCCCAAAGCTGTTACGCTGGAGCAGCTGCAGCGCCCTGCCCCACATCTCCTTGGCCAGCCCGCAGGGTGGAGAGATGGAGGGGGTGATGACAGAAGTGGCAGCCTTCCGTTATACAAGCGCCTGGAGACTGACACTGCCCTTCCCACTTTCTTCTGGTTTCAAGCCGGAGCTTCCAGCTGGATTCCAAGGTCCAACAGAGAACCCCTCTTTCTCTCTCTCTCTTTTTCTCCACAAAAAAGAAGAAGAAAAGATCAACAGGAACACAAATAATGAAAAATCAGGCCAAGTACAACGGACATACCATCTTGCAAACAAACCATTAGTTTTCTTTTAAATTATTTTAATTCTACATTCGCTAGTTAAATAAATTACCCACAGTGAATACTGTAAGGAGGTTTGTGGTCTGCCAGTCCTTCAGGCCCTGGCATGGATAAGCATGCTACAATCTTTAGGCGTCTAGCACAGAACTAGACAGATAAGGCTCAGCTACCAAGTAGAAGTTGGACAGAGTCCCGTAGTGAGGACAGGGCAACCCAGGAGGAGGAGGAGGTGGTGGTGGTGAGGCAGGGAGGATGAGAATGAGAGCAGGGAAGCAAAAATGCTGGCAGTGGCAAGCCTGGCAGAGAGGTCTCCCCAAGGAGGACCCCAATCACACAAATGGTTCCCAGCAGATCAGAAAGTCTTAACATGCTTCTCATATCAAGCCCTGGGAAGACTTGCTCATCTTCCACTCTCAAAGTGCTTGTCCTTCACTACATACAGACTCTTGGGGTGGCCACAGTTGCTCTCTTCATTTCAGGGGAGGGAGAGCTCTGCAGCCACTTCCATCCCTCACTTGGCTCTCAGGGAGAATTAACCACTGCCATGATGCGATCATGCCTAAACAACAGCTTCTCAAGAAACTAGGAGGGTCCCTTCTGTCCACTGCTGTTCCGACACATTGCCCCCTCCCTCCCAGAAATACTAGATAAGTCAGAAGCTTGGCAATAGATAATAGATTCTTGCAATAACCGTTGGGAGGGGGAAGAACTACCTTCAATTATACAGGATAAAGGGAAATGATGTCTACCCATGAACCGCTCCCAATGGGTAACTTCCAAGTTAGCTCTTTGCCACGGGCTAGACTGAGATGATCAGCCACTAACTGTCTTAGCAGAGGAACCTGCTGGGGAAGGAAGAATGTGGCAGCTGGTCTCTTTTTAGGAGGTAGTTGCCAAATGTATTGAAGCGTCTGGATGGGAGAACTCACACCCAAGATACCCCAACTCTGGAAAGGAGCCGAGAGGTACAACCACCAGGCTACAGCTTGTTTGCAGCACAATTCAACTGCACTTCATTCAAAGTTACTACATCACAAATTCCTCTAGACCTCCGCTCCAGTCGTCAGTAGCCGACTCTGTCTCCTCTAGTCCTAACTAGAGCAAAAGGTCTTTTTTTTAAAAAAAAAAAAAGCAGCAACAGGAGACATACAGATGACCCAGTAGAAAAAGTCCACACATGGAAGACTCCATGGGTAGCATTCAACTAAGTTTTAGAAGAGACCCACTGAAATTAAAGAACATAACTAGGTTAGACCCATTAATTTAAACAGGTCTGCTCCAAATAAAACAAATTTGAATACCATCCTATGGGAGGACTGCCCAATCCTCAATCTCTCAAGTGCATTCTGAAAATATGGACAGGTGTTCTCTGGTAGGGTCCAAAGGGAGGGAGTGGAAGAGGCTCCACTCGGTTTGCCATGTTCTGAATCTCAAGGATCAAGCCCATTTCGCCTCCCACACCCAAGTGGGATGCCAAGCAAACCCCTCTTTCCACTGGTCTTCTTCCAGAGACTTCCCTCTCTTGGGAGGGAGGTACAGCACTGCCTATTGGACAAGATGGTTCACAATCTCATCTTCCTTCTCTTCCCATCCCCAGGATTGTGTTCCGTTTCTTACGAGAGGGGTCTTAAGGCCTGCTAAGAACACCTTCCTCCTAACTACCATGTTAGCTCTTCCAACATCCAACCACTTAGAGCTACTCCCAAAGGTGCTCTTGCATCCAAGTTACATGACCACATGCCAAACATCAGGGTCTGGGAAGCTCTGGACATAGGCATTATCAGCACTCCCCCCCCCCCATTGCTAGCCTGTGGGAATTGATGTTGCCTTTTCAACCTACATGAGGACGAGGTCTGAGCTTTCCTATGACCTTCCAGAGACGGGCTGCAGGAAAGGCAGGCCCATTGAAAGCATTCCTTCTTCTGCAGTTACCTAGTATATCACTTCTACTCATAAGTTAAGGTTAATGCTGAAGCCAGTCCCTGGAAGCACGACGAGCAGATTTCTAACCTCTGCATTAGTGTATACATAAGCTCCTTTTACAAGTAAAACTTTTGGTGTGTGCATTTATTTCCAGAGTAAAGTAGGGAAAACTATTTCAAGTCTAGACCTGCTCCAGTTTAAGGATTAAGTGATGTGCAAATTCTGGCTATTATTTAGAGGATGCAGTCTTGAAATCTGCTCCACAATAAAAGGATCCATGAGCTTTAGTTCCCAGGGCAAGCTGCAAGCTTCCTCAATCCACATGTTCTGCACTTGAGCCCAGAAACAGCCTCTTCGTTCCGAATACCTGAGAAAGTGCTCCGTGCTGGTTTGCATTCCCAAATACAAGGAAGACAGTTGCATGCACACACAGGCATCTAAGGGGCATTCTTGTTCCAAGTGTTTTGAGCAAGTGTGCTGCCCTTCACAGACCATTTCAAAGGCTGATCTTCCAGGCTGCCAATTCTCAAAAGCGCCCATTACAAGAAGTTGCCTTTAACATGCAGCCTGCTTTGTGAAGATCTTAAGAATTAGTTCCTGGTTCAGAGTCCTTGCAATTAAAACACCTTAGGGCAAGAGAGACATAATTTTGGCTTTGGCAACCCTCAACTGGTAAAACAAAAACAAAACCCTGCCTAGTTGGTCAATAATTCCTAATCACCAGCTAAAACGAACAAACAAGCCACAGCTGTATGCATGTCTGAAAAGCTCTTCCTCTGAAAGCTCTTCCTTCAGGAAAGAAGTTCTGCCTTCACATTCCCATCAGACAGGACTAATATAATATGGGGCAACTCCTTTGCTGAACAGTTTAACATGCCATCAGCTGGAACATCCTGCTAAACAGCTTGCCAACCTTCAGCTCTCGCTATCCTTGGGCACTTTACTTTTTCTATACACATGCTATGACATTCTCCTACTCTGGGACTCCCAAGAGCATGTGGCCTGCTAAAATGAATGTGGCCCAGGCAGTCACCAGGAGCTTTTGCTGCCCTGCCAGGACAAACACAAGACGGGTGTCCACATACCTGGCATGGCAGAGTGTGCAGCTGGTGGGCCGCGCATAGCTTGGTGGGTCACAGTGACAACAGACCAGCCTACTCCTGGGACATCGCAGACTAACTCCCCACATTTCTAAAAACGCTTCTTTGACTACCACCTGCCACCACTATGACCAGGAGGCTGGAGGGAGAAAGGAGGACATTAAAACTGGGGGGACGGGACTGCTTTGCTACCCTTTTAACAGCAATAAGTCCCAAGGAGGACAGCACCTGCAGCAAATTCTCACGTTTTAAAAAACATACCTGATCCAATTAGTCCACATAAAGCATACATTGCCACCAAAAGTAGCTTCCTTTAAATAAAAAAATGGCATGAGGATGAGGGGGAAGGAGTCAAAAGGAGAGGGAAGAAAATCATCTTGGATGTGCAACGTAACCTATTAGTTCCTCATGATACAGTCTTCATCCACCACCAATTCCCCCCACCCCAGTTAAAAATATGTTTAAGAGCATCAAGCAAAATATCCCTGTAGATCTCGTTGAAATTTGGTGAACGGCCACGCTATCCTCATCCATATATCTATATATATATATATTACATACATAAAATCACATTGTAAAATTGCATAATTACTAGAAGAGCCTGTTAACTCATTTGCACAAGAAAGAAAGAAAGATTTTTTTTCAAAGTATTGGGAAAGTTCCCAAAACAGACAGAATAAATCACCCTGCATTCCGAGAAGTCTGCACTGATTTGGGTCAGTTCTATGTAGGTTCCTATCTAGTCTGTCAAGATCTCAAGCCTGATGGTGGGGGGACTGGGGTGGAACAGAAGGAACAGGGCAACGCCGGGACCTCTCTGGATTCTCTCCTCGTGAAGTGCAATTCAAGCCACGTTGAGGATGCTACTTCCTGCCAGAAAGGAAGAGCAAGCAACTTTTCCATTTGTCATCATTAACCTTCTATTAATCCTGACTTCATTTCAAACGCTTCTTCACCAGGCAGCAGCTGAACCGTATGGAAAAAGCTGGGGGAGGGGGGGTGATCTGAACTACTGATACACAAATGGAAGATTGGTGAGCCCACTACTGATTCATGCCACAAAGCACCCAGTACGCTATTATCTCCCCTCTCTACAGAACTCTACAGAATGTGGCATTTTAGCCCAGTTAGAAGGAGCCTGGCAAAATGCCCCTTGCCTGGGTAGGGCGGGGGTCTCTGAAGATGACTTGGTTATCTGAGAATCTCCCATTTGTTTTATTCCAGTAAATCGAAGACAGAACCCACCACTTCCAGATTCTACCCAATTCTTGCTACTATTATTCAAGCCAGAATGTCTCCCCACCAGGTCAGAAGGACACAGTGAAGGACCTTAACACCGCCACCCAACCGCCCTGACACTACATTGTGGAGATCACACACAATCATGACACAGATGCAGCCTTTTCACAATGTATTGATTGGTGGTTGCCAGCTTGACGCTCTCAAGCCTCGTCAGTACCCTGCACCGAGTCGGTTCCCCAGTCGCCTATTCCTGGCAGAGATGGAGAGAGAGACGAGGAAGGTAGCGGCCGCTCAAAGCTGTTGTATACCACACATGCAAAATGTTCTCTTTAAAATAATCAAATAACTGTGGAATCATAAAGGGGTCGAGGCAGCCGTTCGAGGTAACTCTGGTTCAGTGGTGCACGCTTTCTCTCTCGCCCTCTCATTCTCTCTCTCGGTCACTCCTGGAAAAGCCAAGCTTTGCTTTACGCTTACTTCTGTATCTGGAATATAAAGAGACGCAGGTTGATGTTCTTGGCTGCCAGCAATTTGTTACATTCCACAGAGTCTATGATGGGGAGCGGCACGTAGTCCGTTTCGTTGTTCTCGTTGGTAAAGACAAAGTGATAGATCACAGGGTTGATTTTCACGTCATCGTAAGGTCCTTTGAGCAGCAGGAACGAGCACTCCATGGGGGAGTTGATCTTGCTCTTGAGAATGAGCTGGAAGGAGAGAGTCCGCTTGCACGACAAGTTAGGGTTTCGTTCCGAGTCGTTAACTCGCGCCTTCAATACCCAGGTCTGGTTCAGCACCGTGAACCGCGGAGTCTCGTAGTAGAGGCGGGTGATGAAGTCATCTGTTCGGTAAGGACGGAACTGAACCTCTGCAAGAGAGCGAGAAGAAGGGGGTTGGGGGGGTGTGGAAGAAAGGAGACACACAGTTAAACCAGAGAAGTTGGCAGCAGGAAAAAACAAAGCTCAAGTTACCTGTAGCTACTGTGAGGGGCCTTCTTTGCCAGGACGTAAGGAGACAACAAGGGTGAGAGTAGCCATTCAGAGCTAGTTAGGGGGAGAAGCAACTTGGCTTCTTGGAGGGAAGGGGAGTAGGGAAGAGGAGAAAATGAGATAAAACATCAATGCATTTTAACACTTAAAAACCACTACACAGTTTCATCATTGCTTACGTTTGGGGGGGGGGAGCAGGGAGGGAGAGAATTGGCAGGGAAGCTCAACTGTGAACAATGCAACTACTGTTACTACAAAACTGTCTGCCTGGAGCCACACTGCCTGAAGGAACCCTGTGGGAGCGTCAGGAGTAACCAATCCAAAAATCACCACTCCAGGATGGGAGGCGTCTGGAAGCAAGAGGATTTCTGCTCCACGTTCGTTTATCGCAGGACACGGAAGGTGCTATCACCGAAGCATCTTCAAGTCTTCTGGTCTTGCCCTCCATTCTTTGCACGATGCTGCCCCACTGAATAAGGAGCATTTCCTCAAGAGGCCACCAGCAGCGGCTTGTGGGGCACAATCACATCACAGCTCTAAAATTCAGACTTTAGGTCTAAGGCCAGACCCTTTACAGCACCACACTGGAGTCCTCTTCAAGTACCCACTTAAGAATTCTTGGGCCACTGACAGGCAGTGAAACCAACTCATGCGCCATTCAGAATTGTAGGGGAAAGGCCGCTGGTTCCAGATTCGTTATGAGTGTCCATAACAACATACGGGTGCATAAAAACCAAGTCAGACAATGCAGTTCATGTAACACAGCACCTTTATTTTATTGGCATTAACAATACAGATCTGCAGATGGCACAGTTACGTATCACCACAATGCAAACCAAGAAACAGGGAGTGGGGTGGGTGAAGAAGAAAGCCTTCAGGTTTTCACACAGTGCAGAAAATCCTGGGGTTAGATACATGAAAGACAGAGAACAGTACACTGAATCATTGAAAGCTCTATCCAATTTAGCACAAGTCCAGTGTCAGTCTCTTAAAACCCTTCTCCAGCAGAGTCCACAGTGCAACGAAGTGCTGTGTTTTGTTCAAGTATATCAAGATTGTTGGCTCAGTGTTTTAAAAGTCTTTGGTGTACAAAACCCATGGAATCTCACAGAAACTCAGGGACAGGGAACCTCTGTGTACATTTTTGCATTCTTCAGTGTTTCCGGGGAACGGCAGCAACACCTGGACAAAGGAGGTGATGGAGTTATTCAAGCCACACAATCAGCCCGACTCAGCACTTTTGATCTCTCCGTGTCAAGCAGTGACAGCCTCTTTTCTAAAGCAGAGGAAGATCTCCACCCCTCTTCTCTCATGGGCAGAGGCTGCGCAGCGTTCAAGGACACTGGGCAGGTGAGCGCTACCCTCAGCAGCCAGCTCTCAACCTGTGCAGGTTGAACCCACCACCCTTGCCCTCAGCACTGCCATGCGGGCACTGCCTAGCTCTTCAGTAGAGCTGTTTCCTTGAGGTTCTCAGATCTGGCACCACCAGGGTGTCCAACTGAACTGTTTGCCACCCCCAATTCCGGCTGCTTTGCCCGGACAACCAGGAACTTCTCAGGAGGGAGGCATCTGGCCACCTTGCTCCACATCCCAAGTTCACCAGGACTCTTATTGTCGCTTTGCTTTTTCAAGCTCCAAGCACCTTTTCTAACTTAGCCAAGACAAGCAAAATCCTCTTTGCAGGTTGCAGCACTTCCTGGGGCAACAGAGAAAATCCACTACTTCGCAGGACTGGAGACAACAGGGTAAACTCATTCAGGTCCTCTCTGCAGGAAAGGTGAACATTTACAGCAAAACAAAGGAGGTTTCAGTATCTATTTTCCCACCCCCAATCAATAAACAGTGATTTTTCCACACATTATGCTGAACATGTTGCCAAGACTACTTCAGGAGTCATACCAACGGAGTCAGAGGCTTACCTGGAAAAGCAGTTTAGTTCTATCAGGATAAAATGACAGCTTCCTCCCTAACCTTGAAGATTTACCTTTATGGTTCCCCCACTTAAGAGGGAAAACACTTTGCTGCTAGGTCAAGAAAATCAGGAAAGGGCTCCACATCAGGAAAGGATGACAATGATTCAACCTCTTTGGAAAAGGGGTTGGATGGAAAACTCCCAAAGTTTTCAAAATATGTATAGCAACCACATGAACAACCAACTCTCTGAATAGTAATCAAAACTTAAGCTGGAAGGTGCAATAATACTTCATTTCACAAAGAATAGATTTCATGTAGAGTTTACAACCTAAGTAACATGGATATTAATACACCAAATTCCCAACCAAACTGGATGACTGACAAAGGGCAATCAATATTAAAACACTGTCCCGTCCCTGTCCCCCCGCCCACTGTCCCCAACCCCATACAAAGCAGCAGAACCAACACTGGTTTTAGGCCTTAGTCTGAGACCTGGCTCATCAGCCCCACAAATGCAACTACAACGCCTTACCTGGAGCTATGAAAGGTCCTTCTTCCACGCGACATCAATGCTGCACAGTGGAATAATCAGCAAAGAAGAATGCCAAAGAAGCAGTCAGTTCTGCTCAAGAAGATGGCCTCTGAGCGTGTGGCTCAGGGACCAGAAGCTGTGCACAGACTGTGCAGCTTGTGACACACACACACACCCGGTCACTTTTCTTCCCAGGCCCTCAGCATCATGTAAAACATTTCACACACACACACACACACACACACACACACAGGTTCACCCTTAAACCTGAACTCTCAAGTGGACAAGGAGGTTTCCTGGGGCAGACATTTTGTGCTGTAGCCCTGTCTGATCAGCAAAGTCTCGCTCTTCTGATCTAGAGGAACAGTTGCTGCATGTTTATTTAATGAAAACAAATTAATAAATGTTGCATAAGAGAAACACGACTATCAATAGACAAATGGCACTAATGCACCAAGGGGGGAAAAAGCAAGGAATAAGCAACCCAGCATCAATCACAAAAGCTCTTTTCATCCATAGCATGATCAAATCCCAGCAATTACCTGTATAGCCAATCTTCTCGAAGCTGAGCAGGCCAAATATGCTGTTGTACAGCTGCATCTCCTTTTTATGCGTTTGGTCCATTTCATCCAGAATCTCCATCAGCTCATTCCCCGTCTTTGTTGGGTGTGTGCACTCCGCCTCGTGTACGGTCAGCTCGTGGAAAGGGCCTTGCCAGGGGCACCCAATCCGCTTGTACTTGCACCGAGTAACTCTGCAGGCAGAAAGGAGGGCAAAACTCAAATGAGCAGCTGTTTCGAGTAGGATGCCAGGGCGGATGGAGGTGGGGTGGCACACTGCGCAGCAATGCTCGGGGCAAAAATCAGTCCCAAAAAGTGACACACAAAGAAAAGGACCCTGGAATTCCAACCCTTGATATGAAAGATTCACAAACTACCGGACCCCTTTCTCTCCCCCAGGACTGCTGCACTGACCACAGCTTCCCAGCACAGATGTTAATAACAGGTATCAGAACAGAAAAGCTGTGCCTTCATCGCCAGGATGGGGCTTGTTGATAGGACACGAATAAAATGTTACATCACTGAAGAACAAGACCAGACATTTTAAGTCATCTCATTACATTACCATTCCTCTTGCCCCCGTGGCCAAGGCAAGGCCACTGATCTTTATACCACCTGCTCTGGCACCCTAAATCATGGGCTGCCAGCCTTTTTGTACCTGTGGGTCCATTTCAAAACTTTGTCATAAACAAAGACATGCCTATTTACCCTGGCATTTGGCTTTTAATTGGGGCCCTCTGGTACGATGATACCCTAAACCTTGTATTGGCTTTCATCTTACAGTTGGGCAAGGTAGAAGTCATCCTTTTGGTGTTACTGAAGTATGAACACTTTTAATCTTTAATGTTCTTTAATCTTTTCGATCTTTTTTTTTGTATTCTGCATGCATTTATAACTGTAAGTTGCTTTGAGGCATTTTATGTAGTAAGCAACATAAATGCTCATCATCTTCATCACTACCCTACAGTTTTCTATGGAACTGTAAGATGGGTAGCGCGCGCGCACACACACACCCACACACCCCAAGAGTGTTCCTGCAAAAGATTTGTACAATACATATTAAGCACAGAACCCCAACTTCGCTGACGACTAGAGGGAGTGCCCCTTTTTCCTGTCGGCACCATTCCTGCCCATCCCATAACATCATAGCAAACTGCCTTGGGTTCAACAGCAACTCTTTGCTAAATGGCAAGAAGAACCCTTTACCTGTCCTGGCATTCTTCTTTCTGATGCCTCTCCAAAAGAGAGCGAGGAAACTGACGCATGCAGAAGCCACACTCCGACGGCAGCTCGCTCACTGCTTTCTCTACGGCAAGATTTCGGCAGCAGAGGCTCTTGCTGATCTCGCAGCGACAATTTGGGCAAGTGGCTTGCTCCTCTTTCAGCCGGGCATCTGCCAGCAGGTGGATGAAGCACCCAGCACACATTAAGTGACCGTTTGTACACTGCGAGAAAAAGGAAAACCAGAACTTCAGAGGTTTTCTAGAACTGCAGAAGATTCACTCAATCCCTGTGTTATGCTTGAGTTCTACGTAGCTTATGTCATTTATACTTCCATTCTTCCTTGCTTACATACTAATGCTACTAATACTACTAATAATAATTTATTATTTAAATCCCGCCCAGATGGCTGGGTTTCCTCAGCCACTCTGGGCGGCTCCCAATCAAATATTAAAAACACAATACAGCATTAAACATTAAAAACTTCACAGTGTGGTGTAGTGGTTAAGAGCAGTGGACTCGTAATCTGGTGAACCGGGTTCGCTTCCCTGCTCCTCCACATGCAGCTGCTGAGTGACCTTGGGCTAGTCACACTTCTCTGACGTCTCTCAGCCCCACTCACCTCACAGAGTGTTTGTTGTGGGGGAGGAAGGGAAAGGAGATTGTTAGCCACTTAGAGACTCCCTAGGGTAGTGATAAAGCGGGATATCAAATCCAAACTCTTCTTCTTCTCCTCTTCTAAACAGTTCCCCATTCAAAAAAAATTCAATTCTCTACACTTAAAAAAAATTTATTTGCTCAAGAAACCCCTTCATTGCATTCCTCACCTCTAGTGAGAAAAAGAGCAGGGACGGAAGTGACTTAGAATACAGTTCTCCTCTCTATGTAAGCAATCACGGCCCAAGGCCAGCATGCTTGCTTCAGACCCAGCCACTCTGCAAGCTCAAGGAGGTCAAATCATTAAGTGCTCCAGAGCAAGAACCTGAGAAGCATTCCTTTCAAACATGAAGGACCATGTTCTTAGCCCACCACACAACTCAGGGACCTGAAGGTGATTTTGTAAGCTGCAAATGAGGTGAGAAAGACTGTACAACACTGTCCAAAAATAGTTGTGCCTTCAAATCGGCCAAATACATTCAGGCTAGGCAAGCCTGCTGTCCTCAGGCAATCAGTCTCAACAGGTACAGTTTAATTAAAGTCACCAAACATACAGCTGGGAGTCATCTAGTCAAGTGCAGAACATTCGATAACAGAGGTGCCTCTTTTATCCACCTTCCTTAATTTCTTGCCAACTTAAAGAGTCCCATCTCAAGTCTGCTTATCCTCCCATTCATTCAGATACAGACCATCCTCAAAGAAGGAAAGTAATCTGCATAGACCACCCTGCACTTCAGCTGCAATCCAAAGACACACTTCTTTAGGATGAAACCCCAGTGAACACCGAGAGACTTATTTCTGAGTGAATGTGAACAGGACTGTGCTGTAAGATACCTACCTACAAGAGGTTCAGACAGTTCTAGAATAGGCTGTCACTCCCATCTATTGCTTACTACATACATATTTAGCAGTTTCCAATCTGAGCCTGATGAGTTTGTACACATGGATAAAATCCCACTACTCAGAATTTGAGGGCAGGTTTGCAAACCACTACTGTGAGTCTAGGCAATAATCTATTTAATGTGCCAGACTGATATACAATCTTTTCTTCCAAGGAGCTCCTTTTACTCAGTCACTATTTTATGCTATTTTCATATCACAGCAAGGCTAATGCACAAACATCACTATTACTTTTCTGCCCTAACGCAAAACCAGGTGAAGGATAACAACCAAAAGAACATCACTGAATCACCCCCTTATGGGGCTTTTAATAAACAAGGCTTTGGGCTTGGAAGCACAATTGTGCCCTGCATTTAACAGACCTGTCTTTCCAAGTCCTCATGAGGAGGAGGTGACAGGTGGCTCGGGAAACAAGAGCCTGGTTTTTCCCGTTTATTCTCACTCAAAACACCACATAACCCTAATTAGAGAAAAACACAGCAATTATACTTTAGCATCAACACAGGAAGTGGATGTCAGTAACAGCACCTACAAGCTAGGATGGTGGAGACCAAATGCTGGAATTACTGCTACCTGTAAATCTCAGCCAATAAAGAGTGGGGGGGGGGGATGAAAGGCCGTAGATCATCATTTCACTGCCTCTTTCACCAGTCTGTCTCATAAGTCACATACAAGGCTAAGTGTAAGTGCAGTTATATACGAATGCTGGACGGAAGAGACCAAAATTATTCAGCATCCGGCCAACTGCTTCTATCTTGGATTCCTTTAGCCTGCCTTCCTTCAGACTCATCGACGTCTGCTGTCACTTGTGGAGAGATATCAGGTGTGTGTGATGTCTTTTACATTACTAAAAAAAAATTAAATAAAAAGCAAACATACCTGAACTCTGCATTTTCCTCAGCCATACCTTGGGAGATATTTCTTACTCTTGGAATTTATATACACCACTTGATTGTAAGAAAACCTCTAAGGCATTGTTAAGTCTACAACTGCCCTCATCCCTGACTACTGGTGAGGCTGCCTGGGGATAATGCAAGTTGTAGACTGACATTTGGGGACTCAACACTGAAAAACACTGCTTTAGTCTGAGCAACTTCAGCAGGCATCTCTCTCTGGCTCAGTATCGTTGCTGGTCAATTTACAGGTCTCTTCTTCAAGCACAGATAGAAAATAAATAGCTTAGACCATGAAAGCATTGTAAACTCTGCCTGCCTACGGTCACTGCTAACCCTGAAGGCACCACGCAACAGCTCTGCTGGATGAGATTCCACTAATATACTCGCGACAGAAAAGATATATATCTTTTTGCCACCACCATAAAGGGAACCTCAAATGGGCTCTAGATTCAGTTAGCTCTCCATCATTGTCTCCCTAATGTTCTACAACTCCCAGAACAGAAACTTGATTTTTCTTTTCCTGTTAGGAATGGAGGGCCCCACCTGCCTCCTGTGCAAGGAGCCATTTCTCCTAAGTAGGTAACATCATAACAGAAAACATCCCAAAGCAGTAGCTCCGAACCAAGTGGTCTGTAGGCTGAAGTAAAATGAAGGCACAACACCTGCAGGACAAATACAAATAAATAACTCTGTGCAGAGGGGCTGAATATTCACAAAACCACGTTCCGCTCAATTTAAAGACCAATATGAATTCCCCTGACTGTATTGGCCAGGAATTCATCAAAGAGAGAGAAACTAGAGCAATAAGTCAAAATCCTGCTTGGCACAAAAATACGTATCGCCACACACTCTGCCTTAAACAGGAACACTGGTGTAGCAAAGATTTCACAAGTGACCTGTAAACAAAGCCTTTATGTATTTGCTAACTCCATTTCTACATTGCCAAATAGCAGGCACTCTCTGGGTGGTTCACAAAACAGGTTAATAATAATAATAATAATAATAATAATAATAATAATAATAATTTATTATTTGTACCCCGCCCATCTGGCTGGGTTTCCCCAGCCAATCTAGGCGGCTTCCACAGAGACCAAAAATACACTAATATGTCATACATTAAAATCTTCCCTGAACAGGGCTGCCTTAAGATGTCTTCTGAATGTCAAGTAGTTGTTTATCTCTTTGACATCTGGTGGGAGGGCGTTCCACAGGGCGGGCGCCACCACCGAGAAGGCCCTCTGCCTGGTTCTCTGTAGCTTTGCTTCTCGCAATGAGGGAACCGCCAGAAAGCCCTCAGGGCTGGACCTCAGCGTCTGGGCAGAACGATGGGGGTGGAGACGCTCCTTCAGGTATACTGGACCGAGGCCGTTTAGGGCTTTAAAGGTCAACACCAACACTTTGAATTGTGCTCGGAAATGTACTGGGAGCCCTTCCAGTTAAACAGTGGCCCCAAATGCTGTCAGTCTACAGCTCCCATCAGCATGGCCAATGATCAGGGATGATGGGAATGATAGTCCACCAATATATCAAGGGTCATGGGTTAGCCACCCAGTTTAGAACCATAAAATACAAGGATAAGACCATGTGAAAACAGCCATAGAATAAAGCCAAAGCAAAACCAACAGTATTGCAAAGATCTTTTTTAAAAAAGGCAACCCATTTTTAAAACTGACGGACTAAAAAGCTTGGGGAAATTAAGAAAGGTTTTCATCCGACAAAATCATCCAGAAAAGGGCCTCAGAAGACGATATTATGGTACACGTGGGCATATATGGGCGGAGGCTGGCACTCCTTGGCCACAACCTGTTTTTGACTTTAATACCAGCATTATGAAATGGGTCGAGGAACGGGCAGCCAATGCAGATGACAGAGCATAATATTAACCATCATGATGCCTATTTTGAACCAACTGAAACATCTCGAGGGTTTTTTAAAGGCAGCCGCACGCATGATGCATTGCAGTATTCCAAAACGGTGATGACAGAATGTGGATAATGGTGGCAACGCCGTTTCTATCAAGCTGATCTATCAACCACAGCCCTAAGACGATGAGAGAAGGCCACTTATGTATCCAGCAACAGTACAGTGGTACCTCTCGTTACGTACTTAATTCATTCTGGAGGTCCGTTCTTAACCTGAAAATGTTCTTAACCTGAAGCACCACTTTAGCTAATGGGGCCTCCAGCTGCCTGAGCACGATTTCTGTTTTCATCCTGAAGCAAAGTTCTTAACCTGAGGTATTATTTCTGGGTTAGCGGAGTCTGTAACCTGAAGCGTATGTAACCTGAAGCATATGTAATCCGAGGTACTACTGTACTAGGTCCAAGAGCACCCCCAAACTACAAACCTAATTCTTTAGAGCAGGGTTGGCTAATGACCCCATCGGCCTCCAGATGTTGCTGGGCTACAGTGTGGACTGAGTCTCCCGTTTACTGACCCTCATTCAGTATACTACATTAAGTTAGCAGGGTGGGCATGATGTCATTCACCCAAGGATTCTCAAAGAGGCATCTAGGCTAAGGTTACCAGATGTCCCCGTTTCATGGGGACAGTCCCCGGATTTACAAATCAGTCCACTGGAGTTGAAAAGTGTCCCCAGAGTCACTGAAAAAAATCTGGCAACCTTAATCTAGGCAATCATCAGACAACAGGTATGGGGTTTCTGGGGCAACAGCTACTAATGACAGAGTAAAGAAGGTCACGTATACTGCAGAGGCGCACAACCTCTCAACAGGATGAAGTCACCAGGGACAGCGTCACTAACAGAGCCAGGCAGGATCTGACATCACAGTATGGCTGGGGGAAAGCAGGGGCACACAATAGCCCTGTTTAGGCCACCCAGGTGAAGTCAGGGGTTTCAATGCGGAAACCCCGGGTTCAAACCTCACTCAGATGATTTCAACAAGTCACTATCCCTTGGCCCAACCCACCACATAGAGTGTCTAAAATGCCAGCTGTAGGCTACTTGGAGAAAGGGGAGGGAGGCAAGTAGCTTAAATAAATCTGTCTGAGAGCCCCTTGCCTTTAGCTGCTCCTCTTCATTTACTAATCAACTGCACGTGGGCCTAGAAAGAGATTGTGGCAGCTGGAAGACCTAGGTGTACAACAAACTGGGACAGGAAAATGGGGCATAAAACACACGCACTCCAAGCAAAGAAGGATAGATACATCATGCCAAGAATTGCACTGATCAAAGTAACATGTCAAGTTAAGGAGAGGCTGACTACATTCGTCTATCAAGACATATTCCCTTCAGACACTCATGCAAGGTTACAGATGCTTCCGGCAGCCTGGGAGACCTTTCAGTCACCTCCTGGAAGTTCCTCCTCTAAACCCTGAATCCATCTACCTGGCAGCAGAGCAGAGCACAAGAGCTGCAGCAGACAGGCAGAATTCCTAGAAACATTTCAGAGAAAAATGATGAATGCAATATGATCGTGAAACGCCCAGTCCTGACAAACTAACCTCTCAACAAGCCCACACAGCTGCCAAGGCCTATGCTTACTACTGTAGCAAACCCTGAGTTGGGGGAGGGAATAACTCAGTAGAAGTGCTTCTGCCATTTCCTAAGCTGAAGGCACTCAAGAAACCTCTCCCCTCTTTTTCTGAGTCTAGACAACATCTGTAGGCTCCTGCAGCATTTAGGCATATCTCTCAGCCTCAGTTCTGCTGCCTGCAAAATATGCCATTATCTGCATACTGTATTTCTATTTGCAACCACCTAGCTCTCAGGACTGCTTTGAATACAAAACAATCTTCCAAAGCATTTGCACATCATAGTATGAGTTATATAAATGGCACTTATTACACAATTCTTTCTGACACTGAGGCTCTTCGGGAAGGACACGTTTTCCTGAACACTCAAAGCATTCAAGGCTACCTACCAGCCAGGACTGCATCCTGCAACAAATCTGTTTACACTCTCAGGGCATAGCCCCTTCCTGTTTCTAAGCTGCTTCTTTTGAACTATGTTGCACAATTTGCATGGGAAGGAGCTTAGCAGCAAAACCCTCTTCCTCTCCTCAGCTCTGATGGCTCAACAATCTGGGCACTGGTCGTCAACTGGTGGGTCAGGACGCCCCACTGCTGCATTGCGACTTCTTCTAAGGTGGGAACACACAACAGCAACAGCAGCAGATACTGTAAATATATGGTAAACAAGCAGTTAATGAGAGACTTCCCTAAATGTATGGTTGGACTAAAGATGGGTCCTGGGTCTATACTGTGAAGTAGACAAGGGTTTCAGACCTTTTGCGTGAACTGTTACCACTGAGCTATGGCTCATCCCCAGTCTTCTCAAATGAAGCTGCAAGAATACATTCCTGGGCTTGGAGCAGCCACAGACAATTTTGAACTGACCTTTCCGGGAACCCTGCTTCCTTTTGTAACCTTTAACACAAGTAGTAGGCTTTCTTAAACGCCTTCCTCAGTACCAGCCGCCATCCTTTGCTGCTTAGGTTACAATCCCCCCAGCGTGCAAGAGAACACCAGATTTTACTTGCTTCCCCAACTGTATGGAAAATGTGGTATGGAAAAGAGTGGAAACAACTATTTACAGATCTATGACACTTAGTTCTGAGGCTCAAACCACAGAATGGCAAAACGAGGCAATTATTCTTAGTTTAGATAAAATATTTACACAAAGCCTTTACTAAAGTTGTAAACATCAAATAATTGAAAAAGAACCACCAGAACTAACAAAAAACCATAAAAGATGGACATCATAAATCAGGAGTAATAGGTCAGCGGGTCCTGGAACTTTTCCATAATTTATTATAATTATTTGTGTCCTGCCTTTCAGGATATTCGAAGGTGGCTTACAAACAACATCTAAATGCATAAACAAACAAACAAACAAACAAACAGAAAAATGACTAAAAATTCAAGACATAAGTCATAATCCTTCCCACACAGCGGTTGGTGATAGACAACCTTAGAAAGGAAGGCCAGTTAACTTTAGCAGGTGGCTGATGGTACATTGGACAGACTGGCTCCCGGCCTCTGTCCTTCCAAGAAGACAGCTGGTAGATCGGCTTTGAAAGTGCCACAACTTTGGCACCATGATCATAAACTTTAAGATTCAGCTTTTAGTCATCATTCTCCTGGCTTAACAGAGCTGGGATGGCAAGCAGAGTGTTTATTAGATCTCACCTAGCAGGGGTGTCTGTGCATGTGTTATGTGGGGAGAGACAGCCTTTGAAGGTCACGGATTTTCAAGATCAAGACCAGCACCTTGAACTGGGTCCAGAAACAAACTGACAACCAGTTACAACTGATGCAGAACAGGCTGACTATATGCACATCTCTCAGTATCTGAGACGAGCAACCGCATTCCGTATCGGCTGAAGCTTCTCAATTATCATGGAGCCTCATATGATTGCAACAACCACTGGACTCCAGACACAGATACTGTATTAACACAAAAGGCTTCCATTATTGTCACTGCCAGAGTTTAATTGCCTGTGTGCTTCTCCTCATCGCACTGCAACCAACAATGCTGCTTTTCTTCCCTGGGATCTGGAGCTTGTTTTCAAACTGGTTAAGCTAACACTCATCTTGCTCTTCCAAAAGCGAAATGCAATTCCTGCCCTGTGTTTCAGCAAGGAATTATGGAGATGGTACATCTGACATCTCTTTATTCTACAGTGAGGCAGCGAACACTGTGCGGATATTATTAGGGCGCCACCACCAAAGTGTAACATCACCAAGGCGATGACCTTTGCATTTAGGGACTTAACTAAGCCAAGTCACATGCTGCAAGTCACATGTTCCATGCTTCTGGTTCACACTTGGCTTCTTTTAGTGCGAGGCCTTGTTCTGCACCAATTAAGTGCAAACATTGTGCGGGGGGGGCAGGGGGGAGAACAGGAGGCTTTCATGCAGCTGAACAGCCAACAACAGAGGCACAACTGGACATAAGTCCATTTGATTGTTGATTTGTTTGCACAGATTGCCTGAAGAGTCCTCTGTGGCTTCTTTACGCTAAAATGTTTGCAGGAATTAAATGGAGCACAAAAATGGAGGGAAGCAGGTTCTGATAATGAAGGCGCTAAACAAGCGCTTAAGGGAAGAACTTTGCAAAACAGTTTCTTGGAAAGAGGGGAGAGGGTTTCTCCAAGCTTTGGTGGACACTGCAGAGCTCTTCATTACCAAAACAGAGAGGCAAAAAGCATCATCTGGTAGCAGTACCTGAATTTATGCATGGAGCTCAGGAAGCCCAGAGCATTCTCTTGGTCAGAACAGCAAGGCACATCTGTCAGCCAAAACAACACACCAGACTTCCGCCCCAGCAAGAGGATCTGGGACTTTTAACAATGTCCATACAACTTCTCTGGCCTCTCAACAACATCCCATAACTTCTTTGAAAATAAGTGCCAACGCTTAATTTTGTTGAGATGATTTTAGCACCTTGCAGCTAATTCTGAAAGTTTTGTGCATTTGTAAGGTGGGGGGAACTACTTGGAAGTTATGGTCTGGGTGTTCTCATTTAGGTACAGGAGGTGGGGACTTAGTCTGGCATATCTTTGGAAGTAGGTAGAAAGGAAGAGGAGAGGAGAGAAGAAGCAAGCCACAGTTTTAAAAGTGAAGATAGTAAGTATCTCTAATTCTGTAGAGAAAGACAAGCAGATCTTTCTCATACATATAGGAAAGTAGGAACCCAGGCCCTGTAATATTCATTCAACCTGTAGGCTAAATGAGGCTCTCTGAACCTTTCCCAATCTTCCCACCACTATCCCTTAATGTGTCTCTACTGCCTCTCTTATTCACTGGCTGGATCACCACCAACCTTACTGTATGCTTGTGAAACATGGACCACTTATAAACGCCATCTCCAACTCCTCGAAAGATTCCATCAACAGTGTCTCCAAAAAAATTTACACATCACTTGGGAAGACAGGCGAACTAATGCCAGTGTACTGGAAGAAGCAAAGATCACCAGTGTTGAAGCGACGATTCTTCAAACATCAACTTCGTTGGACTGGTCATGTTGTGTGGATGCCTGATTATTGTCTTCCAAAGCAACGACTCTATTCCGAACTTAAAAATGGAAAGCGTAATGCTGGTGGTCAACGAAAGAGGTTTAAAGGCTGTCTCAAGGCAAATCTAGAAAAATGTAGTATAAACACCAACAATTGGGAAAAACTTGCCTGCGAGCGCTCCAGTTGGAGAACAGCCTTTACCAAAGGTGTCATGGGCTTTGAAAACACTTGAACTCAGGATGCAAGGGAGAAAAGTGCTAAGAAGAAGGCACACTTGGCAAATCCACACCGTGATCAACTCCTGCCCGGAAACCAATGTCCCCACTGTGGAAGGAGGTGTGGATCCAGAATTGGCGTCTACAGTCACTTACGGACTCATTAAAACCGTGTTACTCAGCTACAAGTGATCGCCAGAGAGAAGAAAGATTCTGCCTCTCTTTTATAGCTATCAGGCTGCTCTCCTTCCAATACTCATGCACACATTCACTAGGTATAAAGATAGCAGAGAGGAATTCTCATCACATGCAAGCAAAGTATCTTAAGGAATCACAGCAGATGAGACTTGCAGAGCCAGTGGCGACAAGAAGAATCAACACACTGAGAAGTCCTATCCAGCACTTTGAACATTACCATAAAACAGAGTCAGGAGATGGTGGTTTCTTGAACCTGATTTCAGGGCAAAGGAGTCTCTGTGGATGAGTGGAGTTGTACAGTGGTTCACTCCTAGTTCACCATTTACATCCCAACAACTCTCACTCCTAGTTTACTACAGTGGTACCTCGGCTTAAGAACTCGGCTTAATTCGTTCTGGAGGTCCGTTCTTAACCTGAAACTGTTCTTAACCTGAGGTACCACTTTAGCTAATGGGGCCTCCCGCTGCGCCACCACCACACAATTTCTGTTCTCATCTTGAAGCAAAGTTCTTAACCCGAGGTAATATTTCTGGGTCAGCGGAGTCTGTAACCTGAAGCGTCTGTAACCCGAGGTACCACTGTGCTTACATCCCACCCTTCCTCCAAAACACAGGGGGAAGGGAAGCTCAGAGCAACAATTATGAGAAGAACAAGTTATACCACAGGTTGAAAGATCAGCAGCTAAACCTGCCACCCAAGAGGCTAAATTAATGAGTCAGGAGCAAGCAGCACACAGGAAGAGGTATGAGGTGACCCTGCCCAAACGCCGGATAAATGGAGATCTCAGACAAAGCAAAACAAGGTGGGCGTGTCTGATTGGTGGAACTAGAGAATTGTTTCCATTTTAGGGATTTCTCCAGCGTGGCTTACAGAAATACAGCATAATGGGTAGGGGGAAATGTATGTACGTTATCTGATGGACACTCACTCTGTGCAAGACGGTGGGAAGAACAATGCAAGAAAACACACCACAAGCACATCTCTCAGATTCAAGTGGTTACGGCCTCCCTACTTCTGTACTTACCTGCCATATTGGCTATTCCGCCCAGAATATGCACTGAAGGAGGGGCGGGGGGGGGGGGGGAGGAAGAGAAGGGGACTGATCCACACCACTATTTGACCAGTCAGGCAAGAATAATCAGCTTAAACTTAACTTAGGAGACAGCCCACCCTCATTATTAAGTGATGATCCTTAGAAAGCGCGGATTTAACATCATTTTTTTGTGGTTTTCTCTCCCCCTCCCCTATTTCAAGCATTTCCTTGCATTTCTCCCCTCATTTTGAAAAGCTCCTAACCCAACCCAAGGGCAGCGGAGACCACAAGTTTGAAATGAGCGAAATGAGATGGGCGGCTCAGGAGTCCCAACTGACATGGGCCAAAGCTCATGCATGCAAAAGGTCCCGGGTTCAAATCCCCATGGCAACTGCAGGTAAGGCTGGGAGAGTGTCCTTGCTGCCTGCCATGCGTTTCCCAACCAGCTGTTGGACTACATATCCCATCATCCCCGACCCCGGGTCCTGCTGGCTAGGGAGCTGTAGTCCAACAACCCCCGAGGTTGGGAAAAACGGGTGGAGACCCTACTGAGCCAGGTATGGGCTTGGCTCACGGCAAGGCTGCCTGCGTTCCTCTGCATTCCCGCTTACCTTCGCGTTCACACGAACACCTGCAGCCCAGGTAGCCCTTCCCTCCCCGGGGCAAAAGGTTCAGCGGGATGCAAGCCCCGTGCCTCCATTGCGGAGGGAGGGGAACCCGGCACGTGGGAAGGGGACCCGTACACGCGTGTACACGTGTAGGAGGAGGACTCGGGGCGCACCTGGTAGACGGAGGCCTTGGGCAGGTCGAGGCACACGGTGCAGCAGAGGACCGAGTAGAGGCGCTCCTCCAGCTTGACGCCGCCGCCGCCGCCTCCCTCGGCTCCGCCCGGCAGCTTCAGCCGCTTCTTGGGCGGCGCGTCGGAGTCGCGGTCGCCGCCGGGCTCGGGCTGCCGGACAAGGCCGCCGCCGCCGCCGCCTCCCCCCGCGCCCGCCCCGCCAGCCCCGAGCGGCGGCCCCGGCTCCTCGGCGCCCCCCGGGCCAGGCCCCGCCGCCTCCCCCAGCGCCAGAGGACCCCCGGCGCCCGCCGCCACCGCCCCGCCGCCGCCGGGCTCGCGCTCGTCTGGCCCCGACATGGCGCTCTGGCTCGGCCGCGGCTGCTCAGCCCGCCGTCCCCAGGCCCGCCTCGGCCGCCTCAGACGCCGCCATCTTGCTGGGGCCGCTCCGCTCCTTCTTCCCCCCGCCCGGCTCCTCCGCCCGCCCCCTCGCCCGCGCGCCCGGCCAATCAGAGCCACGGGGCGTCGCGACCCGCCGCCCGTCAATGGCGCGACGTAGGCGGGCGACGAGACGGGCAGCCTCTCCCGCCCAATCCCGTGCCGGCTCTCCTCAGAGACGGGACAAGGCTCCGGGAACGCCCCTCCGAAGCAGCCAATCGCCCCTCGCGGAGGGCGGGGCTACGCGCCGCTGGGGCAGCACAAAAGACCAACTCGCCCCAGCGACGTCGGACTCGCTTTCCCAGAAGCCTCCGCCGGGGTGGCCAACGGCCAGGGAAAGCGGGAGTTGTAGTCCTCCGGCGTCGTGAGGCCCGCAGCCTTTCCCCAACCAGCGACTCCTGTCAGGCCCACCTCGCGCTGCAGGGGCTGATGGGAGTTGTAGTCCGAAAGGTGTGACGCTGTAACAGCTGAGTTAGGCCCGCCTGCTCTGGAAGAGCCAGGGAGGCAGCTCTGCAATTTGATGCAGAGGAGCTGGGGACATTGGGCTCCTTAGGTATTCTGCCCTGCAGAGAAGCAGAGAATAGACCCACCGACTTGTAGGGACCCCAGGGGTCATCTAGTCTGACCCCCTGCAACGCAGGGATCTCGGCTCAAGCATCTGTGGCAGATGGTCGTCCAACCGCTGCTTAAAAACCTCCAAGGAAGGAGAGGCCACCACTTTTCCGACAAACAGCTCTTACTCTAGTTATCTCCCGCTTGGACTACAGTGGTACCTTGGGTTAAGAACTTAATTAGTTCTGGAGGTCTGTTCTTAACCTGAAGTACCACTTTAGCTAATGGGGCCTCCCGCTGCCGCCGCAGCACGATTTCTGTTCTCATCCTGAAGCAAAGTTTTTAACCCGAGGTACTATTTCTGGGTTAGTGGAGTCTGTAACCTGAAGCGTATGTAACCCGAGGTACAGTGGTGCCCCGCAAGACGAATGCCTCGCAAGACGGAAAACTCGCTAGACGAAAGAGTTTTCCGTTTTGGAAGTGCTTCGCAAAACGAATTTCCTATGGGCTTGCTTCGCAAGACGACAATGTCTTGCGAGTTCCTGCTGGTTTTTTTCCCTCCCCCCCCTTTTTCTAAGCCGCTAAGCCGCTTATCAGCTGAACCGATAAGCCGCTAATAGCGCTAACCCGCTAATCCGTCAATGGGCTTGCTTCGCAAGACGAAAAAACCGCTAGACGAAGAGAATCACAGAATGGATTCTTTTCGTCTTGTGAGGCACCACTGTACCACTGTACTGCAATGTGCTCTATGTGGGGCTACCTTTGAAGGTGACCCGGAAACTGCAATTACCGTATTTTTCGCCCTATAGGACGCACTTTCCCCCTTCCAAAAATGAAGGGGAAATGTGTGTGCGTCCTATGGGGCGAAGGCAGGCTTTCGCTGAAGCCTGGAAAGGGAGAGGGGTCGGTGCACAGAGGGCCTTCTTGGTAGTGGCGCCCACCCTGTGGAACGTCCTCCCATCAGATGTCAAGGAAATAAACAACTACAGTACTGTACCTGACATCTAGAAGCCATCTGAAGGCAGCCCTGTTCAGGGAAGTTTTTAATGTGTGACATTTTAATGTATTTTTAATCTTTGTTGGAAGCCGCCTAGAGTGGCTGGGGAAACTCAGCCAGATGGGCAGGGTACAAATAATAAATTATTATTATTATTATTATTATTATTATTATTATTATTATTATTATCATCATCATCAAATCTCCCTTCCTGTAACTTGAATCTGGGGATTTGGGTCTTCCCTTCCAGAGCAGGAGAAAACGAGCTTGTTCCATCCTCCATATGACAGCTGTTATAAGAAAAATACTGCTCCTTTGCCCTTATGGGCTATCTAAGAGCCCGTATAGAGTCTTTAAATAGGTTCCCTATCTGTAGGAGAAAATAACAGAGGCCAACCAGAGAATATTGAGAAGCAAGGCAGCTAGTAAGCCTGATCTTTATTAAACTGTTGCAACAGTGTCCTCACTCACCACACGCAGAAGGCAGGAGAGGAACCTAGAACAATGGTGTGCAAGCCCTTTCATAGACTTTTTGAAATTGCCCTCCCCTGTAGCTCAAGACCACCACCCAAAACATCATACATACATCACTGAAGGGGCGGTCTACAGCAGAAAACATGTGTTCCAGGATACCTGCTAATGGTCACTGAATGCTTATACCTGGGCATCCTGGCCATTCCTTTGAGATGGTAAACAGTTTAGTTCCTGAATCTCTTACATATATTCATAGTTTGCTCAGCTTAGCAGATAATTGCCAGACTGTATTTGAAAAGGTAGGTGTAAGCGCCTACGGTCCAAAGACAACTGGAAAGCTTTCCCCATTTCCTTCCTCCTTGCAAGGAAATATTTGAGGTCAATTTGGGAAAGTCAAAATGCCTTCAGGATTGCTCTCCTGTACTGTTTCAGACATTATACTTATGCATGTGTGTTTGCCTTGTACATTTAGGAACATGCGATTTATATATATGAGACCTTAGAATCCCCCAGAAGGAACTGGAAGTCGGAGCAAAAAAGCAACAGGGTAGTAAAGAAGAGAAACATTTATTTGTCGTACAATTTGTCGTACAATTTTTGGACCTCCCTACAGGGTAAAAGGGGTGGGTTTGAATCTCCAGGTGGGCAAGTACGCCTTTATTTTTATTTATTTATATTAAGAAGACTATGAGTGCAGTTTGCAAGCTGCCTGGCAGGATAATTCTCACATAAACTCTCTGGGGTCTGCCCCCTTCCCCTCTCCCAATTAACCTCCATCTCCAGGGCTCAGTGGACCCAGCCCTGTGACATCACCAGGGAATGCCCCAATGACATCAGCAGAAGCTTCCCCTAAGTCTAAGGTTTGGGTCCCGAAATCAGGGTCTAGGGTGCTCACGACCAGGCAGTCCTATTCAGACCCTACTGTTCCCTGTTCAGGGAAATTCAAAGAAATGAAGATTTAGGTGTGCTACCTGTTCTTTTCTTAGGCTTATGCTTTGGGCTTTGCTCCTATGTGAAGTACCAAACAAGAAACAGGCGCTGTACTGGGTTTTATTTTTGCAGAAACCATTGCAGGCAGAAATCAGAGGAAGCTGTTGCCTCAGAGCTGACACCTCCAAGCCGAGAGATTTCTCCAGCTGTTGATTTCTACCTGTCATCAGGCAGCCACGAAGGGACAGAGCCCTTGCCTTTTAAGAAGTAGCAAATCAAAGACAATTAGGGGCCTCCCAGCATAATTTTAAGCATGTTTACTTGGATTTTCAGTGAGACTGCTGAGTCATTCTCTGGCCGCAAAAGAGGAAAATGTCTCTCTTAATGCCATGCTATTGCAAAGTGCCTCCTTCCTCAGAAGGGCATTGTTGCGTACCTCAAATGGAGCACAAAGTCATTGCTTAAGTATTCTGCTGTCTCCAACATGCCAGAAATGCAGTTTTATAGGGTGGGATTCAATGTCACGCTGTGATCAACGTTCTGCCTCCACAAGCATTTCAGCTCACCAGACAGAGCCATCCCTGTGCGTGCTGTTCCAGGGCTTATGCCGACTCCCCCAGAGTCAGTTTTGAGGGGGATGTCCCATTGCACAAGCTGAAGACTGCAGAACATTGCATACATTGATGATGCTAGATTAAATTTGATAGCAACAACCTCAGCAGAATTTGTGTCAGCCCCTTTCATAGGAAAAAAGGGCATCTCAGAAGTGACATGTCTCTCAAGTGATGGGAAGGACAAAAATCTGCTATTTACCGTATTTTTCGCTCTATAAGACGCATCAGACCATAAGACGCACCTAGTTTTTGGAGGAGGAAAACAAGAACAAAAATATTCTGAATCCCAGAAGCCAGAACAGCAAGAAGGATCGCTGCACAGCAATCCCTCTTGCTGTTCTGGCTTCAGCGATAGCTGCGCAGCCTGCATTCGCTCCATAAGACACACACACACATTTCCCCTTACTTTTTAGGAGGGGAAAAGGGCGTCTTACAGAGCGAAAAATACGGTATTATTCTTGTTATGGAATAGCTGGAGGCTGCCATGATTCTGAATCCCAGTTGCTAGAAACCACAAGAGGGGAGATGGCCATAATAATAATAATAATAATAATAATAATAATAATAATAATAATTTATTTATATCCTTGTGCTCAGGTTTTGCTTGCCGGCTTCCCATAATGGGCATTTGGTCGGCCACTGTGAGATCAGGATATTGGACTCACTGGTCCCCATTTGGCCTGATCTTGCAGACTCTTCTTAAGAAGAGAAAATTTGGAACGGGAGGAGGAGAGCAAGGATGATGTACTACCTTGTTTGGAACACCGACAGGACATGGGGAGAGGCCAAGGATTGCACCCTCACACATACAACCCCCCCCCCCAGATCCCATAGTAGCTCAGAAGCCACAGTTCCAGAAGTTGGCTGTGTGTCCACAGTGGGGGTCAGTTCGTCAGCTCGGCATCCTGCAGGAAATGGCCCACAGGTCTCCCAAGAGAAGCATTGATGGAGGTGAAGCGAGGAAGGCTCTCATTGGCCCACCAAGATGACTTCCAGCCAAAGGTACCAGCGCCACAGCAGAATATGCTGCAGAGACTCTTCAGGTCAGACACAGGCGCCTGCTATAGCCCAGCCATCTCCGAGGAAGTGGCAAATGTCCTGATCCGATATGTGGCAAACGCACGGAGAAAGCCTACCTGAGACCAAAGGCTACCTGGAGCATCCTCTAAAAAGCTGTGGCAGGAAGCTCTCCCAAGCTCAGCATCCACATTGGGCGTAGCCTGCATCTTGCAGGGGGAGATGGAGGCTGCTGTGCTGGAATTCGTTCCTGAGGAACAGCCTCTCCAGCATCTCCTGCAGGCTGCGCTCCACGTTCTCACCTGGAAGAGAGGAGGAGAGAAGGAAGTCTGGGCCAGGTTGGAGGAGGAAGAGGGAGAGGGAGAGAGGAAGAAGGCCAGGCAGTGGGCAGGCAAGTCTCCTGTTTGCACTTATTCTGATTATTACAGGTACAGTGGTGCCTCGCAAGACGAAATTAATTCATTCCGCAAGCTTTTTCTTCTTGCGAGTTTTTCGTCTTGCGAAGCACGGTTTCCCATAGGAATGCATTGAAAATCAATCAATGCGTTCCTATGGAAACCGCCTTCAGACCAGGTCCGGGGACAGTCTGTCCCCCGACCTCTTCTGAAGGCTGGGGGGGAGGGACAAGGGCTTTTCTTCCCACCGCCAGCCTTCAGAAGGCTGTTCTGAAGGCTGGCGGTGGGAAGAAAAGCCCTTCTCCCCACCTCCTGCCCTGCAAGCTCTGGGGACAGGAGCACTTTGATGCCGACCACCAGCATTTAAAAAGCCCCCGCTGTCCCGGGGCGATTTTAAAATGCTGGGGGTCGGCAGCGAAGGCTCCGCTGTCCCAGGAAGGCAGGTGGGGGGGGGGGAGGACCTCTTCTGAAGGCCGGCGGTGGGCGAAAGTCTTTGCTCCCGACCGCCAGCATTTTAAAAGAGGTCCCCGGAGATTTCCCTATGGGCTTTCTTCTTGCGAAGCAAGCCCATAGGGAAATTCGTCTTGCGGAATGACTCAAAAATGGAAAACTCTTTCGTCTTGCAAGTTTTTCGTTTTGCGAGGCGTTCGTCTTGCGAGTCACCACTGTATATAAGAAGAGTGGCAAATGAAATTAACGGACTCTGCAGAATTAGACAAAATGACAGGAGGGATTCGAAACCTGCGGGACCAAAGATTCTTAGAGGACTGGAGTAAATATTTGAACTATTTGCAAAGCAATTGTAATAAACAGATTACGCTAGTAGGACTGCAAGAAGTTTTGTAAGGAGGATTATGCGAAATATTGCAAGGAAGATTATGAAGAGAATATTGGTTAAGGATAATTAAAAGTAACAGAGAAATTAAGAAATGCAGATTAAGTGATAAAGTATGGAAAATCTTCAGAGGTAGTTGACGGGAGTCTAAAAAAAATTGTATAAGATAAAAACGTATGCTAAATGACTGGTGGAAATGATATGTTTAAAAATTAATAAAAATGTATATATATATAAAAACAAAAGGCGCCGAGGCTGTGGATGAAGGTGAGGTCAGAGGGAGGCTCTTTGATGGACTGGAGGTGCCACAATAATAGCAGCGCTGTTGGCACAGACCGGTCTCTGCCCCTCCCAATGTTCTGTGCCAGGAAAGCAGACTGCTGTATTACTTGATATTAGCAAAGTGCCCTTCTCTGCCGGTGCTTGCCAGTCCAGAAATAGAACCTGCTGCTGCGCACCCATTCATTATCTCAACGCCCTGAGAGGTGCACATTCCTCCAGAGAAGTCTGGCTGGCGCGCTTGCAAACCACAACCCCACCCCTACCTTCCTCCGCCTGTCAGATTGGCTTGAAGGCCCTTCGTGACCTTGCTTGGCAGCCGGGCGGGTAATTAGCGCCTACCCAACCTGCTGCCAACCCCACAGCTTCACGCAAGACTGGCGCAAGCTAATAAATGCTATTTAAAGCAAGGTTGAGCAACCGGCAGGCTTCTGCCTAATTGCATGCTGGGGGCAGGGGAAGGAGCCCAGAGGAGAAGAGGCAGCAGTGTGATGCCGCAGCAAAATAAGCTAATGCTGCTTTAGGATGCGTCAGCAGAAATCTGGTGCCCAGATCTAGGCAAGTAATACCGTAGTTCTGCTCTGTTCTGCCTTGGTCGGACCACACCTGGAGTCCTGTGCTCAGTTCTGGGCACCACAATTTACAAAGGATGTTGACAAGCTGGAACGTGTGCAGAGGAGGGCGAATGAGGTGATCAAGCGCAGGCATAGGCAAAATCGGCCCTCCAGATGTTTTGGGACTACAATTCCCATCATCCTAGCCACTGTGATCCACGCGACAGTCACCTCCAGGCTGGGTTATTGTAACTCGCTCTACGTGGGGCTGCCCTTGAGACTGACCCAGAAACTCCAGCGGGTGCAGAATGCCGCAGCGAGAGTCCTTACGGGGTCCTTGCTGCAGGATCACATTCACCCAGTGCTATACCAGCTGCACTGGCTCCCTGTGGAGTATAGGATCAGGTTTAAGGTGCTGGTCTTAACCTTTAAAGCCCTATACGGCCTAGGACCCTCTTACCTACGGGACCTCCTCTCCTGGGATGTCCCATGGAGGACCTTACGGTCTTCAAACAAAAACATCTTGGAGGTCCCGGGCCACAGGGAGGTTAGATTGGTCTCAACAGGGCCAGGGCCTTTTCAGTACTGGCCCCGATCTGGTGGAACGCTCTGTCACAAGGGACTAGGGCCCTGCAGGATTTGACCTCTTTCCGCAGGGCCTGCAAGACAAAGCTGTTCCACCAGGCCTTTGGCCAAGGCACAGTCTGACCCCCTTCTTTGGTAATCCTCAGAATTCTAGCCCAATGATTGCCATTAATTTGAATTTGATTCTGAATTGATTTTAGAATGAATTGATTTTAGAATGTATTTCAATTAATTGATTGTGATTTTATGTAAACTGTGTTACTTTTATTGTTGTTAGCCACTCTGAGCCCGGCTTTATTATTATTATTATTATTATTATTATTATTATTATTCCTGACCTCTGGTCCTGTTAGCTAGGCACCATGGGCGTTGTAGTCCCAAAACATCTGGAGGGCCGAGTTTGCCTATGCCTGATCAAGGTTCTGGAAACGAAGCCTGATGAGGAGCGGTTGAAGGAACTGGGTATGTTTAGCCTTGAAAAGAGGAGACTGAGAGGAGATAGGATACCCATTTCCAAATATCTGAAGGGTTGTCACATGGAAGATGGAGCAAGCTTGCAGCATTCGAACCAATGACTTCAAGCTGTAAGAAAGGGGCTTCCAATTAAATATCAGCAAGAGCTTTCTGGCAACAAGACCTGTTTGACAGTGGAACAGACTCCCTCAAAAGGCGATGGTGTCTCTTTCCTTGGAGGTATTTAAGCAGAGGTTGGACGGCCATCTGTCAAGGACTTTTTAGTGCCGATTCCTGCATTGTATGGGGTTGGACTAGATAATAATAATAATAATAATAATAATAATAATAATAATAATAAATTTTATTTATACCCCGCCCTTCCTGGTTCAGAAAACAGGGCTCAGGGCGGCTAACAACAAATTTAAAACACTTTTGACCACTGGAGGTCCTTTCCAGCTCTAGAATTCTATGCTTCCATGATTAAGCTGTTCATTTGGGCCCTGCTAACCTCGCCCACTTCAGCAAAGAGCAGATCAGACACGGTGGACTCAGGCAGATGCCAAGCGCACCCCACTCTCTGTGTCATTTTGTGCCAGCTGCCTGGGGAAATTATGCTGACTCTCGGTGACGACTTTACGAGGCTGACTTGGCATCTTCGAAAATGCCCGCCCATCAGCAGAGGAAGAAACTAATGAACCTGGGGAAGGAAGGAAGGAAGGAAGGAAGGAAGGAAGGAAGGAAGGGGAGCCTCAGCAGATGTGGAAGCAGAAAGCTGCTGTAAATGGAAAGCTCTGGGAGGCGTCAAAGAAAAGCAACCAGACAATTGCCAGAGGCAAAAGTGCGCAGAGCTGCAAAAGTAAATTTCACCACGGTACTCGCTTCTTTTGGACTTCCAGGACTCTCTAGCTGGGTTCTGAGACTCTCCCTAGGCCATATCCCCCCCCATAAGAACATGCTTTTTAACATCTACATGCAGCCACTGGCAGAGATCATCATCATCAGATGACACCCAGCTCTACCTCTCTTTCAAATCACAACCAGTGAAGGCAGTGAAGGTCCTGTGTGAGTGTCTGGAGGTGGGTGGAGGATGGATGGCGGCTAATAGATTGAGGTTGAATCCTGACAAGACAGTACTGTTTTGGGGGGACAGGAGGAGGGCGGGTGTGGAGGACTCCCTGGTCCTGAATGGGGTAACTGTGCTCCTGAAGGACCAGGTGCGCAGACTGGGAGTCATTTTGGACTCACAGCTGTCCATGGAGGCGCAGGTCAAATCTGTGTCCAGGGCAGCTGTTTATCAGCTCCATCTGGTACACAGGATGAGACCCTACCTGCCCGCAGACTGTCTCACCAGAGTGGTGCATGATCTAGTTATCTCCCGCTTGGACTACTGCAACGCGCTCTACATGGGGCTACCTTTGAAGGGGACTTGGAAACTACAACTAACCCAGAATGCGGCAGCTAGACTGGTGAGTGGGAGCAGCTGCCGAGACCACATAACACCGGACTTGAAAGACCTACATTGGTTCCCAGTACATTTCCAAGCACAATTCAAAGTGTTGGTGCTGACCTTTAAAGCCCTAAACGGCCTCAGTCCAGTAGACCTGAAGGAGCGTCTCCACCCCCATCGTTCTCCCTGGACACTGAGGTCCAGCGCCGAGGGCCTTCTGGCGGTTCCCTCGCTGCGAGAAGCAAAGTTACAGGGAACCAGGCAGAGGGCCTTCTCGGTAGTGGCGCCTGCCCTGTGGAACACCCTCCCACCAGATGTCAAAGAGAAAAACAACTATCTGACATTTAGAAGACATCTGAAGGCAGCCCTGTTCAGGGAAGTTTTTAATGTGTGACATCTTAGTATATTTTTGGTCTTTGTTGGAAGCTGCCCAGAGTGGCTGGGGAAACCCAGCCAGATGGGCGGGGTACAAACAATCATTCATTCTTCATCATCATTATTATTATTATTATTATTATTATTATTATTATTATTATTATTATCCCTGGCCTCAGCCGCTGTTCCCAAGCCTGTGACTCCTGCAATGTTCTCCTGAAAGGAATGCGGCCCCCGATAGTCCGCCACCTCCGTCCCCCATTTCAAGCCCCTTCCTGCTTCTTCTGTGCTTGGTGGGTCAGTGGAATCGCTGCCCCTAATCTCTACACCAACCTCACTTGCATCACCCCCTCTCTCAGCTCAGCCGGAAAGACGAGGCGACCCTCCCCTCCTTACCTGTCTTGGCCGACACCTTGAACCTGCCGGACGCGCCGTGCTCCACCGCAAACCTCTCGGCCTTTTCTTCGGGGACGCAGCTCTCCAGGTCACTCTTGTTGCCCAGGAGGAAGAGATTGGCTTGGCGGGGGCGAGGGAGAAAGAACAGGAAGATCTGGGAACAGGTGCTGGGGCTAAAGGCTCTGAGCCCCTGGCAGGGCAGGAGTCGGCCAGTTCATGTATGGTGGAAGGATATTTGCAGCTCCAACATTCGTTAACAATTTTGTTTGGGGCAGCAGCATTTTCAGCTTCTGAGACTCCTGAGATGCTACTGGTTAAGTTTATTAAAACAAAAAACCACCACCCACAATGACTTTTTATAGATATTCCTGGTTCTGTTGGATCTCTCAGCGGCTTTTGACACCATCAACCATTTCATCCTTCTGGACCGTCTAAAGGGGCTGGGAACTGGGGCCACTGTTATACGGTGGTTCCGCTCCTTCCTCCTGGGCCGTGTTCAGAAAGTGGTGGTGGGGGATGAATGTTCAGACCCCTGGGCTCTCACTTGTGGGGTGCCTCAGGGTTCTGTCCTCTCCCCCATGCTTTTCAACATACACAGACTGTCTTGCCAGAGTGGTGCATGCTCTAGTTATCTCCTGCTTGGACCGCGCTCTACGTGGGGCTACCTTTGAAGGTGACCCAGAAAGTGCAACTAATCCAGAATGCGGCAGCTAGACTGGTGACTGGGAGCGGCCGCCGAGACCATAACACCAGTCTTGAAAGACCTACATTGGCTCCCAGTACGTTTCCGAGCACAATTCAAAGTGTTGGTGCTGACCTTGAAAGCCCTAAACGGCCCCAGCCCAGTAGACCTGAAGGAGCATCTCCACCTCCATTGTTCTGCCTGGACACTGAGGTCCAGCGCCGAGGGCCTTCTGGCGGTTCCCTCCCTGCGAGAAGCCAAGTTACAGGGAACCAGGCAGAGGGCCTTCTTGGTAGTGGCGCCCGCCCTGTGGAATGCCCTCCCACCAGACGTCAAAGAGAAAAATAACTACCAGACTTTTAGAAGACATCTGAAGGCAGCCCTGTTCAGGGAAGCTTTTAATGTTTAATAGGTTATTGTATTTTAGTGTTCTGTTGGAAGCCGCCCAGAGTGGCTGGGGAAAACCAGCCAGATGGGCGGGTATAAATAATAAATTATTATAATATTATTATTACTTGTTATCAATTTGACTGGCAGATGTTAAGAAATGATTGGAAAAAAGAACTTGTGGTTGCTGTGTTGCCTAGACAATGGGAGAGTGTTTTCACTTCTATAGCAAAGGTATATGACTTAAATTGTGACTTATACAACAGAAAATAATATTTTGAATTTATTGAACTCCACTATGTTTGTATGGAAAAGGACTGCCTAAGACTGCATTTTGTTGGAAATGCAATAAGGATAATACTTCTTTAAAACATGTTTTTACAATGTCTTATACTTATTAAGATTTGGGAGAAAGTAGTGGATTATAAGAGGGGCACGGGTGGCGCTGTGGGTTAAACCACAGAGCCTAGGACTTGCTGATCAGAAGGTCGGCAGTTCGAATCCCCGCAACGGGGTGAGCTCCTGTTGCTCGGTCCCAGCTCCTGCCAACCTAGCAGCCCCCGGAGGGCTGAGTTTGCCTATGCCTGATTTAGGACAATGCTTCTCAGAGTGGCCAATACTGCCTCCTGGTGGTCAGTGGGATTACCTAGGGCAGGCTTTCCCAAACTTAGGCCTCCAGGTGTTTTGGGACTACAATTCCCATCATCCCTGACCACTGGACCTGCTAGCTAGGGATGATGGGCGTTGTAGTCCAAAAACAGCTGGCGATGGCAGGTTACAGCAGGGAGGTGGAAATGACTACCACCGTAGGACTGGATCAAGTTCATCTGTTTTACTGAATTCATCAACCAAAATTCTTTTAATTGAATAAATGTGCCATGCATTGCGACCCTTGGTCAGGTGTGAGTGCAGGAGCCAAGCCCTGTGAACAATAGGACTTTGCAGGATTGGGGCCTTCCTAAGTTTGTTCTGGAGAGGCAAGGCGCGGCCACACAGGTGAGGCTGCTTGGTAACTCACTGTACCTGGTGGCAAGAGTTGGGAAGGGATATGAGGTCAGCATTTTGCCTTTGGCTCTTTGCCACAGCAACACGTTCCTTGCCTTGCTGCGTTTGACTCCTTGACTCCTTGCTTCTCGACCCTGGGACCCCTGACTTCGTGACTCCTTCCTTCCTGACCCTCGGACCCCTGACTTCGTGACTCCTTGCTCCACGGCCCTCGGACCCCTGACTTCGTGACTCCTTGCTTCTTGACCCTCGGACCCCTGACTTCGTGACTCCCTGCTTCATGATCCTCGGACCCTCTGCTTCTTGACTCCCGGCTCTCTGACCCTCGGATTCTTGGCTTCCTGACCCCTGGCTTCTAGACTCCCGTTCCTGCTCCCACCCCACCATCTTTCCCCTGGTCCTGATGTCCCCAGACGGGACTTCAATCGTCTGTGAACCGGACTGTGATACCCTGGGGTTCCATCCAGATTCTGCATCTGCGTGTCAGGCTGCTGATAAAGGCGCAGGCGCGGAGGCGGAGGGGGGAAAGTGGCCACCGACCCCTCTGTGTACCCTGGGACTCTTCCTTTCCCCCTGCCCTCTCACTTACCATCCGCGCAGTACTGCCTGGCCAGGTAAAGCCAATGCAAGAGGCTGTCAAAGGAGAGGAGGTGCTGCAGGCTGTACACGAGGAGCACAGCATCCGCGTCCCGGTAGTAACTCCTGCTCAGGGACAGGAAGCGCTCCTCCCCAGCCGTGTCCCACAGGGAAATCTGCGCAGGTCGAAAGAGCAGGTGGTTAGAGCGCCGAACAGGGGAACTCCCTGCCGCAGGAAACTTATGAGAGACTGACTGGAACCAAGAGGGGGATTCATCTGGGTTTTGTGATGGCCTAGTCAGGTAGGGTCTAGGGACGCAGGTGGTGCTGTGGGTTAAACCCCAGAGCCTAGAACTTGCCGATCAGGGGTGAGCTCCCGTTGCTTGGTCCCTGCTCCTGCCAACCTAGCAGTTCCAAAGCACATCAAAGTGCAAATAGATAAATAAGTACCGATCCAGTGGGAAGGTAAACGGAGTTTCCGTGCGCTGCTCTGGTTTGCCAGAAGTGGCTTAGCCATGCTGGCCACATGACCCGGAAGCTGTACGCCGGCTCCCTCAGCCTGTAAAGTGAGATGAGCGCCGCAACCCCAGAGTCGGCCACGACTGGACCTAATGGTCAGGGGTCCCTTTACCTTAAGGTAGTCTTTATGTGAGTATATTGTATTTAATTATGGGGTATTAGAGTTTTTAGGGGGCTAACAAGGCTGGGATAGCTGGGATAGCAGGCTTGTTGGTTTTGAATGTCTGATGTAGATTTTTTCAATTTTGTTGTTCTGTATGGGATAATGACAATAAAGATTATCGTATTGTAAAAGGGAGTCTCTGTGGCAGCTCGTGGGTTGTGGAATTCCCCACATGGCGTGCCTGGCACTTTTCTTATGCAGCTTTCAGCAAATGCTGAAGACACACCTCTCTGCCCTGATCTTTGACACCTGAGATGTGTGTTTTCAGGCACCCACCCAATTCCTGTAACAGCAATTTGCTTTCACTGTTTCTAATTCTGAATTTCGAATTGGCCTGGGGCGTGCTGGTGAAGTGTGGGAAACAGAATCATAGAACTGTAGATCCCAAAGCGTCATCTAGTCCAACACTCTGCAATGCAGGAATCACAGAAGGAGACCTTCACCTGTCAGTGCTAGGATTTATTCAGGACTTCAATGCTGGGAGTTCGAAAAGTTGGGTGCCATAAATGTGGAAAATTGCAGTCAAACATACATGAGTACTAGTTGGTACATGAAGGGGTTAAGACAATAGAGCTGTCTTCCTAGACGCAGTTAGGTCATGCCCCTCTTCTCTGATGAGTGAAGAAGCCTTCTCTTCCTGTGCCTCCCTTTTTCTCCACACCATGTAACCCACCAGGTGGGATACGTTGAAGCCATCTCCAAAGCTTTGAACCTGCGTTTGGAATTATCTTCTGTATTTTCTACCCTAGAGGATTCTGCCTACATTCTCCTTGCTGCTGCTTGGATAAATGCATGAATCGGACCTTTGGAATGTTTTGTAAGTAAACCATTTTAAAGTTACTAAACAGTGTGTGGTCTGTTCATTGCAAGAAGGGTGGAAAGAGAGGTGCGCTTTGCAAGTGGACTAAACAGGATATGCAAAAGGTTTAATTCGTAGAATCATTGCATTTATCAAGCTGGAAGGGTGTCCAATTTGTGAGTTTAAACTCTGCTGCTGGGGGCTCCCTCCCACTGGAGAGTGTGTTAAGCCCCAAATTCTGAATCTAGGCACACCCAGCCGGTTCTTTTATTATTCACCACACACACACACACACACATACATGGGTCACAAGACCCTATATCCCCATCCTCCATGACAAAAACAGCCCTCCTCCTCCTCCTTTCTGAGGAGAGGGGGGAACGCAGAGCAGCATGCAGGAGAATCTCAGCTTCCACAGCAAGCAATGTGGCCCCCAGGAAATTGAGCCCCTGCCCCTCTCAGAATCGTAAGAGGGACCAAGCCATCAACTCCCACCCTGTATAAGCCCAAGCACCCAAGTGAGCTTACGAAGGTGCATAGACCCTATTGCTTCTCCCTCTCCCTTTCCCCCTTTCATGAGGCAGGGAGTTCCAGAGGCAAACCACCAACCAAATGAGCTGCCCGGGAAGCGGACCCTTACCTGGACCTGGCAGTTCCTGCTGTTGAGCTTCAGGGGCAGGGTTTTCTCACAGGTGTAGCTGTGCTGGCCGGGCGGGTGGTCTCCCTCCAGGAAACGCCCCAGCTTGATCCGATGGAAGAGCGTGGTCTTCCCCACCCCAAAATCCCCCAGGAGGATCATCTTGAACCTGCGGCTCCTCGTCCCTGCCATGGCTGGGCTTCTTCACCAGCAGCAGGAGTGGCGCACACCTGACGGGCAGAGATGCTCTTTGGCCAAGCGAGAGAAGGAGACCTTGAAGTCGCGGCTCAGCTGTGGGGAGGAGGAAATGTGGCTGGGTTTGTTCGAGGAGGGGAATAGCTGTTTGCTGTCTCTCCCTCTTTTCTGGAGAAGGAGGGATCCAGGACGCAAACACTTCCCCGTTGCTGGAACTGGCAAAGCCCAGATCCAGACGCAAGCTAGTTAGGAGAGCTTGGCCCAAGTTGGATCACCTTAATTTCCACATTTCTTTTCTTTTATTTTAAATAATCTTTATTGATTTAAATGACACACATATACAAAAATCTCATACTACAAAAAGAAAATTAAAGAAAAAAGAATTAAGGAAAAAGAAGAAAATACAGAAAAAAGAAAGCAGAAAAAGCAGATTTACGTGCATTAAAAAACTTAATCTTCCTAATTAATACGTAAATAAAAAAGACTTCTGACAAAACGAGTCTTCCAATCATTCTCATTGTACTGTTTATACTGTCATTGTTTTTCCCGTGGAGTTTTATATTCTTTAATATTGTTCCCGTCTACTCCACAAACAGTATTTGTTGTGTTTACAAGTATCACTCAAGTTCTGCTAATATGGTGTGGTGGGTACAATATGATCTTATATAATCCTTAAATATTCTCCATTATCCAAATATTTTCTGGTCCAATACTCCTCTAACTCTTCCCATCAGTTTTGCTAGTTGTAAATATTCTAACATGAGTATCTGCCAATCTGTGATTGTCAGTACTGTTTTGTTTTTCCACTTACTCACCACAAGAATTCTTGCTGCTGTGGTGGCATGCATGAACAGTGGTCTTATGTCTTTTTAATTTCTAGTGGTAAAATGCCTAAAAGAAAGATCTCTGGTTTGTTTGTTTTTTAAATGAGTCATGGAATTGTAGAGCTGGAATGTGAACCACAGAGTCATATAGTCCAGCCCTCTACAATGTGGACCCACAAAGGGGACACAGAAACTGAAGGGTGACTACTTATATGCATTGCACTGCTTCATTCAGCATAGTTGTTATGTACTGAGTTGAATAGGATCCAAAATGCAGTAGTTTGATTGGTCCTAGAACAACAGGATCCAGAATGAAGCAGTCTGATTGGTCCTAGAACAATAGGATCCAGAATGCAACAGTCTGATCGGTCCTAGAACAATAGGATCCAGAATGCAGCAGTCTGATTGGTCCTAGAACAGTAGGATTCAGAATGCAGCAGTCTGATTGGTCCTAGAACAACAGGATCCAGAATGCAGCAGTCTGATTGGTCTTAGAACAATGCAGCAGTATGATTGGTATGCAGGAGCCATCCAATCCAGCTCCAGGTGGAAGTGAATCCACAACCTGATTGGCCTACAGGAGAATCCCAGAATTAGCCAATCACGTGCGGTCTATTGTGTAAATAATGTATATAAAGCAGATATTTTGGGGAAACTTTCATTCCCCCCTCACCACTATGAGCTGAATAAAGAGCATGAAATCCACTCTCGACTCTGAGTATATTTCAATGGTGCTGGCCTTGAAAGCCCTAAAAGTCCAGTAGACCTGAAAGAGCATCTCCACCCCCATCGTTCAGCCTGGACACTGAGGTCCAACGCTGAAGGCCTCCAGGCAGTTCTCTCTCTGCGAGAAGTGAGGTTATAGGGAACCAGGCAGAGGGCCTTCTTGGTGGTGGCTCCCACCTTGTGGAACACCCTCCCATCAGATGTCAAAGAAACTGACAACTATCTGACTTTTAGAAGACATCTTAAGGCAACCCTGTTTTTATGTTTGATGTTTTATTGTATTTTTAATATTTTGTTGGAAGCTGCCCAGAGTGGCTGGGGAAACCCAGACAGATTGGCTGGGAATTAATAATAATAATAATAATAATAATAATAATAATAATAATAGTGGTACCTCTGGTTGCGAACAGGATCCGTTCCGGAGCCCCATTCGCAAAATGAGCAGAACGCAACCCGCGTCTGCGCGTGCCACGATTCACCATTTCTGTGCATGTGTGAGACATCATTTTGAGTGTCTGCGCATGCGCGAACGGCGAAACCCGGAAGTAACCCTTTCTGGTACTTCCGGGTCACCGTGGGACGCAACCTGAAAACGTTCAACCTGAAGCAAATGCAACACAACGTATGACTGTAATCATGATCATCATCCACATCAGTGCAGGATTACTTCTCTGCAGAGCCACGACAGGTGTAAATGTGAAGATTAAAAACCACCTGCTGGCAAATGGAAAAACAAACAAAGGCGTCCGCCAGCGCCAACTGAGCATGACATTCAGCGCAGATTTCTTTAGCAAACATTGAAGCGCATTCAACAGAAAGGCATAGCAGGCAAAAACGTGTACAGAAAAAGATCTGGCTGATTAAATGGCACACATAACCTTTTTTTAAGTGAAACTCCATTTTCGGCTACCTTTTCCACGGGGAAATAAACGCCCCCTTGCCAGTGGAAGCGCAGGGAGAGCCATTAACATGTGGTTCCTCCACAAGCGGGAGCATGAAGGTTAGGAAAGGTGTGCGGAGGTAGGAAAAGGGAGGATAAGAACGTAAGGGTCTTACGTTCCGGTACTTCTGGGTTTCGGCGGGTCTGTAACCCGAAAAAACGTAACCTGAAGCATCTGTAACTGTACCTTTTATGACTGTACCTTTTTACAGCCTAGAATTGCATTAACTTTTTTTGCTGCTGCATCATGCTGTTGGCTCATGTTAAGCTTGTGGTACCCGAAGACCCCTACATCCTTTTCGCATGCCAAGCAAGGCATCCCCCATCCTATATGTGTGTATCTAGATTATTCCTATGTGCAGAACCTTACATTTTGCCCCCACTGGTATTCAGATCCTTGGTCCAAACACCAGAGACATACCCACAGTCCGGGTGAGGGGCAGCCTGGCAGAACCCCATAAAACAGGGCCCCATAAAAGAGGCACCCCCATGCCAACCCAGCTCCTCCACCAACTGAGACATGGAATGTCTTGCCAGGGCAGCTGCTCACCTTATCTGTCCTCGCGAGGCCAGCCGAGTCAGCTGCCCACTTGACCAAGAGGCTTCTTCCTCCGAGGGATCTGCGGAGAGATCCTTGCCCTGCCAGTCACATGCCAGTCACAAGGCCAATGTCCAGAGAGGGCCGTCCGTTCTCCTTCAGGAGCTCCTGAAGAGGCCTTACGCCTCTGGGGGTGTGGTAAGAGGTTGGCACCGATGGCTGCCCTTCCCTGACCCAGCCTAGTTCCCTGTCTCCGATGGAAGATGGCAAGAAGCAGGGCAAATGTCGTGCACACAGCATCAGATCTTTATTTGCCTCTTTATGTGGGGCTGGGGTTTGTTTGTTTTCTAGTTTTACAGCCGCGAGAATACTTCGCCTCTCCTCCGAGCTCAGAAACGCCGCGTTTGTGAGCCGTGAAATGCAGGCGCTTGAAGCTCAGCCAAGTGCCCTTGCCTTGAGTGGCAAAGGAAGCAGGCAGCTGGCAGACTCATCTGGGGAGACCGAGGTCCCAGGCGGCTGTTTATTAGGGTACCCCGTCCTCCGTCACTTCTGTGTTGGAAATCTGCACTGGGAGGACATTGTCGCAGGTGAACTAGGATGTCTGTATTTCATATACGCTGCCTTCTCCTCTAAGGAGCTCAAGGTGGCAATAATAATAATAATAATAATAATAATAATAATAATAATAATAATAATAATAAATTTATTTATACCCTGCCCATTTGGCTGGGTTTCCCCAGCCACTCTGGGCAGCTTCCAACAGAACACTAAAATACAATAACCTATTAAACATTAAAAGCTTCCCTGAACAGGGCTGCCTTCAGATGTCTTCTAAAAATCTGGTAGTTGTTTTTCTCTTTGGCATCTGGTGGGAGGGCGTTCCACAGGACAGGCGCCACCACCGAGAAGGCCCTCTGCCTGATTCCCTATAACTTGGCTTCCCGCAGGGAGGGAACCGCCAGAAGGCCCTCGGAGCTGGACCTCAGTGTCTGGGCAGAACGATGGAGATGGAGACACATACATGGTTGTTCTCCTCCCCACAACAACCCTGAGAGGTAGCCTCAGCTGAGAGGCAGTGACTGGCTCAAGGTCACCCAGTGAGTGTCATGGCGGGGATTCGAACCCTGGTCTCCCAGGTCCGAGTTCGAAACTCTTACCACTGCGCAACCCTCGTTCTGTTTCCAGCGAACGCAATGTTTACCTGTTGACTCCCTACCTGGCAGGAAGACCCATATGAGAGAGGGTGCGCATGGAGCCCCAGGACCCTTGATGTAAATCACAGGACAACTGGTGACCCGTCAGGGTCAAGGAAGCCCCCCAAGTTTGATGGCCCACCAGGAGGAGCTGTGAAGGGAATACCTGGCTTTTTCTGCCTGGCTGGTCAGTCCTGGGCAGGCTACAGGAGTACTGTTTTGGGGGGACGGGGTGGGCTGGTGTGAAGGTCTCCCTGGTCCTGAATGGGGTAACTGTGCCCCTGAAGTACCAGGTGCGCAGCCTGGGAGTCATTCTGGACTCACAGCTGTCCATGGAGGCACAGGACAATTCTGTGTCCAGGGCAGGTGTCTACCAGCTCCACCTGGTACGCAGGCTGAGACCCTACCTGCCCGCAGACTGTCTCGCCAGAGTGGTGCATGCTCTGGTTATCTCCCGCTTGGACTACTGCAATGCGCTCTATGTGGGGCTACCTTTGAAGGTGACCTGGAAACTACAACTAATCCAGAATGCGGCAGCTAGACTGGTGAGTGGGAGCAGCCGCCGAGACCACATAACACCGGACTTGAAAGACCTACATTGGTTCCCAGTACATTTCTGAGCACAATTCAAAGTGTTGGTGCTGACCTTGAAAGCCCTAAACTGCCTCAGTCCTGTATACCTGAAGGAGCGTCTCCACCCCCATCGTTCTACCCGGACACTGAGGTCCAGCTCTGAGGGCCTTCTGGCGGTTCCCTCACTGCAAGAAGCAAAGCTACAGGGAACCAGGCAGAGGGCCTTCTCGGTGGTGGCACCTGCCCTGTGGAACACCCTCCCACCAGATGTCAAAGAGAAAAACAACTACCAGACTTTTAGAAGACATCTGAAGGCAGCCCTGTTTAGGGAAGCTTTTAATGTTTGATGTATTACGGTATTTTGATATTTTGTTGGAAGCCGCCCAGAGTGGCTGAGGAAACCCAGCCAGATGGACGGGGTATAAATAATAAATTATTATTATTATTATGGCTGACAAGAGGCACGCGAGCCCTTTTAACCAGCAGCCTGCTGGTTTCACAGCTGTGACACACCCAGCACCTTTGTAAGTTGCTGCTACGAAACCTTGAGTAAATAATTTCCACCCGTTCACATTTGGCCTGGCTTCCTGGCCAGCACACCCAGGAAAGCGCCGAGGGACCGGCGAAGGAAACCAGCGGGGATCTTTGGTGTCAGAAGTGGGATTTCCAACATTCGCAGTGCGAGGTGGCGCCGCCCATGCTCCAAGGACACAGCAGTCCTTGCCCATCTCTGCCAGCTCACTAAACCCAGCAAGCTCTGCGAAGGAAGAAGCAGGCTGCCTGAGATAGGCAGTGCCCAGGACCCCTTGCTGCTGATCTGTTGTCTAAGGTTGGTAACAGAGAACAACTTAAGGTTTACGTACAGAGATTGCAACTGGGTTGAACCACAGGTTATACGGAAAGGGGGAGGATGTTAGGATATAGTTCCTCCTTAAAAGAGTCAGGCATAGTTGTTGTGTGTCACATGCCTGTTTACTCCCAGCGCTGTTCTCGCTGGGAACTTCCGTTTTGTATATAGCTTTTGTTCCTGCTGTTTCCTCCACACGGATGCAAGCAGTCATGTTTTTACTTTGTTCTGACCTACGTTGAATAAAGCTGTAAATATGCTCTTCTGTCTGAATCTTCCGTTGCGGAGACGGCTGAAAAGGGCGTCTTGGAATGTGTCTGAGGCTCGTGTCGCTAATTGGCTGATGCTGTTTCCACGGGAGACCGGTGATCGTCCGGAGACAACGATGAGGCTGCCTGATGCCTCTGTCTCCCTGGCAGTATCCAAACAGGCAGCGCCCTTTCCAGAGTCGTAGGCTCCCTGAAGACTTTCCAGGAGGCCATTTCCCAAGCCTTTTTGCGGCACCCAACAGACATGGCCAGCCTTTCCTCTGACTCACCTGATGCTGCGACGGCCCCACTGCCCGTCGGACCCCCTGGCCTGCAGTCCCCACCCCCTCAGTCCAGTTCTCGGTGCTGCGCTTGCAGAGCCCGCCGCAAAGCCAGGTTTGCCACCGCCATGAGGCAGCAGACGGCGTCCTCTTTCCGGAGCACCAGCAGCCGCCGCAACTGGGTCCCTGCCAGCACCCCAGCCGTGCCCACCAAAAGGCTGCCCGCAATCCCGCAGGCGTTTCCGGTGAAGATGGAAGCGATCAGGATGCTGATGGAGACCACCGAGGTGACGGAGTGGGCCACCATGGCCTTGCCTTCCTCGGAGAAGGAGCCCGAGCTGCCGGCCAGAAGCAGCAGCAGGGCGCCCCCCAAGAGGGCGTTCGCCGTGGCACGGTCCCCGTTCAGCCAGTGGAAGCCGAAGGCGAGCAGGGGGAGCCCCACCACTGTGGAGACCCAGGCGTTGTCTGGGCTGTAGTGGGCAGCTTCTGAACCGAGCCCTGGGAGGGCGGTGAGGTGGGTGGCCGTATCCAGGAGGGGCACAAGGGCCTGGAGGAGAAACCCGGCAGAGGTCCCTCGATTGATCTGCAAAGAGAGGGAGTAGGCGGAAATAGGAGCTCAGATAATAATAATAATAAAGGTAAAAGGTAAAGGGACCCCTGACCATTAGGTCCAGTCACAGACGACTCTGGGGTTGCGGCGCTCATCTCGCTTTACTGGCCAAGGGAGCCGGCGTACAGCTTCCGGGTCATGTGGCCAGCAGGACTAAGCCGCTTCTGGCGAACCAGAGCAGCGCACGGAAACGCTGTTTACCTTCCCGCCAGAGCGGTACCTATTGATCTACTTGCACTTTGATGTGCTTTCAAACTGCTAGGTTGGCAGGAGCAGGGACTGAGCAACGGGAGCTCACCTCGTCGTGGGGATTCGAACCGCTGACCTTCTGATCGGCAAATCCTAGGCTCTGTGGTTTAACCCACAGCGCCACCCGCGTCCCAATAATAATAATAATAATAATAATAATAATAATAATAATAATAATAATAAATTTATTTATACCCCACCCATCTGGCTGGGCTTCCCCAGCCACTCTGGGTAGCTTCCAACAAAATATTAAAACACAGGAATGCATCAAACATTAAAAGCTTCCCTAAACCAGTGTTTCCCAACCTTTTTTGGGCAAAGGCACACTTGTTTCATGAAAAAAATCTCGAGGCACACCACCATTACAGCCCCGTGACGTCAGCGCGCAGCGTCACGCCGGGAGGGACATGAATTGCTAGCAAATTACATAATCACCTCCTTGAAGGCTGGCTCATCTTCTCCGAAGGCAGAACCCCATTAATTAACAGCACAGACTCACACCATAGCCAAGACGAGGGGGGAAAACCTCAGTCATGCACAGTCATGCACATGTGGGGGCTAAATGAGGACGAAGACCGGGCAGAGAGCAGGGTTCAAATCACCCCACCTGGCCAGGACAATCCCTGGGTGCTCCCTTGGGCCACTCGCCTGACCCACCTCGCAGGGCTGTTGTTGTGAGGATAACACGGGGAGAACCACGCGCGCCCCCGGGAGCTCCTTGGAGGAGAAAGCGGGCGATGAATGCAATGCACGAAATATATGAGAGGCAACCAGGTTTTGCAGGTGAGGGGCCCCCGCCAGCCTCCGCTTCCAACACCCGGCGCAACGACGCCGAAGTTTCCCCCTGGGCTCGGCTCGGGGAGCAGCGCTGCTCCCCCCCGGCTCCCCTTTGCCCTCCCGGCTCTCTCTGCCGCCCACTGGGGACCCCCCTCACCTGCCAAGTCCGGAGCGCCGGTGGAAGTTGCATGCATGCATGCAGGGCGCCGCGTTGCCATTGCATTGCACTGCACTCCATGCAACGCCTGCACGCATGCATTGCCTTGCACGCCCGCCAAGGGGTCTCCCCGCGCTCCGATGCGTCCCCTCCGGCGCGGATGCAGCATTGCAAAAATAAAACCCCCCGACGCAGCCCTACCTGGGGGGCAGCCTCCGCTCCGCCTCCGCGGGGATCCCCGGGCTCCATCCTGCCGCCCGATCTCCGCGGGGGCACAGGCAGGCTGTGCGGGGTCTGCGCGGAAGAGCCCTTGCCCGCCCGGCCGCCGCCGCTGCGCTCATTCCATGGCCGGGAGAAGAGCACTTCAAACAAAACGCCCGGCCCGCCAGGCCACGCTGGGAAACGTAGTTTGCGCACCCCGCGCGGGCGCGGAGCCCAAGAGCGAGGGGACTACGGATCCCGGCAGCCCCCGCGCCGGGGACGGAAGGGGAGAGGCCGGGTGCAGGGATGGAGGGACGGGTGGACGAGCGAGTGAGTGAGTGGCAGCCGCCAAGCCTTGGCCGAGAGCCAGGAAGGGCCTCCCCGGAGGAGGAGGAGGAGGAGGGAGGCGCAGAGCGGGAGGGAGGGAGGGAACCCCAGGGGTCATCTAGTGACGGCGCCCCAATCGAAAATTTGACTTTAAAAAAAAAATTCATTTTTTTTTACTTTTTCCCGCGGCACACCAGGCAACATCTCGCGGCACACTAGTGTGCCGCGGAACAGTGGTTGGGAAACACTGCCCTAAACAGACTGTAGCAAATGTATTGGGAATTATATTTAAATGTTGCAGCTTCTCAGCTTGATCTCTGTAAGCAAGAACCAACCCAGTGACCCTTGTCGGCAATGCAGTTTCAAGAGTAGGAACGGGCAGCAGACCTTTGCACATCCCGGAGCGCAAAGCCCTGTTTCCACATGCAGATTTTACATTTGCCAGGTGTGCATGTGCAAATAATAATAATAATTTGGCAGGTTCCAGGTTCCCTGTACAGAGAGCAATAATTGGTTAGCCTGAATCCAAAAGCCCTCTAGCAAAGTTCAAGCTCTGGTTTTCCCAGTAGTGATGTATGGAAGTGAGAGCTGGACCATAAAGAAGGCTGATCGCAGAAGAATGGATGCTTTTGAATTCTGGTGCTGGAGGAGACTCTTGAGAGTCCCATGGACTGCAAGAAGATCAAACCTCTCCATTCTGAAGGAAATCAGCCCTGAGTGCTCACTGGAAGGACAGATCCTGAAGCTGAGGCTCCAATACTTTGGCCACCTCATGAGAAGAGAAGACTCCCTGGAAAAGACCCTGATGTTGGGAAAGATGGAGGGCACAAGGAGAAGGGGACGACAGAGGACGAGATGGTTGGACAGTGTTCTCGAAGCCACCAGCATGAGTCTGACCAAACTGCGGGAGGCAGTGGAAGACAGGAGGGCCTGGCGTGCTCTGGTCCAGGGGGTCAAGAAGAGGCGGACACGACTAAACGACTAAACAACAACAGCAGCAGCAGCAGCAGCAAAGGCCCATCACCCAAGAGGTCAGGCCAGCAAGCAGAAACACCAGGGGACTCCCCAAATCAAGTTCCATTCCTTTCTTACCTGGAAGGTTTGGACAGCGGAGCCTAAGGACACGACACACAGCAGTAGGTTGGAGAGCAGACCGGTCACCTCATCAGGCCAGCCAGGTATTGAGGCTGAGGCTCTGCAAATGAAGGCAGAGAGAAAGAGGATTATTTCACTGCTCCTTAGAATCAAAGGGACCCCAAGAGTCATCTAGTCCAACCCCCTGCAATGTAGAAATCTCAGCTAAAGCATCCATGGAAGATGACCATCCAATACACTGGCCCCTTGGTTCTCAAACTTATTTCGTTCCAGAAGTCCGTTCCAAAACCAAAGCATTCTGAAACCAAGGCACGCTTTCCCATAGAAAGCAATGCAAAACGGATAAATCCGTTCCAGACTTTTAAAAACAACCCCTAAAACAGCAAGTTAGCATGAATTTTACCATCTAACGAGACCACTGATAAAATGAAAGCAGTAAACAATGTAGTGCAGTCACACAATCAATCAATCAGTAGCTGAACTGGGTTCCACACAGTCACAAAAACAAAACAAAAAAGAGCCACAAAAACGCAAAATAAATAGCAAAAACAGACAGACCTCAGCGCAATACTCAAAATGGAGAAGGTTCGGCTTCCGAAAAGAGTTCGCAAACTGGAACACTTCCTTCTGGGTTTGCTGTGTTTGGGTTCCAAGTTGTTTGAGTACCAAAGCGTTTGAGAACCAAGGGACCACTGTATCTGCTTAAAAACCTCCAAGGAAGGAGTACAAGACAGGAGGACGTGTGCCGCTGTTTTGGTGCTACTGTCTCCACAGGGGCAAAGACGTTTCTCAGGCGAGATCTTTTGGAACAGACCCCCAAGAACCGCAGATGGCAAACCACCCAGTCTTGCAAGTGTAAAAGCACGTCTGTATTTTGGGATAATAAGTTTGTGCAGATATGGGGACAGAGAATCAAAACGGAGAGGTGGAAAATGAACATACGAAGGGCAGAATTTCCTTATAATGCCCAGGTTGTTCTGATGCTCGATATCTTTTAGACGTTGACAAATCAGACGGTTTGCTTTCGTGGGGCCCATAGGTGTTGTGGGGATCGTCACCCCACTCGTACTAACCATCCCAGGGCCTCAACCACTGACACAATGTCCTTTCTTCTATCAGATCAAAATGAGCAGATAACAGCAAAGGTTGCTAAGTTCATAGCTGTATTGCAACATTAATAATAAATGAATTAAGTGCAAAAAATAAAAAATAAAGTTTTATGTTATCTATCTATCTGCTCCAAGGAAGGAGTCCCAAGGGAATCTGGTTCCACTGTTGCTCAGTAGAAGGGAGCAAGGGGCAGCCCCAGGGGTCAGCTGATTTGATTCTGAGACACTCACTCTGCCATGGCGACTTTTGCTCTGCGAGGGAAGGAGCGTGCAGGTTAAGGAGCCCAGGAGTCAGGATGAGACACGGCTGCTGCGCGGGCATCAAGCTACAAGACAATGAATCGGTAAGCCAGGTGTCAGAGGTGAAGTTCTTGCTCTCTGCATCTCCTAACCAGGAGGCAATTTCAGACAGGTAATCAAGTATCCAGCGATACCCCCAAGATTGAGGGCAGGGGCAGGCAGAGGATCCGCCTGAACGCTGCTCACCGGGGCTCAGCCGTGGGGCTGAAGTTCATAATCAAAAACTGATAACCTCAGGTGCCTGGTTAGAAAGATGGCGGCATATTGCTAAAGCAGGGGAAAACCCGACTTTTAATGAAAAGTTGGGCAAAGGGTAAAGCAAAGGCACTGGACTTTGTGGTCACTTGGGTGTGATATATATCTGGTTCTATAACTCACTCCTAGCGCTTCCTATCCAGCCCTATAAAAAGCCTTATTCAAAACAGCAGTGTGCAGTGAGGAGGATAACGACACACACAAATGAGAAACAGTAACAAATTATTGCACATTTATTCAAAGGCCAATTAAAACTATTTACTTTCTTCTTCGTTTTTGTTCCTATGTTATGTATTTTTGTGTTTCCATGTTGCAAACTGTCCCGTGATCCTTGGATGATGGGCAGCAAAGAAACTGAATGGACAAATACGACAAGACTGATTCGACACAATGGATGAACTTGACCTAGATTCTCAAAGTCCAGCAATGCGTCTCACGTCCAGCGCTCTGCTGACCGCTCCCTTGCCTCTTAGTGCGCCCCCCACTCTGAGAACCCCACTTTGGGAGCCGCTGGTGAAAGAAAAAAAAACCTCTAGGGTCTGAGTTTGCAGTTTTCCTCCTCCCTCCCTGCCCCTCTTCCTTTTGTGTTGCATTTCCTAAACTGCGAGTCTGGGACCCCTTGCCTCTTAGCACGCCCCCCTCTCTAGAGAACCCCACTTTGGAAATTGCTGGTGCACATGAAATTTAAAAAAAACCAAACCCTCTAGGGTCTGAGTTTGCCTTTTTCTTCCTCCCTCCCGACCCGTCTTCCTTTTGTGTCATGTCTCCTAAATTGCGTTCGAAAGTGGTGCTGGGGCCCCTTGCCTCTTAGCGCGCACCCATCTCCGGAGAACCCCACTTTGGGAACCGCTGGTGCAAATGAAATAATAATAATAACCCTGTAGGGTCTGAGTTTGCCTTTTTCTTCCTTCCTCCCAGCCCCTCTTCCTTTTGTGTTGCATCTCCTAAATTGCGAGTCTGACTGTTTGAAAGTAGCGCTGTGCCCCCTTGCCTCTTAGTGCACCTGACTCTCCAGAGAACCCCACTTTTGGAACCGCTGGCGCACTTGACAGAATAATAATAATAATAATAATAACCCTCTAGCATCCGAGTTTGCCTTTTTCCTCCTCCCTCCCAGCCCCTCTTTCTTTTGTGTCGCGTCTCCTAAACTGTGAGTCTGGGACCCCTTGCCTCTTAGAGTGCCACCGTCTCCAGAAAACCCCACTTTGGGAACCGCTGGTGCACATGAATAATAATAATAATAATATTAATAATAACAACAACAACCCTCTAGGGTCTGAGCTTGTCTTTTTCCTCCTCCCTCCCTGCCCCTCTTCCTTTTGTGTGGCGTCTCCTCGACGCCAAGTTCCCAGGCAGCGAAAGTCCCGCAAAAGAGAAGAAAAGAAGGGAGGGATGGGCTCCCCCGGCCTCCATTTGCCCGGCCCGGCCCGCGCTTCCCTTCCCTCTCCCTACCCGGCCCGTTTCTCCCCCGGAGTCCGCCAAGCGCCCGACAGCGAGTTCCCCACGGCTAGAGCGACACGCCGAGAGGAAAACCGGAAGAGGAAAGAGCCATAGAGTGCGCCAGGCTAGAGAGGCAAGAAGGAACCATAGAGACTTCCTTTTCCCAGCGGGGGAAACAAAGCCACTTTGGGAGGTTTCGACACAGCCGGGAGAGACTCTCGGCCTTTCTCTTGACTTGTTTTAGAAGAGGCTTCTTATTTTGCTAAAATAACTCTTCTTCTTGGATTGGGCCTTCCTAGTAAGGGCAAGGAAAAAGGGCAGCGGCTTCAACGGTCGCTACCGGGCAGGCGCGGTCGGGACTGAGCACGCGCAGTAGCACCCAGCCCTAGAGGAAAGGGAGCCTTGTTGCGACAAGAAACTTAGGGCGCCCAACATCAGGAAGATGCGCTTGTCTTCCTTGGGTGTTAATAATAATAATAATAATAATAATAATAATAATAATAATAATAATAATAATAATAATAATAATAATAATAATAATAATAATAATAATAATAATAATAATAATTTTAGTGTTAGGAGAGAGGGGAAAGCTGCAGTCCGGTTTGCACGCTTTACCTGGGAGGGATTCCCGAGGAAGCCAGCGGGACTTACTTCTGAGTAGACCTGCCCCAGATTGCACTGCTCAAAGAACTGCACCGGTTTGCATTGCTCAAAAAACTGCACCGGCTCAGCGGCTGCAGTAAGGAAGTGTCATCCTGAATTACCAAAGATAAAACGTACATTAACATGAGCAGCTCGCTGGGAATAACTCCCCTTCCTCCCCCCAAAATACGGAGAAAAAGCTGGCGATTGTGCGTTCCTCGGGGCAGGGACCTTTGCCTGGGTCACCTGCATCTCCAACACGGAACAGAAAGGGACCTGCTGCAAAAACATATGAATATTTAAGCTGGGGGTGATCTGGCTACGAGCACAGTTATAATTTTCATTTGTTCGTACGGTATGCATATTTGTGCTTTTATACTGTCAACCCCCCCTATGGCCTTCGGATGCAGAGCATTATAGAAATTTAGTTAACTTGGTGGAGTACACATTAAAAAACAAAACATAAGAACAGTGCTTTTTTCTGGGGGAACGCAGACCCCAATAATAATAATAATAATTTATTATTTATACCCTGCCTATCTGGCTGAATTTCCCCAGCCACTCTGGGCGGCTCCCCATCCCTAAACATTTGGTGAATCTTTGTACTTTTGTCCATTGACTGCCTTTATGTCCCCCGACCTGAACGATAAAAAGGTGATTTTCTTGAGTCAAAACGAAAAGTATACCCCTAAACATTTTTTTTAGGAAAGCACTGCGTAAAGAATGGTTTGGAGCGTTTCAATTGGAAAGCACCGCGCGGCTGCAAGAACGGGGCTCTCTGCACGTGCTCAGAGGCACTCTTGCCGGCAGCTGGGCGCGCCCCTTTCCGGCCCGGGCTCGCTCCCGCTTCCAGCTGGCCGGGCTCCTCCTCCTCCTCCCCGGGGAAGGAAGGGCGGCGGCGGCAGCGCGCAGAGCCGGAGGGGCGCGCAGGGATCCGGCCATGGGGATCGCCAGGCTGGCCGAGCTGATCCGGGAGGAGGCGCCGGACGCCGTGAGCTCCGTCCAGCTGGAAGACTACCGGGGTGAGCGCCGCCGCCGCCGCCTTTTGCGCCCATCCTGCAGGCATCCCCAAACTCGGTGCGCAATTGTAGTCTTGGAACTACAATTCCCATCATCCCTGACCACCGGTCCTGTTAGCTAGGGATGATGGGAGTTGTAGTCCCAAAAAACAGCTGGAGGGCTGAGTTTGGGGGTGCCTTGTCCCAGAGGATCGCGGGCATCTCGGCTGGTTGGGCTGGATGATGACCTTTGGGTCTTTGGTGCAAGTTAAAGCTGGGTGCTCCAGCTGTTTTGGAACTACAGTTCCCATCATCCCTGACCTCTGGTCCTGTTAGCTAGGGATGATGGGAGTTGTAGTCCCAAAAGCAGCTGGAGGGCTGAGTTTGGGGGTGCCTGTCCCAGAGGATCGCGGGCATCTCGACCGGTTGGGCTGGATGATGACCTTTGGGTCTCTGGGGCAAGTTAAAGCTTTGCCAGGGCTGGAACAGCATCTCCTTACAAAACTCCTTGTAGTGCTACTAGCGTAATTTGTTGATTACAGGTGCTCTTCAAATAATTCATTTACAGTGGTATCTCGGGTTAAGTACTTAATTCGTTCCGGAGGTCCGTTCTTAACCTGAAACTGTACTTAACCTGAAGCACCACTTTAGCTAATGGGGCCTCTTGCTGCCGCCGTGCCGCTGGAGCCCGATTTCTGTTCTCATCCTGAAGCAAAGTTCTTAACCTGAAGCACTATTTCTGGGTTAACGGAGTCTGTAACCTGAAGCGTATGTAACTCAAGGTACCACTGTACGGTCATACCTCGGGTTGAATGTGCTTTCGGATGAGTGTGTTCGAGTTGCGCTCCGTGGCAACCTGGAAGTAACGGAGCGTGTTACTTCCGGGTTTCGCCGCTTACGCATGCGCAGACGCTCAAAACGATGTCGCACATGCGCAGAAGCGGCGAAAAGCGACGTGTGCGTGCGCAGACGTAGACGAGCCATTGCTGGTTACGTTTGCTTCTAGATTAAAATTAAAAAAAAAAAAGCAAAAACGTTTGCTTCTAGATGCGAACGGGGCTCCGGAACGGATCCCTTTCGCATCTAGGGGTACCACTGTACTTCTTCCAATCTTCTGAAAATCTCTGGTCCCGCAGGGTTTCCTGTCATTTTGTCCATTTTTTTGTAAGGCGAAATATACAAAGCGTTACAAAGTAGAAAAAGAAATATTGGTTATAAGTTTGAAATGTGATAGGGGATATAAGAAATGCATACTGAGAGATTAGATTGGGAAAATTTCAGACATGACTGACAGAAGTCAAAAAAACTGAATAAGATGTGAAAGTGTGTTTAATTATTGTTGAAAGTGGTATGTTAAAAAACTAATAAAAATTATATTAAAAAAGGGAGCAGCGTCTCCTGTGCAACTGTGGGAGCTGGAGCCGAACTAGGGAACTCGCTGCCGCAGGAACTTGGATGGGTTTAGAAGAGGGTTGGACAAATTCATGCTCTGCCTGGAGACCGTAAATGCTTCTGAATCCCAGAAACTGCAGAGCATTTATGCTCAACTCCTGCTTGCTGGCTGAGGCGTCTGGTTGGCCACTGTGAGGTCAGGATCTGGACTAAATGGGCCACTGGCCTGATCCGGCAGACTCGACTCTTCTTAGGTACTTAGGACCGAGTCTGAGGCTGAATCTGAGCATGTGCAGAGTGCCTTCCCCGCCAGCCGATTCATAGCCCCTCGCTCCTGCACCCAAAACACTCCCCTGTGCTCTGGCTTGGCCGTGTGGGGCGCAGAAGCCTCATGTAGGGGGTGCATGGCGTCCGAAGGGAGAAGGGGGTCTGTCTGGGAGTCTGGAGCCAGAATTTCTGACCGGTGGGAAGGTATTATTTATTTCGTCTGTTTACATCCCACCACCGTGGGGCTCAGAGTGGGGTCCATGGGGGTTCCCCGTGGCTTTCCTGCCCCCAAGCAGCCCTTCTTGTCCTTAGACTGTCTCCTGGAACAAGTATTCCTATTTTATTTTATTTCCTAAAATTTATATTCTGCTTGAAAAGCTTTGTCTGCCAACTTTCCCCATTCCATTCCTAATTTTTATAAACTTCTATGCTGTCGCCTTGCTAAACTCTCCTTTTTCTAAACTAAGATGTCCCAAATGCTTCAGCCTTTCTTCAAAAGGGAGTCTCTCCAGTCCCTCCATCATTTTGGTTCTCCTTTTCTGAATCTTTCCTGCAATCTCCTTTTTGAGGTGAGGCAACCAGAACTATTCTCCTTTGCCTTTCCTTCCTCTCACCCTAACCCTACCTCACAGGGCTGTCGTTGTCGTGGGAATTAAGCAAAGAGCGGCAGAACCATGCATACGCCACCTTGAGCTCCTTAGGAAAAAAATGTGGGATAGAAACAGAACAGGCAGATACATACATAGAATAATGATGAAGTTCTTTTCCCTCCTGCTTGGCTCAGGGCGTGTGGTGGCGATGGATGTCTCCGTTGCTTTTTACCAGTTCCGCAGGGCTATGCCAAAGATCTTCAACCGCCATGGGGAAAATATCAGGTGAGAAGTTGCAAGCAAGTTTTAAAAAAGAATGTTTGTTTATTTAAAAGCATTTGTAAGCCACTTAATACTAAAAAACTGTTGAACTGATTTTATAATGAATTGATTTTAGAATGCTGTATTATTTTACTGTTAAAATTAAAAAATTCCTTCCAGTAGCACCTTAAAGACCAACTAAGTTAGTTCTTGGTATGAGCTTTTCGTGTGCATGCACACTTCTTCAGATATTTTACTGTTGTTAGCCGCTCTGAGCCTGGCTTCAGCTGGGGAGGGCGGGATATAAATAAAATTTTATTATTATTATTAAAAGTCATGTTTTCTACTTTGGTGATCCCTCATAGCCGAGTAAGCTAGTCTTCATAAACACGGTTTTAACAATGAGTGCATAAGTGACTGTGGAGGCCAATTCTGGATGCACACCTCCTTCCACTGTGGGGACATTGGTTTCTGGGCAGGAGTTGATCACGGTGTGGATTTTCCAAGCATGCCTTCCTCCTAGCACATTTCTCCCTTGCGTCCTGAGTTCGAGTGTCTTCAAAGCCCATGACACCTTTGGTAAAGGCTGTTCTCCAACTGGAGCGCTCACAGGCCAGTGTTTCCCAGTTGTCGGCGTTTATACTACATTTCTTTAGATCTGCCTTGAGACAGTCTTTAAATCTCTTTTGATGACCACCAGCATTACGCTTTCTCTTTTTAAGTTCAGAATAGAGTAGTTCATGGGTAGGCAAACTAAGGCCCAGGGGCCGGATCCGGCCCAATCGCCTTCTAAATCCGGCCTGCGGACGGTCCGGGAATCAGCATGTTTTTACATGAGTAGAATGTGTCCTTTTATTTAAAATTCATCTCTGGGTTATTTGCGGGGCATAGGAATTCATTCATTTCCTCCCCAAAAATATAGTCCGGCCCCCCATAAGGTCTGAGGGACAGTGGACTGGCCCCCTGCTGAAAAGGTTTGCTGACCCCTGGAGTAGTTGCTTTGGAAGACATGTATGCACACTTGACTGAGGAACTGGAACTGCTGCAGTTGCCACACAATGCCCATAATAGTCATCCTGCATTTGTAAGAACTCTCTCTTTTAGTGTAGTAGCACTTTGGAACTCCCCGCCTATTGATAGCAGGAAGGTGCCGCCACTGCAATCTTTTCCGTACCAGCTAATTTTTTTTTTCTTTATGCAAGTCTTCCCAGATGTTTAGAAAGCAGGTGTGGGTCTTAATCTGCTTTTACCCTATTGCTATATTTTAACTTTTCCAAAGTCTTAACTTATTGCTGCTCCCCAACCCACGCAATTGATGGCTTTATTGTTTTATATTCTTTTATGTAAACCGCTTTGAGGTGTTTTACAATCAAGCGGTTTACATTAAAATATATATAAATATCATTAAAACAAAAATACAGCGTGGAACTAGTAAAACAGTTGGTTTCAAAGTGTATAAAAACAGAGATTGAGGTTGTCAAAGCACATCTTCTGGGTTAGGAAAAGCCTGGTGCCCCCAGTACAGGGACAATAGTGAAAAATGTTCAGGTCACCGCCCTGTGATATTTTGCAGGGTGTGGTGACAAAGGTAGAATTTCTCCAGCTGATCTCAGCGAGTCTTTCAGGTATTTCAAGTTTTTGTGCCCTCTCACTTTTGCTTTAAGCAGGCTGTTTCCCGGGTAATCACTGTTCCAGCTCGTTGTCAAACTGATGCCCCCAGTTTGCCAGTGTGAGATCTATGGATCTTAGACAGTTTAAGGGTCTTGGTGGTTTGTGGGACGAGGCAGCAAAAGCAGCTAATGCTATTCTAGGCTGCATTGACAGAAGTCTAGCATCCAGATCAAGAGATGCAATAGTCCCGCTCTGTTCTGCCTTGGTCAGACCACAACTGGAATACTGTGTCCAGTTCTGGACACCACAATTTAAGAAGGATGTTGACAAGCTGGAAAGTGTGCTGAGGAGGGCAACCAAAATGATCAAGGGTCTGGAAACCAAACCTTATGAGGAACGGTTGAAGGAGATGAATATGTTTAGCCTGCAACAGAGGAGACTGAGAGGAGATAGGATAGTAAAGGTAAAGGGACCCCTGACCATTAGGTCCAGTCGTGGCCGACTCTGGGGTTGGGGAGCTCATCTCGCTTTACTGGCCAAGGGAGCCGGCGTACAGCTTCTAGGTCATGTGGCCAGCATGACTAAGCCGCTTCTGGTGAACCAGAGCAGTGCACGGAAACGCCGTTTACCTTCCCGCCGGAGCGGTACCTATTTATCTACTTGCACTTTGACGTGCTTTCGAACTGCTAGGTTGGCAGGAGCAGGGACCAAGCAACGGCAGCGGCGTAGCGTGAGTTGTCAGCACCCGGGGCAACGCAAGTAATTTGCGCCCCCTAACCCGGGGCAAGGCAAGTAATTTGCGCCCCCCCAACCCCTAACCTGCGAGTTGCCGCTGGCGCTGCCGCGCAAACAACGCTGCTTGCCCGGAGGAGGATGGAGGCAGAAGCAGCCGCCGCCTGTGGCTGGGCCGAGGGGATGGCGGCGGCGGCAGGGTGCAGAGGCGAGCAGTGAGCGGAGCGAGCAGTGAGCGGAGCGCAGCCACAGCGACGGCGAGGGGCGCGCGCGCTAGGGCGCAAGGCTGGCGGTGGCGGTGGCGGCGGGGAGCCCGGCGGAGGAAGGAACTTGTCCCTTCCCTCTGGACTCGCGCCCCCCCCAGATGTTGCGCCCGGTGCGGTCGGCACCCCTGGCACCCCCCACGCTACGCCACTGAGCAACGGGAGCTCACCCCATCGCAGGGATTCGAACCACTGACCTTTTGATCGGGAAGCCCAAGAGGCTCAGTGGTTTAGACCGCATCCCTTACCTTTTACCTTCTAGGCTGCATCAGCAGATGTCTAGTGTACATCCCACCTGAAGTCCTCTGTCTAGTCCTGGGTACATTAGTTTAATATTATTATTATTATTAACAAGTTGGAAGGTGTGCAGAGCAGCCAATATGATAAAGGTTCTGGAAACGAAGCCTTATGAAGAGTGGTTGAAGGAGCCAGGTATGTTTAGCTTGGAGAGGAGGAGACTGAGAGGTGCTAGGATAGTTATCTGAAGGGCTTTCACAGGGAAGAGGGAGCAAGCTTGCTTTCTGCTGCTCCAAAGGGAAGGACTTGAATCCATGGCTTCAAGTTACAAGAAGGGTAGAACTTTCTGATAGTAAGAGCTGTTTGCCAGTGGGACGGACATCCTGAGAAGGTGATGGACTCTCCTCCCTTGGAAGTTTTTAAGCAGAGCTTGGGTGGCCATCTATCATGGATGCTTCAGTTGGGATTCCTGCATTGCAGGGGGGTCAGACTAGATGACCCCCTGGTCCCTTCCAATTCTATGATTACCCCCACTTCCTCCTGGTCCATTCCACCGTGATGGTGATGCACAACTGCACTGGCAGGGCTTGAGAGTTTGAGTTCTGCCCAGGTCTCCCTGCTCACCCCCGTCTCCTTTGCATCCCTGCCCCCTTCCGTGGGGCTGCTTTGCTTTGCCTCCCCTCGGCCCCCCTGCTCACACACTGCCTCCTCTTCTGTTCCAGTCCCCTGCAGGGGCTCTTTTACCGGACGATGCATCTCCTGGAAAACGGCGTCAAGCCCGTCTTCGTCTTTGATGGGAAACCCCCAGACCTCAAGGAGAGAGTGGTTCGTAAGAGGGGATCCCGGGTGGGCTGGGAGGGCAAAAAACCCCAAACACTGACCTCCAGGCCTGGCTAGAAGTGCAGGGGGAGAGTCTCACCCGCAAAGGCAGGGACCACATTGACCTTGGAGAGAATTAGAAGTCTCTCCCCCCCCCCATCCACCCCATTTTCCTATTGCGGCCTGACTTTGCAACGTTTCAGGCTGCAGTTAATCTGAAACTGCACATCATCACCATCATAATTTATTATTTATACCCCGCCTATCTGACTGGGTCTCCCCAGCCACTCTGGGCGGCTTCCAACCAAATAGCAAAAACAATACAGTGTCAGACATTAAAAACTTCCCTAAACAGGGCTGCCTACAGGTGTCTTTTAAAAGTAAAATAGTTGTTTATTGCCTTAACATCTGGTGGGAGGGCGTTCCACAGGGCGGGTGCCACCACCGAAAAGGCCCTCTGCCTGGTTCCCTGTGACTTGGCTTCTCGCAGCGAGGGAACTGCCAGAAGGCCCTCGGCGCTGGACCTCAGTGTCTGGGCTGAATGATGGGGGTGGAGACGCTCTTTCATTCTCCCCCCATCCAGGAAAGGGAGAAGCAGTTCTGCGTAATTCTTCTTTCTGTCTCCGCTCCCCTTGCAGTTGGCGAAACGCGCCGCAGTCTCTGGAGCCAAGAGGAAAGCTGCAGGTAAGACTGTCTCAGACTCCCTTAGTTGGGGGTCACTGCCCCTTTTATTGGTGGGCAGTTGGGGCTACGGCAGGGAGAGCCCTGCCCCCAGACCCTCTGAGCCTGGCTTCGGCTGGGGAGGGCGGGATATAAATAAAAATTTATTTTTTATTATTCTTCCTGCGTCTTTCAGATCCTGCTGCGGACGAGCCCCTGCAATGGCTGCCAAGAAGAGACTCCGAGAGGCTGCTGGGTTACTTGGGGGTTCCCTGTGTGCAGGTACACAATGTCTCTTGCGTCTCGGGGTTGGGATAGATGGCCGCCTGGGGTCCCTTCCAACCCTACAAATCTATGCTTCCGTGTTCACATATTTACATCCAATGCAGCATATTTATATACTTATATGCGAGGGAACCTCTCTCTCTCTCTCTCTCTCCCCCCCATAGAATCACAGAACTGTAGAGTTGAAAGGGACCCCTAAGGGTCATCCAGCCTAACCCCCTCTCCCCTCCTGCTCCCCTCCCTTTCCTCTCCCTCTTAGGCGCCAGCTGAGGCAGAAGCGACCTGTGCAGCTCTGGTGAAGTCCGGGCGCGCCTGGTGCACGGCCACAGAGGACATGGATGCGCTGCCCTTCGGAAGCTCGCGTCTCCTGCGGCACCTGAATGCCAATAACAGGTGAGCGTGTCCTGGACGTGAATGGAAGCAGTAAAGACTCTGGGCATGTGCAGAGCGCCTTCCCAGCTACCACAGGTCGGAGGCAGAGAGCCGCTGGGAGGGGTTTCCGGGGAGCAGAGTGTGTCACTTCCAAGCAAAATCGAGGCCTGAAACTCATTGTGGAAGTATCCTGTTCTATCTCTCTCTCTTTTTTAAAGCTTGTAACACTGGTTTACTAGTCACTAATATTACTTGTAGATTACAGAACATTTTAAATAGAATAGAAAATAAAATTGTGTCTATGTTCCTACAAGTTTTCTGAAATGCAAATTCATGGGAAACATGAACATGAACATTGACTTCCCTTGAATTCTGAACAATCATGATTACTGATGGGAAACAGTACGCAAGAATATAGAGGAGTTTCTCCCTTTTTATAATGCTGTCTGTACATAATTCTACCTTCGCTTCCCCATCTGCCATCGTCAGTCTTCCTGGGGTCCTTGTTTTCAAAAGTGTTTTTATGTTTTGTTTTTATGCACTATCCTGTTCTCACAGGGGCATTATCCCGCACCAGCAGGGGTGGCGCAAGGCGGGTGGGGGAGTGACAAAATGCTGTTTGGCACTCAACGTCTGCGAGAGATGCTATGGCTTTGGTGCCCGCAGGCTTCCTGCTGTCAAAACGGTCCACCTGCCGGCTCCTCCACAAAAACTCTGGTTCCCACCAAAAAGATGAAATAAAGTCAAACCATAAAGGTAAAGGTAAAGGGACCCCTGACCATTAGGTCCAGTTGTGGCCGACTCTGGGGTTGCGGCGCTCATCTCGCTTTACTGGCCAAGGGAGTCGGCGTACAGCTTCCGGGTCTTATGGCCAGCATGACTAAGCCGCTTCTGGCGAACCAGAGCAGTGCATGGAAATGCCGTTTACCTTCCCACCGGTGCCCCGCAAGACGAATGCCTCGCAAGACGGAAAACTTGCTAGACGAAAGAGTTTTCCGTTTTGGAGGTGCTTCGCAAAACGAATCTCCTATGGGCTTGCTTTGCAAGACGAAAATGTCTTGAGAGTTCCTGTGGGTTTTTTTTCCTCCCCCCCCTTTTTCTAAGCCGCTAAGCCGCTTATCAGTTGATCTGATAAACTGATAAGCCGCTAAAAGCCGCTAATAGCGCTAATCCGCTAATCTGTCAATGGGCTTGCTTCGCAAGACGAAAAAACTGCTAGACGAAGTGAATCACAGAACGGATTCTTTTCGTCTTGTGAGGCACCACTGTACTTGCACTTGCAAGTCCTAGGCTCTGTGGTTTAACAGTTTAACCCACAGCGCTACCTGCATCCCAAGTAAAAATTCAATGGGATTTTCTGCCCTGGGTACCACCTGACCTTTACACCACTGCCCACCAGACGCCCGTTATGGGAAACCCGCAACCAGGATTTGAGCAAAAAAGCCATTCTCCCCTCCTTTGTTTTTCAGCAATTGGTATTCCGAAGCATCACTGCCCCGACTGCTAGGAGCCCCTGATAGTCTTGCCCTCCATGAATCTGTCCAGAGCTCTTATAAAAGCCATTCCATCCGGCGCTCCTTCTTGTGGCAGTGAGTTCCACAGTTTAACTGTGCGCGGCACAAAGGAATTCTTTTATCCATCTTGAATTCAGTTTCATTGGATATCCGGTGAGGTGCTAGCCTTATGAGAGATACTTTTCTGTATCCTGTAATGGTGGCAGATTTTGAAACAAAACCATCCTTGTGTCTCCCCTTTCCGCCTTCTCTGACCCTGTCACAATAGCTGTTTCCTCCAGTGGCGTAGCGTGGGTTGTCAGCACCCAGGGCAAGGCAAGTAATTTGCGCCCCCTAACCCGTGGATTTGCGCCCCCTAACCCGTGGATTTGCGCCCCCTAACTCTAACCCCCAGATGTTGCGCCCGGTGCGGCCGGCACCCCCTGCACCCCCCACGCTACGCCACTGGTTTCCTCTCCTGGTTTCTCAACAATCTGAGTTTGGCTTTGTGTTGCAAACATTGGCTTCCTGTTGCTCCTTCCCAAGGTGGCTTACAAATCTACCAGTGATGAAGCCACAAACTCTTACTTGCGTAAACCAGCAAGAACTACAATAGCAGAAGTTGGTAAAACCTTTATTAAAATGGAATAACAGCAGACTGGAATCAAGAAGGGTTTTTTTTTTAGTGATTTTCTGAAACCCTGCAAAGTCTTTACATATATTTCTCGCTCTACTGGCATGTTAAAAAGTTGGTGAGTCTGTTCCAAGACCCAAAATGGGGATAAGCTGGTGCTTTCTAGGAATGACACCTTTTCATGTGGTGTGTGTAATGAGTAGCTAATAATAATAATAATAATAATAATAATAATAATAATAATATTTATACCCCACCCATCTGGCTGGGTTGCCCCAGCTTCCAATACATAGGAACATAATAAAACATTGAACAATACAAACTCCCCGATACAGGCTGCTGTGGTGGATGGTGCCATTGAATGGGACACGGGGTCATAGAATCATGAAATTGTAGGGACACCAAGGGTCTGTCAGGAGTTCAGCCTACACTCGAGTAGGACCCTAGCAGAGACACATACCCGACTGGCATGTTCTCTCCCTCCTGGTCGATTGTTCGGGAGCTTCAAAAGCTTTCTTCTGCTCGAACATCACAGCGACCGATGTCAACAGACACTGGCACACTTAAGTATCCGCAGAGTTTGCACATCATGCGTAACAGACCTCAGCAACTTAGCATTTTGGCTAATCTACTTTATTTACATATAAACACACACAGAGCACTGCAACATGGCTCCCTCTCCCTCTAGCATCAGATGGCAAAGAGAAAAAGGACAATAGTCCCACTTCACGGAACACAGGAACACAAACATCCTGTTTCCGTCACTTCCCACGCTGTGGAGTCAAACCATATACCGTCATGTGAAAGACAAAAATCCCATGACTGCAATCACGGAGCAGGAATTCTAGCAGGGTCATCTAATCCAACCCCCTTCTTTTTTATATAATAATTTTTAAAAAAATAATAATATAAACATACGACAAACATCAATTCAAAATCCAAGTCCTGAGATTACTCTGAATCTCCTGACTTCCCCCATCCCTTCCATGCATCCTCGTAAAAATAATTACAACTGCATGTCCATATTTATCCAAATATTTTTCTTTCTAAATTGCCCCTAGTTTCCGTTACTTATAAGTGTGATTAAAATCCTGCCAATGTTTTAACCTGCTTGCAATGGTATTGTATATAAATTATGGACTTTCCCCATTTTTAAAAAAAGTTCTTGTCTTCTCGGTTTCTGAGCTTCCCAGTTAGTTTCGCCATTTTGGCAGAGTCCATCCTCTGGATTTGCCATTCTTCCCTGGTAGAATTCCTCTTCCTTCCATAGTCCAGCCCCCTTCAGTGCTGGTGTCACAATGCAGGAATCTGTGGCCGGCCGTTGTGCAGTGAGAAATCGGGTCAACTTTGTTCCCTGGAGATGTAATGGATTCTATGTGGTTTTTTATCTCCTCTAGAGACCTGGAAGAGATCTCCTTGCCGGTGGTTCTGCAAAAGCTGGGCTTGACGCAAGAGCAGGTGAGGAGAGAGGGGCGTAGCAAGGGGGGCGGTAGGTGCGGCACGCCCCGGGTGTCCCCACTCAGGGGGGTGACAAAATGGCGGGCGGCACTCACCATGGGGCCTGCAGCGCACCCGAGCCACGCGTCTTGGGTGCCTGTGTGCTGGCCCTGGGGGTAACCCGTGAAGTGCGGTCCAGGACCAGTTCAGAATCCGAAGGTTACGCTAGGAGTCAGTCTGACAGGGTCAAGGCAGGACACGAGGCAGGAAACCAGGCAAGGACAGGTACAGGATCACAGGCAGGATCTGGCATACAGCAATGTAGCTCCCACAACCTGGGGCGAGGTCCGATAGCCTTTTATCTCTGACGGGGTAACGGCCGGTCCTGATCCCCTGACGACTCACCTCCCTGTCTCACCCGAAGGTGAGCACTCCTCCTGCGAGTCCTCAGGTCTCTCCTTCTCTCAGACCTCAGTCTCTGCAGCTTGGGAGATGTCGGTGGGTTACTAGACCCAGGGGCCGCCTCAGCCTCCCCTGACCTAACCAGTAGCGGAGCAGCTGTAAGTGATAGCCCAGCTGAAGGCATCGAGGTCATCCCCACATCTGGAGCCAGGGAAGCTCTGGAATGTAAACAGAGTCTTGTGACTCCAAAGCACTGCACAGCGGCAACAAACAGAAACCAACAGTGCCGTCCCTATGGTGCCTCCCATCCCTCCCTCTGGGCACCGTGTCCCGTCCCTATGGGCACGCTGTCCTAGATGCCCGATATAGGCTTCCTCCGCCACTGTGAGGAGAGGCTAGTTCTGCAGAAGCAGAACCAGGAGCAGAACTGGGAGCACCTTTGAAGGTGACCCGGAAACTGCAATTAATCCAGAATAATAATAATAATAATAATAATAATAATAATAATAATAATAATAAATTTTATTTATATCCCGCCCTCCCCAGCCGAAGCCGGGCTCAGGGCGGCTAACAACAATAAAACAGTACAAAGGTACAACATAAACAACATTCTAAAATCATTCATTATAAAAATTAATTAATTCAAGCCACTAGCAACCATTGGGCCAGAGCTCTGCGAAGATTGCCGAGGGAGGGAGTCAGGCTGTGCCCTGGCCAAAGGCCTGGTGGAACAGCTCTGTCTTGCAGGCCCTGCGGAAGGATGTCAAGTCCCGCAGGGCCCTGGTCTCTTGTGACAGAGTGTTCCACCAGATCGGAGCCACAGCCGAAAAAGCCCTGGCTCTAGTTGAGGCCAGCCTAACTTCTCTGTGGCCTGGGACCTTCAAGATGTTTTTATTTGAAGACCGTAGGTTTCTCTGTGGGGCATATCAGGAGAGGCGGTCCCGTAGGTACGAGGGTCCTAGGCCATATAGGGCTTTAAATGTTAAAACCAGCACCTTAAACCTGATCCTGTACTCCACCGGGAGCCAGTGCAGCTGGTATAGCACCGGGTGAATGTGATCTCGCAGCGAAGACCTCGTAAGGAGTCTCGCTGCAGCATTCTGCACCCGCTGGAGTTTCTGGGTCAGTCTCAAGGGCAGCCCCACGTAGAGCGAGTTACAATAATCCAGTCTGGAGGTGACCGTCGCGTGGATCACAGTGGCTAGGTCAGGGCGAGAGAGGTAAGGAGCCAACTGCTTAGCTTGGCGGAGATGGAAAAATGCCGCCTTTGTTATAGCTGCAATCTGCGCCTCCATGGAAAGGGAGGTGTCGAAGATTACACCCAAACTCTTAACGGACGGTGCTGGCACTAATTGCGCCCCCGCAAGAGATGGGAGTTGCCCCCCCAATCCCATATCGCCCCGCCCCAGCCACAGGACCTCTGTCTTCGAAGGATTTAGCTTCAACCGGCTCCCACGTAACCATCCAGCCACAGCTTCCAAACATCTGGTCAGTGTGTCTGGGGCCGAGTCAGGATGGCCATCCATCAACAGATAGAGTTGGGTGTCATCGGCATACTGATGACAACCCAGCCCAAAACTCCGAACAAGCTGGGCGAGGGGGCGCATAAAGATGTTTAAAAGCATTGGGGAGAGAATCGCACCCTGAGGTACTCCACACACCAAGGAGTGGCGCGATGACAATTCCCCCCCAAGCGCCACCCTCTGTCCCCGACCAGAGAGAAACGAGCGCAGCCATTGAAGGACTGTGCCCTGGATCCCCACGTCGGTAAGGCGGTGGTCCAAAAGTTCGTGATCGACCATGTCGAAAGCTGCTGATAGATCTAGAAGAATCAGCAGCCCTGACCCGCCTCGATCCAGCTGTCTACGAAGGTCATCTGTTAGGGCGACCAGAGCCGTCTCGGTCCCATGACCAGCGCGGAAGCCAGACTGGAATGGATCCAGAGCCAATGTTTCATCCAGAAACCCACCAAGCTGTTCAGCAACCGCTCTCTCAATCACCTTACCCAGGAATGGAAGATTCGAAACCGGGCGGTAATTGGATAGATCTAAAGGGTCTAATGATGTTTTCTTTAAGAGCGGGCGCACCACTGCCTCCTTCAGTTCCCCTGGGAATGTCCCCGTGCCAAGGGACAAATTGATGATATTCCCCAGGGGGGCCCGCACCTCGTCTGGACACGCTCTAATCAGCCAAGACGGGCACGGGTCGAGAGGACAAGTGGTGGGCTTTCCAGCTCGGAGGAGTCTGTCCACATCGGCTGGAGATATCCGGTCAAAGTGGTCCAATACTGGACCCGAGGACAGTCGAGGGGCCTCCAGTTCCTTTATTGTATCCAAATTGGCAGGGAGGTCATGGCGGAGCGACAAGACCTTCTCCGCAAAAAAGCTCGCAAATGCCTCACAGCCGTGTGTCAATTTGTTATTTAAATTTGGCTGTCCCTCAAGGGACGTTAAAGACCTAATAATACTAAATAATTGCGCTGGGCGAGAGCTAGCGGATGCAATGGAGGCCGAGAAGTATGACTTCTTAGCAGCCTTCACCGCCATCTCGTAGGTTTTCATAAAAGCCCTATAAGATGTTCTTGAAGCTCCGTCACGGGCACCCCGCCATACTGACTCTAGCCGTCTGAGGTCCCGCTTCATTTTCCGAAGCTCCTCGGTAAACCAGGGAGCCCGGTTTCTGCGGGGTCGCAGAGGGCGCTTAGGTGCGATCTCATCGATGGCTGCCAGGAGCTGGGCATTCCAGCCCTCAACAAGCTCAGTCAATGAGTCGCCAGGGGGAGCAAGGTCCCGCAAGGCTTGGTGGAATCTCTCGGGGTCCATCAGCCTCTGCGGGCGAGCCCAAATTGGCTCGCCACCTAAGCAGGGTGGGGGTGGAAAGTCAATCCTGGCTTTCAGAGCGTAGTGATCAGACCATGGCACCTTCGTCGGAGGAGACATGATCACATCTATACCGACGCCAAAGATCAAATCCAGCGTGTGGCCTGCTTGATGTGTGGGGCCCGAAACAAACTGGGAGAGCCCTAGTGTCGCCATGGAAGACACCAGGTCCAGAGCCTGTGAGGAGGGAGTGGCATCGGCATGGATGTTGAAGTCCCCCAATACCAATAGGTTAGGGAACTCCAAGGCCCAGCCGGCCACCGCCTCCAGCAGGCCTGACAGGGTGGCTGCTGGTGCGCTAGGTGGCCGGTACACCAGCCAGACAGCCAAGCTCTCCTCGGAGCCCCACACTAGGCCAACACATTCGATGCCGGGGATCGATGGCGGTGGTAGAGCCCTGAAAGGACAATCTTCCCGGATTAATAATGCCACCCCTCCCCCCCGGCCCACAGTCCGCGACTGGTGGAGGACGGAGAAACCCGGGGGCGCCATCTCTCGTAAGGTAACTGTTGCCCCTTTGCGCACCCAGGTCTCCGTCACACAAGCCAGGTCGACCCCCTGCAAGATAAAGAAATCTCGCAGGGTGGCGGTTTTATTGCCTATAGACCTGGCATTGCACAGCACCAGTGACGGAGGTGAGTAATCCTTGCTCACCCTACCCTCGTCCCTCAGGATGGGGCGCAGATTGGAAAGGGTACGAGCGTATCCATATCTCGATCCCCTTCGCCTGTAACATCTGCCCCCACCGCCATACCTCCCTCGCCCCTCCACGGTAGCAATCCCAGGCCTCATAGTGGCCTCCATTGATGGCAATTAATATTATTCTTTCGCAGCCTAGAACAATAAAACCTTAAAACAGTAAAAACAAAAAACAAAAACAACCCAGAAAACAATACAACAATACAAACAAAAACTGCAAAAATTACAAATTCATCAAAATCTAACAAATTCCCCAGCCCACCCAAACATCCATCCCACCCCATATATAGAATCGAAAAGGAAAGGAAATATTAAAAACAAAAACAAAACAAAACATGTTAAAAAGGGCTCTGCACTCCTCCGGGTCCTCCTGGGCAGTAGCAGCATCAATGGCAACAACCATCCTTGTGAGGCCCCACCCTGGGCCAGATAGTAAGTGGCAGGAGCAGTCCTTGTGAGGCCTGTCAGGCCCTCCCTAGGCCAGGTGGTAAGTGGCAAGAAGGAGCAGGGCCCTCAGGCACTCACGCAGGAGAGTCTTCCTGGGCAGCAGAGCAGTCCTTGTGAGGCCGCAGGCCCCGCCCCAAGCCAGATGGTAAGTGGCAAGAGCAGGGCCCTCAGGCACTCACCACAGGGGAGTCTTCCTGGGCAGCAGAGCAGTCCTTGTGAGGCCCCAGGCCCCGCCCCAAGCCAGATGGTAAGTGGCAAGAGCAGGGCCCTCAGGCACTCACCACAGGGGAGTCTTCCTGGGCAGCAGAGCAGTCCTTGTGAGGCCGCAGGCCCCGCCCCAAGCCAGATGGTAAGTGGCAAGAAGGAGCAGGGCCCTCAGGCACTCACCACAGGGGAGTCTTCCTGGGCAGCAGAGCAGTCCTTGTGAGGCCCCAGGCCCCGCCCCAAGCCAGATGGTAAGTGGCAAGAAGGAGCAGGGCCCTCAGGCACTCACCACAGGGGAGTCTTCCTGGGCAGCAGAGCAGTCCTTGTGAGGCCCCAGGCCCCGCCCCAAGCCAGATGGTAAGTGGCAAGAGCAGGGCCCTCAGGCACTCACCACAGGGGAGTCTTCCTGGGCAGCAGAGCAGTCCTTGTGAGGCCCCAGGCCCCGCCCCAAGCCAGATGGTAAGTGGCAAGAAGGAGCAGGGCCCTCAGGCACTCACCACAGGGGAGTCTTCCTGGGCAGCAGAGCAGTCCTTGTGAGGCCCCAGGCCCCGCCCCAAGCCAGATGGTAAGTGGCAAGAAGGAGCAGGGCCCTCAGGCACTCACCACAGGGGAGTCTTCCTGGGCAGCAGAGCAGTCCTTGTGAGGCCCCAGGCCCCGCCCCAAGCCAGATGGTAAGTGGCAAGAAGGAGCAGGGCCCTCAGGCACTCACCACAGGGGAGTCTTCCTGGGCAGCAGAGCAGTCCTTGTGAGGCCCCAGGCCCCGCCCCAAGCCAGATGGTAAGTGGCAAGAAGGAGCAGGGCCCTCAGGCACTCACCACAGGGGAGTCTTCCTGGGCAGCAGAGCAGTCCTTGTGAGGCCGCAGGCCCCGCCCCAAGCCAGATGGTAAGTGGCAAGAAGGAGCAGGGCCCTCAGGCACTCACCACAGGGGAGTCTTCCTGGGCAGCAGAGCAGTCCTTGTGAGGCCGCAGGCCCCGCCCCAAGCCAGATGGTAAGTGGCAAGAAGGAGCAGGGCCCTCAGGCACTCACCACAGGGGAGTCTTCCTGGGCAGCAGAGCAGTCCTTGTGAGGCCGCAGGCCCCGCCCCAAGCCAGATGGTAAGTGGCAAGAAGGAGCAGGGCCCTCAGGCACTCACCACAGGGGAGTCTTCCTGGGCAGCAGAGCAGTCCTTGTGAGGCCCCAGGCCCCGCCCCAAGCCAGATGGTAAGTGGCAAGAAGGAGCAGGGCCCTCAGGCACTCACCACAGGGGAGTCTTCCTGGGCAGCAGAGCAGTCCTTGTGAGGCCCCAGGCCCCGCCCCAAGCCAGATGGTAAGTGGCAAGAAGGAGCAGGGCCCTCAGGCACTCACCACAGGGGAGTCTTCCTGGGCAGCAGAGCAGTCCTTGTGAGGCCCCAGGCCCCGCCCCAAGCCTGATGGCAAGTGGCAAGAAGGAGCAGGGCCCTCAGGCACTCACCACAGGGGAGTCTTCCTGGGCAGCAGAGCAGTCCTTGTGAGGCCGCAGGCCCCGCCCCAAGCCAGATGGTAAGTGGCAAGAGCAGGGCCCTCAGGCACTCACCACAGGGGAGTCTTCCTGGGCAGCAGAGCAGTCCTTGTGAGGCCCCAGGCCCCACCCCAAGCCAGATGGTAAGTGGCAAGAAGGAGCAGGGCCCTCAGGCACTCACCACAGGGGAGTCTTCCTGGGCAGCAGAGCAGTCCTTGTGAGGCCGCAGGCCCCGCCCCAAGCCAGATGGTAAGTGGCAAGAGCAGGGCCCTCAGGCACTCACCACAGGGGAGTCTTCCTGGGCAGCAGAGCAGTCCTTGTGAGGCCCCAGGCCCCGCCCCAAGCCAGATGGTAAGTGGCAAGAAGGAGCAGGGCCCTCAGGCACTCACCACAGGGGAGTCTTCCTGGGCAGCAGAGCAGTCCTTGTGAGGCCCCAGGCCCCGCCCCAAGCCAGATGGTAAGTGGCAAGAAGGAGCAGGGCCCTCAGGCACTCACCACAGGGGAGTCTTCCTGGGCAGCAGAGCAGTCCTTGTGAGGCCCCAGGCCCCGCCCCAAGCCAGATGGTAAGTGGCAAGAAGGAGCAGGGCCCTCAGGCACTCACCACAGGGGAGTCTTCCTGGGCAGCAGAGCAGTCCTTGTGAGGCCGCAGGCCCCGCCCCAAGCCAGATGGTAAGTGGCAAGAGCAGGGCCCTCAGGCACTCACTACAGGGGAGTCTTCCTGGGCAGCAGAGCAGTCCTTGTGAGGCCCCAGGCCCCACCCCAAGCCAGATGGTAAGTGGCAAGAAGGAGCAGGGCCCTCAGGCACTCACCACAGGGGAGTCTTCCTGGGCAGCAGAGCAGTCCTTGTGAGGCCGCAGGCCCCGCCCCAAGCCAGATGGTAAGTGGCAAGAGCAGGGCCCTCAGGCACTCACCACAGGGGAGTCTTCCTGGGCAGCAGAGCAGTCCTTGTGAGGCCCCAGGCCCCGCCCCAAGCCAGATGGTAAGTGGCAAGAAGGAGCAGGGCCCTCAGGCACTCACCACAGGGGAGTCTTCCTGGGCAGCAGAGCAGTCCTTGTGAGGCCGCAGGCCCCGCCCCAAGCCAGATGGTAAGTGGCAAGAAGGAGCAGGGCCCTCAGGCACTCACCACAGGGGAGTCTTCCTGGGCAGCAGAGCAGTCCTTGTGAGGCCCCAGGCCCCGCCCCAAGCCAGATGGTAAGTGGCAAGAAGGAGCAGGGCCCTCAGGCACTCACCACAGGGGAGTCTTCCTGGGCAGCAGAGCAGTCCTTGTGAGGCCGCAGGCCCCGCCCCAAGCCAGATGGTAAGTGGCAAGAGCAGGGCCCTCAGGCACTCACCACAGGGGAGTCTTCCTGGGCAGCAGAGCAGTCCTTGTGAGGCCCCAGGCCCCGCCCCAAGCCAGATGGTAAGTGGCAAGAAGGAGCAGGGCCCTCAGGCACTCACCACAGGGGAGTCTTCCTGGGCAGCAGAGCAGTCCTTGTGAGGCCCCAGGCCCCGCCCCAAGCCAGATGGTAAGTGGCAAGAAGGAGCAGGGCCCTCAGGCACTCACCACAGGGGAGTCTTCCTGGGCAGCAGAGCAGTCCTTGTGAGGCCCCAGGCCCCGCCCCAAGCCAGATGGTAAGTGGCAAGAGCAGGGCCCTCAGGCACTCACCACAGGGGAGTCTTCCTGGGCAGCAGAGCAGTCCTTGTGAGGCCCCAGGCCCCGCCCCAAGCCAGATGGTAAGTGGCAAGAAGGAGCAGGGCCCTCAGGCACTCACCACAGGGGAGTCTTCCTGGGCAGCAGAGCAGTCCTTGTGAGGCCGCAGGCCCCGCCCCAAGCCAGATGGTAAGTGGCAAGAGCAGGGCCCCCAGGCACTCACCACAGGGGAGTCTTCCTGGGCAGCAGAGCAGTCCTTGTGAGGCCCCAGGCCCCGCCCCAAGCCAGATGGTAAGTGGCAAGAAGGAGCAGGGCCCTCAGGCACTCACCACAGGGGAGTCTTCCTGGGCAGCAGAGCAGTCCTTGTGAGGCCGCAGGCCCCGCCCCAAGCCAGATGGTAAGTGGCAAGAAGGAGCAGGGCCCTCAGGCACTCACCACAGGGGAGTCTTCCTGGGCAGCAGAGCAGTCCTTGTGAGGCCCCAGGCCCCGCCCCAAGCCAGATGGTAAGTGGCAAGAAGGAGCAGGGCCCTCAGGCACTCACCACAGGGGAGTCTTCCTGGGCAGCAGAGCAGTCCTTGTGAGGCCCCAGGCCCCGCCCCAAGCCAGATGGTAAGTGGCAAGAAGGAGCAGGGCCCTCAGGCACTCACCACAGGGGAGTCTTCCTGGGCAGCAGAGCAGTCCTTGTGAGGCCCCAGGCCCCGCCCCAAGCCAGATGGTAAGTGGCAAGAAGGAGCAGGGCCCTCAGGCACTCACCACAGGGGAGTCTTCCTGGGCAGCAGAGCAGTCCTTGTGAGGCCCCAGGCCCCGCCCCAAGCCAGATGGTAAGTGGCAAGAGCAGGGCCCCCAGGCACTCACCACAGGGGAGTCTTCCTGGGCAGCAGAGCAGTCCTTGTGAGGCCCCAGGCCCCGCCCCAAGCCAGATGGTAAGTGGCAAGAAGGAGCAGGGCCCTCAGGCACTCACCACAGGGGAGTCTTCCTGGGCAGCAGAGCAGTCCTTGTGAGGCCGCAGGCCCCGCCCCAAGCCAGATGGTAAGTGGCAAGAGCAGGGCCCTCAGGCACTCACCACAGGGGAGTCTTCCTGGGCAGCAGAGCAGTCCTTGTGAGGCCCCAGGCCCCGCCCCAAGCCAGATGGTAAGTGGCAAGAAGGAGCAGGGCCCTCAGGCACTCACCACAGGGGAGTCTTCCTGGGCAGCAGAGCAGTCCTTGTGAGGCCGCAGGCCCCGCCCCAAGCCAGATGGTAAGTGGCAAGAGCAGGGCCCTCAGGCACTCACCACAGGGGAGTCTTCCTGGGCAGCAGAGCAGTCCTTGTGAGGCCCCAGGCCCCGCCCCAAGCCAGATGGTAAGTGGCAAGAAGGAGCAGGGCCCTCAGGCACTCACCACAGGGGAGTCTTCCTGGGCAGCAGAGCAGTCCTTGTGAGGCCCCAGGCCCCGCCCCAAGCCAGATGGTAAGTGGCAAGAGCAGGGCCCTCAGGCACTCACCACAGGGGAGTCTTCCTGGGCAGCAGAGCAGTCCTTGTGAGGCCCCAGGCCCCGCCCCAAGCCAGATGGTAAGTGGCAAGAGCAGGGCCCTCAGGCACTCACCACAGGGGAGTCTTCCTGGGCAGCAGAGCAGTCCTTGTGAGGCCCCAGGCCCCGCCCCAAGCCAGGTGGTAAGTGGCAAGAAGGAGCAGGGCCCTCAGGCACTCACCACAGGGGAGTCTTCCTGGGCAGCAGAGCAGTCCTTGTGAGGCCGCAGGCCCCGCCCCAAGCCAGATGGTAAGTGGCAAGAGCAGGGCCCTCAGGCACTCACCACAGGGGAGTCTTCCTGGGCAGCAGAGCAGTCCTTGTGAGGCCCCAGGCCCCGCCCCAAGCCAGATGGTAAGTGGCAAGAAGGAGCAGGGCCCTCAGGCACTCACCACAGGGGAGTCTTCCTGGGCAGCAGAGCAGTCCTTGTGAGGCCCCAGGCCCCGCCCCAAGCCAGATGGTAAGTGGCAAGAAGGAGCAGGGCCCTCAGGCACTCACCACAGGGGAGTCTTCCTGGGCAGCAGAGCAGTCCTTGTGAGGCCGCAGGCCCCGCCCCAAGCCAGATGGTAAGTGGCAAGAAGGAGCAGGGCCCTCAGGCACTCACCACAGGGGAGTCTTCCTGGGCAGCAGAGCAGTCCTTGTGAGGCCCCAGGCCCCGCCCCAAGCCAGATGGTAAGTGGCAAGAAGGAGCAGGGCCCTCAGGCACTCACCACAGGGGAGTCTTCCTGGGCAGCAGAGCAGTCCTTGTGAGGCCGCAGGCCCCGCCCCAAGCCAGATGGTAAGTGGCAAGAAGGAGCAGGGCCCTCAGGCACTCACCACAGGGGAGTCTTCCTGGGCAGCAGAGCAGTCCTTGTGAGGCCCCAGGCCCCGCCCCAAGCCAGATGGTAAGTGGCAAGAAGGAGCAGGGCCCTCAGGCAGCTAGACTGGTGACTGGGAGCGGCTGCCGACACCATATAACACCGGTCTTGAAAGACGTAAACTCGCTCCCAGCACGTTTCCGAGCACAATTCAGAGTGTTGGTGCTGACCTTGAAAGCCCTAAACGGCCTCGGCCCAGTATACCTGAAGGAGCGTCTCCACCCCCATCGTTCTGCCCGGACACTGAGGTCCAGCTTTGAGGGCCTTCTGGTGGTTCCCTCACTGGGAGAAGCCAATTTACAGGGAACCAGGCAGAGGGCCTTCTTGGTAGTGGCACCTGCCCTGTGGAACTCCCTCCCACCAGATGTCAAAGAGTTAAACAACTAGCAGACTTTTAGAAGACATCTGAAGGCAGCCCTGTTTAGGGAAGCTTTTAATGTTTAATAGGTTATTGTATTTTAGTGTTTTATTGGAAGCCGCCCAGAGTGGCTGGGGAAACCCAGCCAGATGGGCGGGGTATAAATAATAAATTATTATTATTATTATTATTATTATTATTATTATTATTATTATTATTATTATCCTGCTGTGTTGTGTGACGCTGGTGTCTTCCTCCCTCCTCTCCTCTCCCCATCCCTGCGCCTTTCCTGAATACAGTTTGTGGACCTCTGCATCCTGCTGGGCTGTGATTACTGCGAAAAGATCCGGGGTCTGGGCCCCAAGAAGGCCTTGCCACTGCTGCGGCAACACGGGAGCATTGAGCAGGTCTTGCGCTCTGCCTGCAGTGCTCAGGTATGTTGTTGTTGTTTAGTCGTTTAGTCGTTTAGTCGTGTCCGACTCTTTGTGACCCCCTGGACCAGAGCATGCCAGGCACTCCTGTCTTCCACTGCCTCCCACAGTTTGGTCAAACTCATGCTGGTAGCTTCGAGAACACTGTCCCACCATCTCATCCTCTGTCGTCCCCTTCTCCTTGCGCCCTCCATCTTTCCCAACATCCGGGTCTTTTCCAGGGAGTCTTCTCTTCTCAGGAGGTGGCCAAAGTCTTGGAGCCTCAGCTTCAGGATCTGTCCTTCCAGTGAGCACTCAGGGCTGATTTCCTTCAGAATGGAGAGGTTTGATCTTCTTACAGTCCATGGGACTCTCAAGAGTCTCCTCCAGCGCCAGAATTCAAAAGCATCCATTCTTCGACGATCAGCCTTCTTTATGGCCCAGCTCTCACTTCCATACATCAGTTACAGATAGGTAGCCGTGTTGGTCTGCCATAGTCAAAATAAAAAAAATCCTTCCAGTAGCACCTTAAAGACCAACTAAGTTAGTTCTTGGTATGAGCTTTCGTGTGCATGCACACGAAAGCTCATACCAAGAACTAACTTAGTTGGTCTTTAAGATGCTACTGGAAGGAATTTTTTTATTTTTTACATACATCACTACTGGGAAAACCAGAGCTTTTACTATACGGACCTTTGTTGGGTGCTCAGGTATAATAATAATAATAATAATAATAATAATAATAATAATAATAATTTCCAGAGGCAGCCTCGCTTCTGAATCTCCGTTGCTGGGAACCCCAGGAGGGGAGAGGGCTGATCTTATGCACGGATCCTCCTTGCAATTTTCTCCAAGGCAGGGTGCTGTACCAGATGCAGAGGCAGTTTTAGGGTGGCGCAACCGGTGTGCCCACACTGGGCACCACACGGCAGGGGAGCAACACCAGTGCTGTAGGCGTGTCAAAACTTAGCCTTGCACTGGGCGCCTCTGAAATTTGAAAGCTCAAAGTCAGCTAGATGGGGCCGCCGGCCTGATCCTGCGCACTCTTCTTTATGTTCTTAAGATGGTTCCTGTAGCTCAGGGCTCAGCAAACTTTTTCAGCAGGGGGCCGGTCCACTGTCCCTCAGTCCTTGTGGGGTGCAGGAATATATATTTTTTGGGGGGAAATGAACGAATATGCCCCACAAATAACCCAGAGATGCATTTTAAATAAAAGCAAACATTCTACTTGTGTAAAAACACCAGGCAGGCCCCACAAATACCCCAGAGGTGCATTTTAGAAGACATCTGAAGGCAGCCCTGTTCAGGGAAGTTTTTAATGTGTGACATTCTAATGTATTTTTAATCTTTCTTGGAAGCCGCCCAGAGTGGCTGGGGAAACCCAGCCAGATGGGCGGGGTACAAATAAATAAATTATTATTATTAATAAAAGTGCACATTCTACTAATGTAAAAGCACACTGATTCCCGAACCATCCACGGGCCAGATTGAGAAGGCGATTGGGCCGGATCCGGCCCCCGGGCCTGAATTTGCCTCCCCATGTGTGTATCTGCTGCAGGCTGCAGTTCAGGATTGATGGGCGAAGGGCAGGTAACTTTCTTTCTTACAGGTTAATGCTGAAAATCCTACTCTTTGCAGAAGCAGCCGTTGCCTGAAAACTGGCCCTTGGAAGAGACCCGGCGGCTCTTCTTGCACCCCGAGGTGGCCGAGCCGAGCCAAGTGGTGCTGGAGTGGCGGGAGCCAGACGAGAAGGGGCTGCTGCAGTTCCTGTCACATGAGAAGCACATGGCGTGAGTAGTGGTGTGAAATTCTCGAGCATGATCTATTGGAGAATATTTGCGATTAATGAGAATATTAGAGAATTTTCATTTAAAACAGAATATTCGTTTTAGCGCATTGAAAATGATAGCGCTTCAATGCATTGAAAATGATATAATTAGTTAATATACATGTTTATTCATGGGTAATCTTGTTCAGATGGCAACCAAGGACTGTACAGATACTTTTATTCAATGGGGCAAGGCAGTGAATTCACATTCTTTGATTTTCTCCCCCTGTAGCGCACATTTAAGAACTGCCAATGGTGAATGACACAATGCCCAGTAATGTAACTGGATTTTAAAAAAAAAATCATTATTCATTCCTTACACTGGCAATATCACAGCTTGACTTATTATTTACTAGATTTTTTAAAATGTGGGTTGTAAAACTGGTTCTTACATTAGAATTTACAGTTTGTGGAGAATGTTCTCCGGAGAATTTCCTAGCAGGGAATATTCTCGAGGATATTCTCCGGAGGGTATTCTCACCTCACATCACAAGGCGCAAGTGTGGCTGCTCTTGCAAGATGCTTGTTTGGCTAATAATAATAATGATAATAATAATTATTTATACCCCGCCCATTGGGGCCACTCTGAGTGGCTTCCAACAAAACACTAAAATACAATAACCTATTAAGCATTAAAAGCTTCCCTTCAGATGTCTTCTAAAAGTCAGGTAGTTATTGTTCTCTTTGGCATCTGATGGGAGGGCATTCCGCAGGGTGGGTGCCACTACCAAGAAGGCCCTCTGCCTGGTTCCCTGTAACTTGGCTTCTCACAGGGAGGGAACCACCAGAAGGCCCTTGGTGCTGGACCTCAGTGTCCAGGCAGAATGATGGGGGTGGAGACGCTCCTTCAGGTCTACTGGGCCTTTGAGGCCGTTTAGGGCTTTCAAGGTCAGCACCAACACTTTGAATTGTGCTTGGAAACGTACTGGGAGCCAATGAAGGTCTTTCAAGACTGGTGTTATGTGGTCCCAGCAGCCGCCCCCAGTCACCAGTCTAGCTGCCACGTTCTGGATTAGTTGTAGTTTCCGGGTCACCTTCAAAGGTAGCCCCACTTAGAACGCATTGCAGTAGTCCAAGCGGGAGATAACCAGAGCATGCACCACTCTGGCGAGACAGTCCGTGGGCAGGGAGGGTCTCATCCTGCGTACCAGATGGAGCTGGTAAACAGCTGCCCCGGACACAGAATTGACCTGCTGTGAGTCCAGAATGACTCCCAGGCTGCGCACCTGGTCCTTCAGGACCGGCATTTTGTGGTCTTGGCATAGCAAAGGAAGGAGCGAAGGGACCATATGTTTCTGGACTACAGCTCCCATCAGCCAGCACAGCTTTCTGCTTTTGCACATACCCCGATCTGCGAAAAAGGCCAGTCTATTCTTTGGCCACTTTTCCTAGCCTTCCCCTCTATTTCCCTTGAATCTGCCGCCTTTCTTTCTCAGAAGGCGGTGGTCTCTCCTTCCTTGGAGGTTTCTAAGCAGAGGTGGGATGGCCACTGGTCATGGATGCTTTAGCTGAGATTCCTGCATTTCAGGGGGTTGGACTAAAAAGCCCATTGGGTGGAGAAAGAGGAACAAGAATACATATGTGGTGGAGGTGTGAGGAAATTAAGAAATTTTGGATAGTAGTACATGAAGAACGGGGACGCGGGTGGCGCTGTGGGTAAAAGCCTCAGCGCCTAGGGCTTGCCGATCGAAAGGTCGGTGGTTCGAATCCCCGCGGCGGGGCGCGCTCCCGCTGCTCGGTCCCAGCGCCTGCCAACCTAGCAGTTCGAAAGCACCCCCGGGTGCAAGTAGATAAATAGGTACCGCTTACCAGCGGGAAGGTAAACGGCGTTCCGTGTGCTGCGCTGGCTCGCCAGATGCAGCTTTGTCACGCTGGCCACGTGACCCGGAAGTGTCTCCGGACAGCGCTGGCCCCCGGCCTATAGATGTGAGATGGGCGCACAAACCCCAGAGTCTGTCAAGACTGGCCCATTCGGGCAGGGGTACCTTTACCTTTACCTTACATGAAGAACTAAAGAAGATGTTGAAAATATCAATAACAAAGAAACCAGAGACATATCTTCTTGGATTGATAGATGATGAGATACCACGGGGTTAAAAAAGAATTTTTCTATATGCAAGTACAGCTGCTAGAATAGTGATTGCTGCTAGGGGGAAGTCACAAACTATACCCACAAAGGAGGAACGGATTTGTAAACTAAATGAATATTTAATTTTGGCAAAATTAACTGCTATAATAAGAAATCAGTCGAATCAAAAATTAAAAACGGAGTGGAAATGTTTTGATGAATATATGGCAAAATATTGCTCAAAAAAAGATGCGCTAACATGCCTAGATTAAAATGCGAAGTACTGGGTGGAAGAAAAATTAGTAAGGAAAGATGATAAGAATGTGTAGATGATTTGAGAAGGTTGTAGAATGCAAAGATTATTGTAAATTGTATAATGTGGAGAAAATTGAGTGGGGGTGGGGGGAAGTGGGAGGAAGGAGAAAAGAATAATATGATGGATTGAGGAAATGGAAATGGATGGGGAGGAAATGGTGTCGGCTTTGGTATATCTGTATTATCTGTGAAAACAAATAATAATAATAATAATAATAATAATAATAATAATAATAATAATAATAATAATTAGAAAGAAAAAAACCCATTGGGTTCAATTCTGTGATACTCTTTGACCTGAGCGCCTGCTTCACAGCAAGTGCCGGGTTCGCAGCCGACTGGAGAAGTGGCGGGCCGCCTGCCTGAAGAGAGCCCAGCCCCAGCCCCAGTCGCCTGGCCCCGTGGCGAAGGGCAGCAAGAAGCAGCAGAGGATGGTGGAGTTCTTCCAGGTCAAGAAGCGGCCGCGCAAGGTGAGGAGGAGAGGGAGGAGTTGCCCCTGGACCTTAATAATAATAATAATAATAATAATAATAATAATAATTTATTATTTATACCCCACCCATCTGGCTGAGTTTTCCCAGCCACTCTGGGTGGCTTCCAATCAAGTGTTAAAAACACTACAGCATTAAATATTAAAAACTTCCCTAAACAGGGCTGCCTTCAGATGTCTTTTAAAGATAAGATAGCTGCTTATTTCCTTCACATCTGAAGGGAGGGCGTTCCACAGGGTGGGCGCCACTACCAAGAAGGCCCTCTGCCTGGTTCCCTGTAGCTTTGCTTCTCGCAATGAGGGAACCGCCAGAAGGCCCTCAGAGCTGGACCTCTGTGTCCGGGCAGAACGATGGGGGTGGAGACGCTCCTTCAGATATACTGGACCGAGGCCATTTAGGGCTTTCAAGGTCAGCACCAACACTTTGAATTGTGCTCATAAACGTACTGGGAGCCAATGTAGGTCTTTCAAGACCAGTGTTATGTGGTCTCGGCGGCCGCTCCCTGTCACCAGTCTAGCTGCCGCATTCTGGATTAATTGCAGTTTCCGGGTCACCTTCAAAGGTAGCCCCACATAGAGCGCATTGCAGTAGTCCAAGCAGGAGATAACTAGAGCATGCGCCACTCTGGCGAGACAGTCTGCGGGCAGGTAGGGTCTCATCCTGCGTACCAGATGGAGCTGGTAAACAGCTGCCCTGGACACAGATTTGACCTGAGCCTCCATGGACGGCTGTCAGTCCAAAATGACTCCCATATTGCAGAGCAGCCTTCCACACCCTGGCACCTTCCAGAGGTTTCGGACTACAACTCCCATCAGCCCCAACCAGCATGGGAGTTGTAGCACAAAACCTCTGGATTGATTGAAGGCCAGAAGTGGAGCACCTTCCCCGTGAGTCAGAGCGGTGAGTCTGGGGAAAGGGGTTAGTTCTGGAGCATCACTTCCCAAAGTAGACGGCAGGGGCCCCATAGAGGGTGGTGGGATTACCTGGGGGGCGGGGCGCTGAGGGGCAAGAGGGCTCTGGAGGCCATGACTATCAGGCTTGAGTATCAAGCTGGTATCCCTGGATCAAGCCCGTCCATTTTGTTGAAATAAGCAAACCTGATTGCTTTACAGTGGTATCTCAGGTTACATACGCTTCAGGTTACAGACTCCGCTAACCCAGAAATAGTACCTCAGGTTAAGAACTTTGCTTCAGGATGAGGACAGAAATCGCGTGGCGGCAGCCGGAGGCCCCATTAGCTAAAGTGGTGCTTCAGGTTAAGAACAGTTTCAGGTTAAGTACGGACCTCCGGAACGAATTAAGTACTTAACCCAAGGTACCACTGTAATTGGATTTTGGGGGGAAATGTGCAATTAATTGCAGCTCTTTTTAATAATAATAATAATAATAATAATAATAATAATAATAATAATAATAATTTATTTGTACCCCGCTCATCTGGCTGGGTTTCCTCAACCACTCTGGGCGGCTTCCAACAAAGATTAAAAATACATTAAAATGTCACCCATTAAAAACTTCCCTGAACTAGACTGCCTTCAGATGTCTTCTATAAGTCTGGTAGTTGTTTTTCTCTTTGACATCTGGTGGGAGGGCATTCCACAGGGTGGGTACCACCACCAAGAAGGCCCTCTGCCTGGTTCCCTGTAACTTGGCTTCTCGCAGGGAGGGAACCGCCAGAAGGCCCTTGGCGCTGGACCTCAGTGTCTGGGCAGAATGATGGAGGTGGAGACGCTCCTTCAGGTCTACTGGGCTGAGGCCATTTATTTCCTTGACATCTGATGTGAGGGCATCCCACAGGGCGGGCGCCACCACCGAGAAAGCCCTCTGCCTGGTTCCCTGTAACCTTACTTCTTGCAATGAGGGAACTGCCAGAAGGCCCTCGGTGCTGGACCTCCGTGTCCGGGCAGAACAATGGGGGTGGAGATGCTCCTTCAGTTATACTGGGCCTTTGAGGCCATCTAGGGCTTTCAAGGTCAGCACCAACACTTTGAATTGTGCTTGGAAACATACTGTGTTTCGCTGTGTTGTTATCTTCCGTAGTGGATTGTGCAAACCCCTGTTCTTAATGCAATTTGTAGACTAGCATACACCTGGGGTGTGGGGGTTGACCCTAAGAAGTTTGGGAGTCTGCTCCAAGTTGTCCTGGGCATCAACGGAAGTAATTATGGCATGCTTTGTCCTGTGAGTTCCTGTCGAAAATGCCTCATGGCTGAGTTGTGCCCCTCATTCTGACTTGGCTGTTCTTCTCCGCAGATACCGAAACCCGGCAGGAAGAAGATGAAGACCCAGGAACAGCCAGGAACGGCAGTGGAGACTTGAGCAAATAGCTCCCTTTTTCGCTGGCTTGCAAGGGCCGCACTCCAGGAAGTCTTTGGAAGGTGTTACCTGGCTGTTCAGGCTTGCTGGCACCCTCAACATTTCATTTCATTCATTTAACAACATTCGTATGCCCCTAAATTCTCAGATCACAGTGATCTTCAGGAAACTGGACTCCTTCTTTCATCTCCTCTGAGCAGGTGGCTGTCTGCCCTTTGACATTTCCCTTCCCTTAACCTTGTTGTCTTTCGTGCCAGACTCCTGCCAGTGGCATTTTCAAGTTTTCTTCATTGCTTTTGTGTCCCCATTACAGCCTGCCTGGTCCGTGGTGCCCTCTCCACTTCTTATAATCCTGTAAGAAGATCCCTTGCCTCGGCCTCTTTCTCATATTACAGAAATAAGCCAATTCAAGGAGTCGCTGCAGACAGAGGTGTGATTCTGAATTCTGGCTGCTGTCCAGTTCTGTGGTTGTTTGAGGCATGCAGTCTGTTGGGTCAAAGGTGGAGGACGGACAACAACAGGACCCTGGACAGCTCCAGCGGGATCTTGTGAAAGTTTGTTGGGTCATGTATCTTCTGACTCACTGAATCTGCTGCAATAAATTTGATTTATTGCCACTCCGACAAACTTCCAATGGCGCCTACACGCTTCTACTCCATGCGCAACCACTCTCTCCAGTTGCCGGATAATAGCAGAGTTCACACGCAGCAGCAAATGGCTTCTCCGTGTCGATGTGGTGTCCTCAGTAACGCAGCTCGACACCTGTGCTTCTAATCCAAAACTCTTTATTTAAAGGTAAAGGTAAAGGGACCCCTGACCATTAGGTCCAGTCGTGACCAACTCTGGGGTTGCGGCACTCATCTCGCTTTATTGGCCGAGGGAGCCGGCGTAAAGCTTCCAGGTCATGTGGCCAGCATGACTAAGCCGCTTCTGGCGAACCAGAGCAGCGCATGGAAACGCCGTTTACCTTCCCGCTGGAGCGGTACCTATTTATCTACTTGCACTTTTGACGTGCTTTCGAACTGCTAGGTTGGCAGGAGCAGGGACTGAGCAACGGGAGCTCACCCCGTCGTGGGGATTCGAACCGCCGACCTTCTGATCGGCGAGTCCTAGGCTCTGTGGTTTAACCCACAGCGCCACCGGATAATAGCGGAGTTCACATGCAGCAGCAAATGGCTAGTCCGTGTCGACGTGGTGTCCTGCTCGACACCAGTGCTTCTAATCCAAAACTCTTTACTTAGCAGCGCTCAAAACAGAAAAGAAAACCTGCAGAACCTAGCTGCATGTTCGCAGCTCTCTGCCTCTTAACGAAAACTACACGACCTTGCTAACGAAGCACGGATCATGTGGGCAGTGCGCCCAGTTGATAAGAACGCTCCTGGAGTGTTAACTCCTGACAGTCCAGAACCATAACAGCTCTGCTGCCGGAAATGTCCCGGCTAGCGCCAGCGGAAGCCTAGCCTTACGCAGGCAGCCAAGAACGATTGGCAAGGGCTTCTCCTCTGAGCCCGATGAGGGTGGCAAGGCTGTGCCCTCCAGCTCAAAGGGTCCCAGATGAAGGTAATGTTCCCCATCCCCGAGGAAGCAGCTTGGACCGAGGGCACAGAATTGTAGGTGCGGAAGGGACCCCTAAGGCTCATCTAGTCTAAGCCCCCTGCAATACAAGAACCACAAGCCACTGGACTCTGGGTCTCCTGCCCCTTATCTCCTATTTTCTAAATTTACATTTCCTTATTTTTTTACTTTGCTTCCAGGGTGGTTTTCCTTCAAAACGTCAGCCTCAATCTGCCACTATACATACATATGCGTCACAGGCAAGTGCTGGGAGCATTTGAAGGACCTAGCAATGTCCTTGGCCTGCAAAGTCCTGACACAAACTGGATTTTTTTGCAAACCAGTTTACCTCCTGTTACCTGCACAGCTGTTACTCTCTGCGCTGCCGTTCCGGCGTTTTACAATAAACAAATCTCTGTTCTACCCAAATTGAAACCCGGTGGTATTTTGCTAATTCCTCTTGGGAATTAAAGGGTGCAGCATTAACTCCCGTGGAACACTGTGGGTCCAGAACCCTGAAATATTATTGCCTCCAGGCTGAGATACATTTACAGGTGAGTTTGTGTGTTACCTGCCATCAGGGCCAGGTGTAGACTTGAACGTGAGAAGAGCCTGCTGGATCAGGCCAATGGGGGACCATCTAGTCAACAACAACAACAACAATCTATTTATTTATACCCCGCCCATCTGGCTGGGTCTCCCCAGCCACCCTGGGTGGCTTCCAACAAAGTATTTAAAATACAAGAGTCTATTAAACATTAGAAGCTTCCCTGAACAGGGCTGCCTTCAGATGTCTTCTGAAAGTCTGGTAGTTGTTTTTCTCTTTGACATCTGGTGGGAGGGTGTTCCACAGGGTGGGCGCCACCACCGAGAAGGCCCTCTGCCTGGTTCCCTGTAACTTGGCTTCTCGCAGCGAGGGAACCGCCAGAAGGCTCTCGGCGCTGGACCTAGGTGTCTGGCAGAACGATGGAGGTAGAGATGCTCCTTCAGGTATACTGGACCGAGGCTGTTTAGGGCTTTCAAGGTCAGCACCAACACTTTGAATTGTGCTCGGAAACGTACTGGGAGCCAATGTTGGTCTTTCAGGACCGGTGTTATGTGGTCTCCCAATCACCAGTCTAGCTGCCGCATTCTGGATTAATTGCAGTTTCCGGGTCACCTTCAAAGGTAGCCCCACGTAGAGTGCATGGCAGTAGTCCAAGCGGGAGATAAGCAGAGCATGCACCACTCTGGTGAGACAGTCTGCGGGCAGGGAGGGTCTCATCCTGCGTACCAGATGGAGCTGGTGGACAGCTGCCCTGGACACAGAATTGACCTTCGCCTCCATGGACAGCTTTGGTGACAGTGTGCAACAACAGAATATTTTTGTTCTTTCTGCCTGAGAGGTTCAAATTGCAGTTTGACTCCCCTATCACCTGGGGGCTATTTATATTCTGCCTGTAGGAACTGCTCTTTGTCTTGAGTAAACACCAGCTTCACAAAGCACCCCTGTGACATGAAGCCTGAAGCATTTTTTTTTAAAGGCTAGTTTGGCAGCATTTGAAATACTGGTTTGTCCCTGTAAAGACGTCTCCTTGCTCCTCTGTCTGCAGTTTGCTGCAGTTTTCGCTGGGAGCCCACCATTCTTGTTAAGTTGTTGCAAAGGTACCATTGCAATGAGACATCAACTCCCTGCCACAGGAGGTAGAGGTGGCAACTCGCATAGGATAGGATAGAGGTGGCAAACTCGCATAGTTTGACCAAACAGCGGGAGGCAGTGGAGGACAGGAGGGCCTGGCATGCTCTGGTCCAGGGGGTCACAAAGAGGCGGACACGACTAAACGACTCAACAACAAAGGTGCTCCTGGAAGGATTTTTAAAATTTTGTTTCAACTAAAGCATCCAACTTCTTTTGGGGCAGGACTGCTGTGTCCTTTAACAGCTGTGTGATGGGAAGGAACTTCAGCTGGTGACATTTTTGCCACTTAACATGCTGCTGGCATAATAATAATAATAATAATAATAATAATAATAATAATAATTATACCCCGCCCATCTGGCTGGGCTTCCCCGGCCACTCTGGGCGGCTTCC